>NC_134487.1:140633680-140968680 GCF_040206685.1 Ascaphus truei
CTCTGTGCAGGCAAGCAGACCGCTAGGACTCTGGTGTTCCCCCCCTCGGTGGAGGCAGCAGACCGCAGGTGATAGATAATATAGTTTATTAATCACCAGCACAGCGGACCCCGCTGGGGGGAGGAGGGGGAGCTCCTCCTGACTCTGCTCACCGTGCCCGGAGCCGCTTGTTCTCGGGGGTGGGGTGGGGAGGGGGGGGGGGATATTGGCAGCCTGCCAAGTCCTGTCAGCCAATCAGGCTGCTGGATTAAAAAAAAAAAATTCAGCGCGAGCAGGGAAAATTAAAAAAAAAAACACGTGCGCTGCTTGGGCCAATATTTACTAGCCCGGGGTTTAAATCCACCCGCCCCGAGCGTGTAAATGAATAGGATTGTCGAACACTGTATATATATATATATATATATATATATATATATATATATATATATATATACTGAGTTAAGTTATGATGAGTAAAAAAAGTGACAAAAACCCTCGACAGAAAACCAAATATGCAAATGTAAATACAACTGTATGCTCATCTGCATGTCTTAGGCAGGTCTGCAACTCCGCCTTTCCCCATTATCACCCAGCACACAGCACTTCCACTGCAGCAAGGGATTCTGGGGAATGACATGCAAATGAGCACACAGTGCCACTTTTTGCTTCAAAAACCATTTTTAACATGGTTCCCTATAGGCTTAAGCTTGCTGCATGGTCACAGCTTTGAGCACATATATATATATATATATAGCAAATGGAAATATTACTGTATGCTCATTTGCATGTCTTAGACAGGTCTGCAACCCTGCCTTTCACTAGTATCCCCCAGCACACAGCACTTCCACTGCAGCAAGGGATTCTGGGAAATTACATGCAAATGAGCACATAGGGCCTTATTCAGAAAGCCTCGATAAGGCCCTTATCGAGCACTTATCGACCAAATGGTTACTGGTATTCAGATAGCCTCGATAAGTGCTCGATAACGGCCTGTATCGACGCAAAATTTTATCTCCGTCCGAAATTCGCTGACTGAGCAGCGATCAGGCCCTTATCGACCATTTTCGGAGGGTTGATAAACTCCCGCTATTCAGAGACCCGCGAGTCGGGTGTCGCGGCCCATCGCAGCCCATCGCAGGCTTAAAAAACGATTTTCTCCCCAAATCCACTTCCCCACAAAATTGTTGGACAATTGGTAGGGAGATGGCCTCGATGAGCTGCGATGGGTCGGGACTTAGAAGAAATCAGGCCCCTTTCCTGCCTCGGATTGATGCCGGGGGTCTCCGGAGCTGATAGCCATTAATAGCAGCTCCGGACCCCCCCGGCATGCATCCGAGGCAGGAAACATGAATGTACAGCAACTTCATTACCTTAGCGGCTAACCGCTAAGGCAATGAAGGGGTTAAACACCCGTGCCAGGCTTACTGTAAGAAACATACAGTACAATACAATACAGTGGCTATCGGGGGTGGGTGAAGGGGGAATTTGGCCCTTAGTGGCTGTTTAGGCATTGCGGGGGGGTTGCGGGGGGAGTTAACCCCTTCATTACCTTAGCGGTTAATACCGCTAAGGTAATAAAGGGGTTAACCCAACCGCTCCCCCCCCGCAAGGTCTAAACACCCATCCTTAGGGCTAATACCCCCTCCACTCACCCGTGAGACCTAAGCACCCACCCCAGACTGACTATACCCACCCTATACCCATTGAGTAGTATAGTGGTACATCATACCCATATAATAATAATATGCCATTACTCAAAAACAGCAAGCTTGACCCTACCTGTCCTTCTAACTATCGACCTGTCTCCCTCCTGCCTTTTGCCTCCAAACTCCTTGAACGTCTTGTATTCTCTCGATTGCTACACTTTCTCAACACCTATTCTGTACTAGACCCTCTACAATCTGGCTTCCGCACTGCTCACTCTACTGAAACAGCCCTCACTAAAATAACTGACGACCTCCACGCTGCCAAAGACAGAGGTCATTACACTCTGCTCATATTACTCGACCTCTCTGCAGCATTCGACACCGTGGACCACCCTCTTCTCCTTCACATTCTCCATACTCTTGGTATTCGGAACAAAGCTTTATCCTGGATCTCCTCTTACCTCTCCCATCGTACCTTCAGTGTCTCTTTTGCTAACACCTCCTCCTCCTTTATTGATCTCTCTGTGGGGGTACCCCAGGGCTCTGTCCTGGGACCCCTTCTCTTTTCTCTCTACACACTCTCTCTAGGTGACCTAATCACATCTTTTGGGTTTAAATATCACCTCTATGCTGACGACACACAAATTTACCTTTCAACCCCTGACCTTACACCTGCTATACAGACCAAAGTTTCTGAATGCCTCTCTGGAATATCATCCTGGATGGCCATCCGCCGACTGAAACTTAACATGGCAAAAACAGAGCTCCTTATACTACCTCCCAAACCTGGCCCTACTACATCCTTCCACATTGCTATTGGAAATACGATCATTCACCCAGTAGCCCAAGCACGCTGCCTAGGGGTCACACTTGATTCCTCTCTCTCATTCTCCTCTCATATTCAAAACGTTTCTAAAACTTGTCGCTTTTTCCTCCGCAATATCACAAAGATACGCCCTTTCCTCTGTTACTCAACTGCTAAAACTCTGACTCAGGCCCTCATTCTCTCACGTCTCGATTACTGCAACCTCCTGCTGTCCGGCCTTCCTACCTCTCACCTGTCTCCCCTACAATCTATCCTAAACACTGCTGCCAGAATCACTCTACTCTTTCCTAAATCTGTCTCAGCGTCTCCCCTGCTGAAATCCCTCTCCTGGCTTCCGATTAAATCGCGTATCTCACACTCAATTCTACTGCTCACTTTTAAAGTTTTACATTCTTCTGCCCCTCATTACATCTCAGCCCTAATTTCTCGCTATGCACCATCACGACTCTTGCGTTCTTCTCAAGGAAGTCTTCTTACTACCCCCTTTGTATCTAAAGCTCTCTCCCGCCTTAAACCTTTCTCACTTTCTGCCCCACACCTCTGGAATGCCCTTCCCCTCAATACCCGACTAGCCCCCTCGCTATCCACCTTTAAGACCCACCTTAAGACACATCTGCTTAAAGAAGCATATGAGTAGCACTGGATAATCATGGACACATGGCACAAAGCTTGGCCCCCTGCAGACGCACTTACTAGTATTCCCTCCTACTGTCTATGTACGTTCTCCCTACCTACCAATTAGATTGTAAGCTCCTCGGAGCAGGGACTCCTTCCTTAATGTTACTTTTACAGTATGTCTGAAGCACTTATTCCCATGATCTGTTATTTATATTTGTTATTTATATGACATGTATTACTACTGTGAAGCGCTATGTACATTTTATGGCGCTATACAAATAAAGACATACATACATACATACATACAATATGGGCATGATAAGCCTCTATAGCACTCAATGAGCACCCTAATAAAAATACAGTAATACACAAGACACACAGTAATAAAACCTAACTATACTCCCAAAAAACACACTTCACTAAATAAAATCAGTAGCCAGCTAATCCAATCAATAGAAGCAATTACAACATCAACAATGAATTAATTAAAGCATTACCCAATCAAACCAATTAATCCCTAAAGCAACTCAAAATTAATAGTAACACTAACCAATGTAAACAATGAATTAATCCTACATTAATTAATGTAACCATTAAAAGACAAATAAATACATTAAAACTATCTCTGAAGTATCCATAAAACACATTAGCTAACATAATATAACTTTAAGTACAACCGAACACCAATCGCAAACCTTTTAATACATTGACCATAAACAAACAATCACATCCACATCAATAACAAGCGAGAAATGCCCCCCAAATGTTGGCATAATAATGTATTAATCTGTACCTGAAAGAGGTACAGATTAATATATTATCAGTCAATGTGCCTCCCCCAAAAAATCAAAAAACACACCCAAAAAATAGACCTGTAAAAAGACATTTACAAACATAGAATATATTACTTACCATTAGAAGCGGTGGCCCTCCGACTACCGGGGTAACAGGAAGCTCACGTACCTTGAAGGCCTCCAACAGCATCCGATGCCATCATCCATCAGGATCCGGCTCAGGACCCCAAACTTCTTTTTTCTTTCAGAAGCTTGAAATCCAAGGATTTGCAGCGGAGCACAGCTGAAAAATGGGGCCAGCACCAGCAGTTGAAAGGTTAAAAATAAGTATTTATTGAGACATGGTATAAACGGGGGGGAGACAGAACACACTCTGACACTCTGAAGTAATCATGCATAGGTGTAATACAAAATATGATTAACTTAAAAAGTGTTTGAGTTCCCAGTCCTGGTTCATGCCCCTGGGTGCCAGTGTCCCAAGGGCATAAAGCGTGTGGAATTGGTTCCCACGATCTGATTGGCTGAAATACCTTGTGACACAGCGGCCATCTTGGATTTACTGACGTCATGTTAAAGGTAAATGAAGCACAGCCATTCTGATTGGCTGGCATCATTCCCTTTAAGTGACGTCACAGCAAAAAAAAAAAAATTAAGTCTGCACATGGTTTTAACAGCCAATCAGGTGGCTGTTAACCATTGTGAGGGTAAATGTGACGTCACAAGCCATATTTAAGGCCGTGACGCCTCATTTGAGCCCAAGAAGCCGACGAGACAGCATCGGCTGGGATTTAACTTGGGGTTTTATGGATTGACAGATGAAGAAAGAAGATAAAGAACAACAAGAAATGGTTACAGATGAAGATAGAAGACGGTGAATAAAGAAAGAAAAAAGAAGTTTGGGGTACCTGAGCCGGATGGTAAGTAAGATATTCTATGTTTGTAAATGTCTCTTTTTACAGGTCTATTTTTTGGGTGTGTTTTTTGATTTTTTGGGGGAGGCACATTGACTGATAATATATTAATCTGTACCTCTTTCGGGTACAGATTAATACATTATTATGCCAATATTTGGGGGGCATTTCTCGCTTGTTATTGATGTGGATGTGATTGTTTGTTTATGGTTAATGTATTAAAAGGTTTGCGATTGGTGTTCGCTTGTACTTAAAGTTATATTATGTTAGCTAATGTGTTTTATGGATACTTCAGAGATAGTTTTAATGTATTTATTTGTCTTTTAATGGTTACATTAATTAATGTAGGATTAATTCATTGTTTACATTGGTTAGTGTTACTATTAATTTTGAGTTGCTTTAGGGATTAATTGGTTTGATTGGGTAATGCTTTAATTAATTCATTGTTGATGTTGTAATTGCTTCTATTGATTGGATTAGCTGGCTACTGATTTTATTTAGTGAAGTGTGTTTTTTGGGAGTATAGTTAGGTTTTATTACTGTGTGTCTTGTGTATTACTGTTGTAGCCAGGTCACCTTTTTCCCCCGTCGTCCTCCCAGGGAGCCTCCGTTGCCACGGACGCTGTCGGGTCCTGCCAGAGGCCAGCGGCAGACTCGCCGGCCATTCCGGAGGGTGGGGGCCGAGGAGGGAGCTCGCCGGAGTGCAGGAGATCTCCGGCGGCTCTTGCGTAGGGCGCCGCCATGTTGCGCCGGTTCGCGCATGTGCAGAGAGTCCCCGGCGGCCCGAGATAGTCGCGCATGCGCAGAAGATCGCGCGAGGGCAGGAAAGAGTCGCGCGAGAGTAGGGATAGGTAGTGAGAGGTTGCGGCGGCCATTAGAGGTTAGTGCAGGCGCAGGGAAGGTGCGCACGCGGCCCCAATGTAAGTACAGCCTCCACGGGACTACAATTCCCATGAGGCTTAGGGCCAAGCACACCAGGTGCTACAGAGGAGCCAATAGGGCTGCAGGACTGCCAGGAGAGCAAGTGGATACATTTCGCGGGCAAGAGAGCCTGCTAGTTAGTTGGTGACTGGAGCAGCTAGGGGAAGGAGGTAGGGTGCAGGGGTCTGTGACTCTCTGCACTAGGCCAGCAAATCCCCTATGCCCCAGATAGCCCTGAGTCATCCTAGCTGAGTATTGTAGGGACAGGCCCTAGGTTAGGGACCCTGCCCCATTATATATTTGCTAGGAGTGTATCACGGACATTGCTCGGATTGCTAAGAGGGAGCTGGACTATCTCCACGGAGGCCCAGCTAGCGTGACTGCGGCCTACTGGCAGCAGACAGACCCTAACTAAGGTAGAGACGGTGCGGAGCTGTACGGTAATATTATCCGCGCTGGAATTCACCCCACGCGTAGGAGGATATCCCGGTGGATCCAACCCCAGTGATATAGCGGCACCCGTGGCTGGAGCCCGGGCAGGTAACCCACAACTCACGTGCACCAACAAAGCCTATCACCAGACATAGTGGCTGCGCAGTCACACACACACATTGGCATATGACTTGGGAGTGCGAGACATTGGGTTGGGCTTACTGGACACAGGGTGGGATCACTCTTTGGGAGGTAGCGTCCGCCGTGACGCCTAAAGGTGGTAGCGTCCGCCGTGACGCCTAAAGGTGGTAGTGTCCGCCATGACGCCTAGAGGTGGTAGCGTCCGCCGTGACGCCTAGATGTGTTAGCGTCCGCCGTGACGCCTAGAAGTGTTAGCGCCCGCCGGGGTGCAAATTAGCGTAAGCGTCCTGCATGGCGCAGTAAGTGTCTCCTCCAGAAAGGGACACAGGTTAAGTAAGCTGTTGTGGTTTATGTTGTGTTGCGGAAGAAGTAAAGTCCCATATATATATATCTTGTGTGTGAGTATTGATTGTCCTGCGAGGAACCACTCCCCCTCTGGTGGGAGCCATCGCAGGTGGAGGCGCTGCATCGTTATACGTAAGTTGTCCACAGTAATATTACCCCAGGTTCCCTGTGGCGGAAGCTCAGCCCTCCTGTGAGCCAACAGGTTATGCACCACACTTAGTAACCTTGTATGTTCCTGCCCCCACACAGTATGATCTGCGATTGGGTGGGGGAAAACCCGTTACACTGTATTTTTATTAGGGTGCTCATTGAGTGCTATAGAGCAGGGGGGCGCAAACTTTTTTCCCTGCGCCCCCCTGACGGCTGTCCCCTCGCTCCCGCGCCCCCCCCAACCCCAACTTACCCGCGCTCCGGCGTAATGACGTCACGTTGCCATAGCAACGTGACGTCACATGACCTCGCAGCGTCATTTTGACGCCGCGTTGCGATGGCGCCGCAGGGAGGAAGCCGCCGGAGCCACGGTAAGTTAGGTTTACAGAGGCCCTGCAGCTCCCCCGGCACTTAATTTAAGTGCCTTCGGGAAGCGCGCGGGGCCTCTGTAAACCCCGCGCCCCCCGTCGGCAGTGTCGCGCCCCCCCTGGGGGTCGCGCCCCACAGTTTGCGCACCGCTGCTATAGAGGCTTATCATGCCCATATTATTATTATATGGGTATGATGTACCACTATACTACTCAATGGGTATAGGGTGGGTATAGTCATTCTGGGGTGGGTGCTTAGGCCTCATTGGTCAGGGTGGGTAGGTGATTAAGGGGTTAGGGACCATTGGAATGTATTTTTTTTCAATATATGCTTTCTGGCACCGGAGGACAGAGGGACCTGCAGTTGTGGTAAGTATAACTGTATTTATTTATTTTATTTATGTATGCGACTGCAGTGTTTAATAATGGGCAAATAATATATTATCCATATCTGGATAATAGTTAATTTGCCCATTACTGTACTGTATGGATTTGGGCAGGGGGTGGGGGGGGTGGGGGGCGTGTATTGATGTGTTTTTACATATTAATTTAAATATCCATTTCTTTAATAGTGTAGAGGTGCAGGGGGTCTCCGGAGCTGAACCACGTTGGTTTTATGTCCGGGGACCCCCTGCTTCCCGAGATACAGGCCTCTTTATGGGGTGCCGGTATCCCTCTGCATTGAAATGTCCCGCGTCACGTGACCGGGACATTTCCTTGCATAGGAGATACCGGCACCCCATAAAGAGGCCTCGGGAAGCAGGGGGTCCCCGGACACAAAACCAACGTGGTTCAGCTCCGGAGACCCCCTGCACCTCTACACTATTAAAGAAATGGATATTTAAATTAATACATTTCGGGCGACATTTCCGCTGGGAGAGGCGGCTCTCTCAGAGCAGCTCTCTCTGCAGCAGAAATTAATCGCTGGTTTTTGCCTTTTCAGAGGCTCGATGCTCTCGCTGGCAGCAACTCGCCAGGTTTGGGCATTCTGCTATCACAGGTATTCGAGCCTTTCTGAATACCGTGATAGCAACGCCCAAAAAACATTCATTTTAAATTCCCTGGCGAATTTTTTTATGAATGTTCTCTGAATAAGGCCCATAGTGCCACCTTTTGCTTCAAAACCATTAACATGGTACCCTATAGGCTTAAGCTTGCTGCATGGTCACAGCTTTGACCACAGCCAGGGTTAAGATGCATAGCCAGTAAACCCACCCACCCATAGACAACCGTTTCGACCTTAATGGGTCTCATCAGTGTGGGGTTGGTTATAATGGCTGTGCAAAAATGAAGCAAGGATAGGTTTTACCATACTTAGTTAAGTTATGGTGGGTAAAAAAAGTGACAAAAACCCTCCACAGCAAAGCATATAGCAAATGGAAATATTACTGTATGCTCATTTGCATGTCTTAGACAGGTCTGCAACCCCACCTTTCACCATTATCACCCAGCACACAGCACTTCCACTGCTGCAAGGGATTCTGGGAAATTACATGCAAATGAGCACACAGTGCCACCTTTTGCTTCAAAATCATTAACATGTTTCTATATTATATATATATACATATATATATATATATATATATATATATGTATATATATATATATATATATATATATATGTGTGTGTGTGTAAAAAGGTATAAATCAGATGCTCAGAGACTTAACTCAAAATACACACTTTTAAATTAAATAATGAACTCACAGAATGTGCAAAATATAACTTTAGTCAGACACATATTACAGATGTGAAAACAAAAAACTTGCGCTCATAAGTGATCTGTGATGAAAGATAGTGACTTAATTAGAGGTTATATGATACAACCTGATAAGGTAAGGTTTTGTGCTGCTGGTCAGTTGGAATGGCTCAAACACCAGGCTACATGGAAACAAAGAAAAGACAGCGCAAAAAAACCATAGTGTAGTATATTTAAAAATATTATTTATAAAGTGGGGGTGAGTATTGCACGTACATCAATATAAAGGGTTAATAGCATGACATGTTAGGGACATGTTACCACTCTGCGGGGACAACAGGACACGAACACAAGTTTCTTGGACGTCCTCCCTCTAGCTGCTGGTATCCGGAATCAATGTATACAGCTCGGCGTTGGGGGACCTTCCCTGACGAAGTACGAAAGTACGAAACGCGTAGGAGAGGGCGCGTTCCTTCATTTTCTGCATTTATCCCCATTGCGGTATTATATTTGAACATTTGTTCTACTGTGAGACTTGTTTGGGACTTATTTGACCACTCGATCGAATATCGCCAAGGAGTGACGCACTAAAGACGCGATCGGCCGAGAGACGCCGCTGGATGACGTCACACGTGAGCGTGGACTAACCCGGAAACAACTGGGAGATCATCCCTTCTGAAACCACCGCCTGGAGCTCCTTGAACACGCGGGAAGGTCCCCCAACGCCGAGCTGTATACATTGATTCCGGATACCAGCAGCTAGAGGGAGGACGTCCAAGAAACCTGTGTTCGTGTCCTGTTGTCCCCGCAGAGTGGTAACATGTCCCTAACATGTCATGCTATTAACCCTTTATATTGATGTACGTGCAATACTCACCCCCACTTTATAAATAATATTTTTAAATATACTACATATTACAGATGTTAGGTTCGGATATACTGATCTCCTGTCTTGATATCCGTTTAACCTGGTTCTTTTCTCCCTCTGTTTACCTCATTTACAAAGGTTCCCAAGTAGTCTTAGTGCAGCTGCCTGGGTGAGACCAGTTACATATTGAAAAATCTAAAAACAGAAAGAAAGTGCATGCTCCATGGTAAAATATGGTTTTAATACTATAATATATGAAGAGTAAAAAAGGAATTGCACTTACATAAATTCAATCTTTATTTAATCACCTTAAAAATCAAGATCTCCAATTTCTTTTGGAATCAGCTCCAAATATGCTTTACGGAGCGCCGTTCTCAACGAAGATCAGCTGATCAAAGATAGAAAACTCCCCAGATACAAGGTCTGTATTTTTCGTTCTCCACGAACCTCCATGTTCCAAATTCAAAAGGGGACCCCAATTTGGCACCTGGCTGAGAGCTCACGTATTGAGGTTCAATCCGTGAGCTCTACGCCAAGTGCTAAACTGAGGTCTCCTTTTGAATATAAACCCTTTTAAATGTAGGGTCCAAAGATTTGATTTCTTTCTTAACAGGATCAGTCTCTTAAAATCTGGCAATGTACTGTACCAGTCCCATGTTGGAATAGTGCTTTAACCAAATGGGCAAGATGTTGAAAAGCCCATGCTGAAATCAATTCCCTACTTATTATATCAACTACTTGTTGGTCCAATAAAAAGTATTATAGCATCTACTCCCTCTCCCTATTTTGTTACTTCCCTGCTTATTATAATTCTTGTTTGAACCATTCTTGAAAAATTATAATGAGTCCTGTTAAAAACTTCTAATGAGTAAGATTTTCTCTGGAGGTTTTCTGTTCCAGGTGGATCCAGGTCACTGAGGTGCTTCTCTGAGAGACCTCCCACTTCAGATAAGTTTTAGTTGCTGCTTTAATCCCCCCTCCCCCCTAATAAATTTTTGCATTCTTGCAGTAACCTTTTTTTTTATCCCATGCTGTGCCTCCAAGTGCCAGCAGCTCATCTTACAATAGCAGTGATGTGAGTACTAATAAGATTTCATCCTTTTTTACTTACCACTAACAGACTTTTAAAGCAATAATCAGTGCCTCCAGGAAAGGAGAGCAAGGACAATAGTACTGAGTCCGGACGCACTGAGTGGCCGCCCAGCCGATACTGGAAGTAGGGCCCGGCCGGAAGTCGGGTAGAACTTTTGTGATTGTCCGATTCCTCCGCAGCCGGGGCTGCAGGAACTGTGGGCCCTCTACATAACAGATACATCAAGCTGCGGTAAACTAAAATGATATCCTTAAAACCTGCCCTTGAGAACTGGAGTGACCAACCCTGGCTAAAGTGTGTGTTTCCAAAGTATACAAACACACAACAGAAACCCTTATAATTCTGATATGCTGCCTCCGTCCCTTCTGACTTTAAAGCAGCAGTCCAAGCTGCCGGTTTAAAAAAAAAAATTCCCTTTAATATGTGCATCAATACAATTCAAACAATGATAAGTTATTAGCTACGTTGCCGATTGATCCGTTCTCCTGTGATCGATCGGCGAAAATTTGGCTTGAGGGTTCACTAAATGTTGTCAGTGCAGCAGAAGAGGACCAAAGATACAAAGTTCTGTGGGGAAGATCATGTGACCATGACCAGGCAGTCACTAAACACAATTGGTGCACTGCTAGAGAGAGGGCAGGGCTCCAAAATGGGTGTGCCAGGGCCTTTTTCGGAAAAGGAAGGGGATGTGACTTTGTAAATGGTTGCTATAGAAACAAAAAAGGCTTGTTACAGTATAATATAATCAAAATGTCATTCAGAGTTGTTTAAAAAAATGTTACAAGTATTTTCTCATAGTACAGAACTGTTTTGTTTTTTTAAACACACATGTAGGATATTGCTTGGTCTGGAGCTTTAATACTTTAAAAACCTGTTTATTTTATATTACCCAAGGGTTTACACTGTGCTTTTCTAAAAATGTTTTGAAGACTGCCCATTTAGCTTCCACATTTTCCCCTGTAAAAATATCATCCCAATTTATTCATTGTAGATTATTCCTTAGTTTATTCAAATCTGAATTCTAAAATGTAGTCTTTGTTGAACCCATATAATATGATTTTTTACCATTTATTTCAAATCAGACCATGTTATAATTACTGTTTCCCAAATGTTCCCAGACTTGAATATTTATTATTATTTCTACATTGTTTAGTATTACCAAATGCAGTATTGCCCCTCTCCTGGTTGATTCCTCAATAATTTGGGTTATGGTTTTTTTTAGCACCCCAAAAAAAACCAGTTTCCTTTTTTGTTAATGCTAATCTCATTGCTCCAGTCTATGTCTAGATAATTAAAATCACCCATTATGCAAACATGCCTTCTCCATTTGCAAAAGTATACAAGCATTCCCCGCTTTAAGGACACTCACTTTAAGTACACTCGCGAGTAAGGACGTATTGCCAATAGGCAAACAGCAGCTCGCGCATGCGCCTGTCAGCATGTCCTGAACAGCAATACCGGCTCCCTACCTGTACTGAAGCTGTGCACAAGCAGGGAGACTATAGAGCCTGTTACAAATGCGTTATTTACATCAGTTATGCACGTATATGACGATTGCCGTACAGTTCATGCATCGATAAGTAGGAAAAAGGTAGTGCTTCACTTTAACTACATTTTCGCTTTACATACATGCTCCGGTCCCATTGCGTACGTTAATGCGGGGTATGCCTGTATTAGCTTCATCAATCACAGATATTTTGTGGTTTATACCATATCCCTACAAACATTTTCTTTGTACTTCTACCTCCACTGCTAATTTCTATCCACAAGGTTTCTACATTTTCATCATTCCCTTCATAAACATCTTCCGGTTTTAGATCCAGTTTAACACCACCACCTCTTCTATTTGCTCGATCCCTCTGAAAAAGTGAATAACCCTCTAAATTAACTGCCCAGTCATGAGTTTTATCCCACCATGTTGCAGTAATGCCTATGATATACTGCTCCCTTCTACCTCTTAATTCCAGCTTCCCCATTTTATCATTTTATTAGGCTTCTTGCCTAGCAAGCATGCATTTAAGGCTTTTCCAGTCTGTGCTACTGTTATCTTATCTGCTCCTGCCTTTCTGCTCCAACTGGATTTAGTCTTTAGAAGTTTTCTAGTATTATCTGTATTTAAAACAAGTATCTCCCTGCTTGCCAAACTCCCACTTCCACCCATTATACCTCCATGAAGCCTAGCTATTTCCCCATTCCTATCTATTCTGTCTAGTTCATTATTTGTTTCTTGCCTCCCCCCTCTTTCCTAGTTTAAATTCTCCTCCAACCTTTGTAACATCCTCCCCCCTAGCACAGGAGGTCATTCTTCATTGAAGTGCAATCTATCCCTACTATAAAGATAGCACGTCTCAGAAAAGGAATCCCAGTGCTCTAAAAACCCAAAACCCTCGTTACTAAACAACTTTCTTAGCCATGGATTTACCTCCCTAAGCTCCAACTGTCTCCTTGGGGTGGCACATGGCTCTGGTACTATTTCAGAAAATACTACCTTGGAGATTATTGCCTTAAGCTTGGGGCCTAGATCCCTGAAATATTTTTTTTAGGACTCTCCATCTTTCTCTAACTGGTATCAATGTGTACCAAGACCACCAGGTCAGTCCCAGCCCCTCCCAACAATCTGTTGACCCAAGCCCCTGGGAGACAACAAACTCTTCGGTTTATGCGGTCATGGCAACAGATTGCCATCTCTACCTTCCTAATAATTGTGTCCCCTACCACCACAATCTTTCTTGTTCTCTGAGTATCCCGAGTCCCCTCTGTGCTAGAGGAACTATTCCCCTAGCTGCTAGAGGAATCAGTCTCCCTCAGCCTTGCCATTCCTGCCCTGACACGCCCAATATCATCATTCAATCTGACAAATCTATTGGGATGGGTCTGCCTCTTCCCCTTTCTTCTCCTTTTGTTACACTGTTACATACCTCTTCCTGGTCCTCATTCACAGCTCCACCCTCTGCACCACTAGTCCAAGCTAGGGCCTGCTCAGTGAGCAATAAACTCCTTTCAAGATTGTCAATGTCCCTCAATGATGCAAGCTGTCTCTACAGCTCAGCAAACTGAGACTCCAAAGAGACTACTTGCTCACACTTTCCACAGAGGTATGCTCCCTCAAAAAGCTGCTTCAAGTGCGCATACTTGTGACAAGATGTCCATTGAGTGACATACTCAATCCTGCTCATTGTTGCACTATGGAGTAGTAAGAGCTAACAAGTTACTGTACTTCTATATACAGTACCTTGTTTCACACATTCCTTGTTTGAACTCCTGGTTCTACAAAATAGAGCTAGTTCTAACTCCACACTTAATGCACATCTGCACTTGATACACAACTGCAATTTAATGACACAGCTCAGCACACATTATGAGAAAGTATCTATTGTGTCATTTTAGTGTATAATAATTCGTATTTGTCTGACTCGGGTATTGGACACTATTGACAGCTGTCAATCGCATACTGTATGTGACATGATATAATATTCAAAGTAGCAAAACATAGAGAGGATTGGTGTTATAAGTAGACCCCAGACCCCAGAATGACCTTTAAATCCTTTTCCTAGGAAGTTCAGTGGCCGTTCTCCACCAGTTCCACTGGCAAGGCGTATTTCCAGCGACCTATTTTCATTTGATATATAGTATAAATATATATATATATAGTTTGCATTTGATATCTGCATATTTTTGCAGTTCAGAGCAGTACATTTTACTGTTCCCATGCTGTTAACGGCATTAGTGATATGTTGGATATCATGTGAAATATATAATAATAATATCATAGCACCCTACAATTTTTGTAATGAAGACAACATTTTCCTCCTCTGAAAATGTAAGGCTACAGAGTCCCTGCTTGTCAGCAGCTTCACGGCCATGTGCAGGTTGGGCAGGCTGTACAATTGCCTCCCCTGGGCCTTGCTACTGTCCCCGTCTCCCTCTGTACTCCTCCCACGCCCCTCTGACCTGCCCCCCCTGCTGGTCCTCCTACTATGGCTTCTTGCTGCACTTGCCTGGGTACCATGCCCTCTACTCTCCCCCCCCCACCCCACCAGTCTGTTGTTTCTCACCGCTCGTCCTCACACTCCCACCACCACTCCTCCACTCCTCGCTCATTCTGCTCTTCACTCATCCTTGCACTCCCTTCACTCCTCATTCCTTCTCACACTCTCTTCACTCCTTGCATTCTCTTCACTCCTCTGCTCCTCACTCATCCTCACACTCGCAGCAGTCACGCCACTCACTGTACTCATGTGACGACTCAGGAGATTCCTTCCTCTTCCTCTCCCTCTCTCTCATCTCCCGTTATCCTTTCTGCCCCTTCCCACTCCTCTCCTTCACCGTCTACCTCTCTCCCCTTGCCGCAGCGCGTTCCCCGCAGGTCTCGCATACCCACGTGCTCCCTTAGCCCCTGCTGTAATCCTCCCTGCTCCCTCTCCCTCGCGGTAGCTCCTTTACCTTCCCCTGTGGTGCCATCCGTCCCGTTGTCTCCTCCTTGCGTGATGCCCGCGGCACGGCGTTCCGTGCGCCTGGTGACGCATCCGGTGCGCGCGCCCCCTCAGCTGACGGGGGACGCGCGTGCATGCTCCTCTCTACCCTTGCTGGCCATCGCACGGGCACAGGCCTCGCCCGCATTCCCCTCCGCTTGGCTCCGTCCCCCTCCTGCTGTCTTCCCCTGCTCCATGCGGGCCGCGCCTGTGTTGCAGCCTGTGCGCGCGCATCCCAGCTTACAGGGGCCGCGCGCACAGACTCTTCTTATCAGGATTCCCCTGTCTCCGCCTCCCAAGCTGTTCAGGCCATTCCCATGACTGCCCCTTCTGTCTCCTCCTCTAATCTCCCTGACCTATCTCTAGCTTCTCCCTCAGAAGCACTGTGAAGAGCTCCCAGGCATTTGGTAAGAGCTTTATTCTTTCTTTATTTGTTATATTTTGATGTGGATCTGTGGGGGAGTATACTGTGAGTATACTGTGAGTTTTTAGAGGGTTTTGGGTGCTTTTTCAGGTTAAAAAAAACGTTTTTGGTTTTCACCCAGAGGCTGCAGTGATTCAACCCAGCAAAGCTACACTGTGGCTGGCTGGAAACTGCAGTCTCAAACCCTCTCTCCTCCCCCTGGTTGTTTTGTTATACTTCAAGTTTCACTTTATTTTAAGCCTGATTTCCTTTTGTCATTTGCAATTTTGGGAGCTCTGTGTCTTACTTTAAGACCTTCAATATTGTGGTGTGGTTTCTTGTAAGAGAGAGAGTTAATAATAAGGGGAGAAAGAGAAGATTACAGCAGGTTTTAAAAGCTGTTTTTCTTCCCCTCCCTGTGCAGAGATAGTTAATTGGTTCTTAAAGGGACAGTTTCCTCTCTGCATCTCTCTCCCTAAGCACTATTTCCTCCCCTTACTTAGAGGCTTATTTTATCATGCCTGGGGGAATAGGACTAGTGCAGCAACGGGGGCCACACCTGGACATCGGACTCCAAAAACTGGGGCCCCTAGGATCAATAACCACAGCCCTAGGCCTGGTACATCCAGTGCCCTGGCCACACCTCCCCCGGCTCCTGTTGTCAGTTTAACCCCTGCAGTCCCAGTTCCAACATGGGCGCAGGTGGCAGCTGCAGGCGTTGACCCCAGTAACAACAACGCTGGGACCACACCCGGTGTGAGCAGGAAACTTGGGGTGAGGTGCCCAATGTCACCTGGCCTTAACATGGAGATCTATGTGAGGGCTGTGGCAGATGTTGTGGGTCCCTCTGCTGTGGTGGCGGCCAGCAAGATGTATGGGAGGGGCATTTTCTTCCTCCGTACGCTGGCTGCCCCCACACCTTGGTGCAGAAAGGCATCAATGTAGGGGGGACCTACATCCCTATAGAACCCATGGAGGGATTAGGCACAAAGGTCATCCTTTCAAATGTGCCCCCCTTCATCCCAGACAGCCTCTTGCGGCCACACCTGCAAACCCTGGGAGACATTAAATCTCCTATAACAAAATTATCTTTGGGCTGCAGGGATAGGGCGCTGAGGCATGTGCTCTCATTCAGGCGGCAGGTACAGCTGCTGCTGCCGGGGAGCACAGAATCTGTGGAGGGGTCCTTTAGGGTGCCCTACGAGGGCATTCAATACACTGTGTTCTATGGCACGGAGGGGGTTAGGTGTTATTTGTGCAAGGAGCTGGGGCACACTCGTAGGAGTTGCCCCAAAGGGAATAGAAATCCCACTTCAGCTCCTGCACCCACCCCTCCCTCTGCCAAGACACCCGGTGCCGCTGTGCCCACCACAGCGGGGCCCTCGAGGGCCCAGGTCCCTCCAGGGACCGCAAGAGATGTCGCTGTCCCATCCCGAACAGTGACGTCTGTACCTCTCCCCAAAGAACAGAGGGAGAAGGAAAAACCCTTGAGGGCCCAGGTCCCTTCTGGGACCGCAGGAGATGTCGCTGTCCCATCTCGAACAGTGACATCTGCGCCCACCACACAGGAGCCCTCGGGGGCCCAGGTCCCCCCTGGGACCACAGGAGATGTCGCTGCCCCATCTCGAACAGTGACATCTGCACCTCTCCCCGGGGAGCGGAGGGAGGGGTCGCCCTGGAGCGGTCTCCCTCTGTTGTCACTGTCCCCCCCGGGAGGAGACACCCTGTACCGCTGCGCCCACCGCGGCGGAGCCCTCAGGGGCCCAGGTCCCCCCTGGGACCGCAGGAGATGTCGCTGCCCCATCTCGGGCGGTAACGTCTGCACTTCTCCCCAGGAAAAAGAGGGAGAAGAAAAGAGTCACCCTGAAGAAGTCACCCTCTGTTGTCGCTGTCTCCCCCCAGGAGCACCCTACCCCCAATGTAAGCATCGTACAGGGTGCGGGGAAGCGGTGGGAGGCTCCCGCTGAGGAGGTAGCGGTACCCTTTTTGGGGGAATCAATCCCCAGGAAGAGGAAAGAAAAAACTAAGAACAAGAGGGTGATTGAGGAGGGCGAGGAGGGTGAACCATATTACGTTCACCCTCAGAAGTCTCCGAAGCGGAATGCAACATCAATTCCGCACAGGGTGGCCCTGTCCGGCCCACAGGTTAGGATTAGCCAGTGTAAGCCGGACCCCATAAATATGCAGTCCCCCCCCCCTCGAAGATCTGGAGGGAATGCAGGAGGAGGTACCCGGCGTCCCTGGGGTGGAAGATCAAAGT
This sequence comes from Ascaphus truei, assembly GCF_040206685.1. Classification (NCBI taxonomy): domain Eukaryota; kingdom Metazoa; phylum Chordata; class Amphibia; order Anura; family Ascaphidae; genus Ascaphus; species Ascaphus truei. The sequence goes on from NC_134487.1 coordinate 140,651,605, forward strand.
GCTCAACAACATGAGGCTTTGCTCCTAGAAATGGACATTGGGGAGCCTTCCAACACCCCTCCCAGTTGGAGAACATCCCCCGGGGACTTGTGTTTCGGTGAATCTGCCGCGCCAGACGCAGTTGTCTTCGGGGACTCGGAGGTCGGCCGGGATCCCCCTCTGGCTGTGCCGCCTTCGGGTGGCACACCTGAGGCTGAGCCCCGGTTTGTGTCATCGGAAGAAGGGGGTGGGCTAGGGCTGACCCCCGTTGTTGGGGGTTTGGAGGATGGAGCGGGGGAGGCGGGTGTGGGTGAGGGTGTTTTAGCGAGCACTTCATTTTGCATCTGGGAGATGCCAGATGTGAGCTCTCCTGGTGAGGAGTTTTGGTCGGGCACTTTGTTGGAGGCGACTGCTGGGCTGGACCCTCCCTATGAGGTGCTTGCTGAAAAGTGCCCTCCCTCGATTAATGCGAACGCCCGTGGCATCCCGTTTGTTCGCATGGTGGTAGAGGAGACCAGGAGGGCACTGTGTGCCTCGGTGGCCCCCGAGGACATTAGGGAGACCGCTACCTCCGCCATGCCACCACCAGCTACCCCTGAACATCCCACCCCGGGGTTGGATGGGGAGGATATAGTGGACCCCCTCGTGGAAACACAGAGGAAGGGACCCACTTTAAGGCTGAGAAAGGCCCCCGCAGGGAAGGGCGGGGATCCTCAGTTTTTCAGTCAAGAGGAGCTCGGGGAGTTGGGGCTCAGTGAGGAGTGCTCTGGCGCCGCGGAGGCGGTGGACTCTTTGACCCCCATTATCCCTGCCCAGGAGCTAGATGGTTTCCTGGAGGATACCCTCTGCAAACTCGGAACCACGAAGGTGCAGTTGGCCCTTGGAAGGTGGAAGGATGCCTCGGTCATTCTCCACTCTCTCTTATTATACATCAGGGCTAACCACAAGGCCAAAATCTCTGGGCCTATCCATCTTCGTGTCCTGAAATTTCATAAATTGATGCGAGACCACATAAAGGCTTCTCGGGGTGTAGCTCCCTGAGCGCCTGTGGAAAGCAAAACTCCTGATTACCAATGGCTTTGAGCATCGGTACACTTAACGTGAATGGCTGTAAGGACGGGTTTCGCAGGTTCCAGGTACTCTCCTTTTTACAGAAGGGAAAGTATTCTGTGAGTTTCCTGCAGGAAACTCATACCACTCCAGAGGCTGAAGCCAGCTGGCATCTGGAGTGGCGAGGCAAGGTCTTCTTCAGCCACCTCACTTCGTCATCTAGTGGGGTGGTGACCCTGTTCTCTGAGTCCTTTCAACCAGAGCTACTGCTTGCCAAAACTGTTGTTCCAGGTCGCCTGTTGCATCTCAGGGTCCGGCACGAGGACTACACGTTTAATTTCTTGAACGTGTATGCTCCTGCCACTGGACCCCTGAGAAGGCAGTTCTTCGTCAGAATGACTGAATACCTGGAGACAGTCGATCCGGACGAACACGTGGTGCTCGGAGGTGATTTCAACTGCACCCTCGAGGCTCTGAAAGATCGGAATGGCCCAGAGCCACACCCGTGTTCTGCGTCGGCCTTGCGGGAGGTCATCACCCGCTACTCCTTGGTAGACGTCTGGCGAGAACAACATCCCGAGGCATCCACTGAGTTCACCCATGTTAGGGTGTTTAGGGGTGAACGGATGTCCTGGTCCCGAATCGACAGGCTGTATATATCCAGCCACAGCCTGTCGCGAGCCCAGTCCAGTACCATTAGGATGGCGCCGTTTTCGGACCACAATTGTGCGTCCATGACGGTGGCGCTACTACCAGCAGCGCCCTCGGCCGCCTATTGGCACTTCAACAATACGTTCTTGGAAGACAAGGGGTTTGCAACGTCGGTCCGAGACTTTTGGATGGCCTGGAGAGGTTGCAGATCAGACTTTGCCACGTTAGAGCAGTGGTGGGACGTGGGCAAGGTTCATCTGCGCCTCGTTTGTCAGGAGTACACCAAAGGTGCCAGCAGGCAGCGCGATGCTGAGATCGAGGCCCTTAGGGAAGAGGTGCTCGATCTCGAGAAGCGGCTGTCTGCGGCAGGAGACCAATACCTGCAGTGTGCGTACGTGGAGAGGAAGTGCGCTCTCCGTGACGTGGAGAGCACGGGGAGCGTATATGCGATCCCGCATCCACTTCCTTCGGGAGATGGGTCGCGGGTCACGCCTCTTCTATGCGCTGGAGAAAAAGAGGGGAAACCGTAAACATATCACCTGCTTGCTAGCAGAAGACGGTACCCCTCTGACTGACCCGGAGAGCATCCGGGACAGAACCCGGAGATTCTACGTAGACCTATTCTCTCCGGAGTCCATCCAGCCATACGCATGTAGGGTCTTATGGGAGGGGCTTCCCACAGTCGGCGAGGGTGGAAGGTTTGCGGCTTGAGTTACCTTTGACTCTGGCCGAGCTCTCTGAAGCCCTCAGTCTCATGTCCCGCGTAAAAACGCCGGGGCTAGACGGGCTGACTGTGGAGTTCTTCCGGTTTTTCTGGGAGATGCTGGGACCAGATATCACGAGGTCCTGGCTGAAGCCCTGGAGACCGGTGAGATGCCCCTTTCGTGTCGGCGGGCAATACTGTCTTTGCTGCCGAAGAAGGGGGATCTCCGCCAGATCTCTAACTGGCGACCGGTCTCACTGCTAAGCACGGACTATAAGATCGTAGCCAAAGCGCTCTCGCTGAGGCTCAAGTCAGTGCTGGCAGAGGTGATTCACCTCGACCAGTCCTATACTGTCCCGGCCCGGAGTATTCATGACAACATTTTTCTTGTCCGGGACCTGCTACATCACGCGCAGAGGACTGGTCTGTCACTCACCCTCCTGTCCCTAGATCAGGAGAAGGCGTTTGACAGGGTGGATCACCGTTACCTCATGCAGACCCTGCGGGAGTTTGGCTTCGGCCCACAATTTGTGGGCTTTCTCCAGATGCTGTACGCCTCCGCAGAGTGTCTGGTGAAGATCAATTGGTCCCTGACGGCACCTTTTGTGTTTGGTCGGGGAGTACGTCAAGGGTGCCCCCTGTCTGGGCAACTGTACGCGCTGGCCATTGAGCCCTTCCTCTGCCTACTGAGGAGGAGGCTCACCGGGCTGGTGCTGCGGGAGCCCGACATGCGGGTAGTCCTGTCGGCTTAGGCCGATGACGTGCTCCTCGTGGCCCAGGACCTAGATGATCTAGAGCGGGCGCAAGCGTGCCAAGAGGTCTACACTGCGGCCTCTTCTGCTCGGATCAACTGGTCCAAGTGCTCCGGCATTTTGGTGGGTCCCTTAGAGGTGGACTCTTTGCCCCCCATGTTTCGTAATGTCTCGTGGGGGAGCGATAATCTCAAATATCTGGGAGTCTACCTGTCTGCTGCGGAGAACCCGGCCCCAGAAAACTTCAGTGATATTGAGGAACGAGTCATTGCTCGTCTGGGGTCTTGGGTGTATCTGTCGAGAATGCTTTCCCTCAGGGGAAGAACCCTGTTGATCAACCAGCTGGTGGCCAGTCAGCTATGGCACCGGCTGATAGTCATGGGTCCGACCCCCGAATTTATCAACAGGATCCAGAGGAGGTTGATGGATTTTCTCTGGATGGGGAAGCATTGGGTCTCTGCGGGAGTTGCGTGCCTTCCTTTGGAGGAGGGTGGACAGGGAGTGGTGTGTGTCCGCTCCCAGTTACACACTTTCCGCCTCCAATACCTGCAGAGATACCTATTCGCAGATCCGTCTCCGCAGTGGTGCCAGCTGGCAAACAGTTTCTTTCGCCAGCTGCGCAATATGAGGTATGACCGGCAACTGTTTATCATCAGGCCCAAGGGTTTAGGTAGAGACCTATCGGAGCTGCCGACATACTACCGGGACTTACTTAAGGCCTGGAAACTGGTCTCCGCGACCAGGAAGGAACAGGCGGTGGGGGTTGATTTCCTTGCCGAGCCCCTGTTGTATAATCCGGCAGTGGGGGCTCGGATGTTGGATTCACCCTCTATTTGCCGCCGGCTAATCCTGGCGCAGGTGACCAGAGTCGGGGATCTCCTGGACTTTGAGCGGCGAGACTGGGTTAGGGCAGAGGTGCTCGCGCCCCGTATGGGTCTGCGTACTTCCCGCGTCCCTCATCGTTTGATCCGGGAGATTAAAGATGCCATCCACCCTGACTCACGCACCTTCATTGAGGGGGTATTGCAGACTGGAGAGCCTTGTCAACCTATCAACTTCAGCTCTCCGGATCTTTGCGTGGTACCAAAGCCACGGCAACCCCCTCGGGCTCCTCACTCCCCCAACCTCAGCAGGTTGGGGTATATGTCCCCGGCATGTTTCCGCGGCATGCCGAGGAAAGTCCTGTATTCTCTAGTGCTCCATATAGTGCACTACCTCGCCCTTGTCACCCGCCCTGATACTATCTGGAGGCGGGTATTTCCTGAGAACGAGGATGAGAGACCCCGGTGGAAGGAACTCTATTCAGGTTTGGTTCCCCGTCCCGCCGGGGATTTGAGTTGGAGGGTCCTCCACGGTGCACTGAGCACAGGAGAGTACTTGGCACACTTCACGGACTCCCCCGCCGCCTGTCCCTTTTGTGGCGAGCGGGAGTCCGTATATCACATTTATTTGAGTTGCGCCAGACTGCAGCCCCTCTTTTCCTTCTTGAAGAGCCTTCTCCTGCAGTTCTGGCTACACTTCTCCCCTCATCTTTTTATTTTTGGGTGCCCAGTGTCCCGGAACGATAAGCCTAGGGATCTCCTGGTCAACCTGCTACTGGCATTGGCTAAGGTAGCCATTTGTAAAACCAGGAAGCAGGTTTTGGAGGGGGGGGGTCCCAACAAACATCGTGGCCATGTTCCGGGTGCTGGTGCACTCCCGTATTCGGGCAGAGTACTCGTACGCCGAGTCTACTGGGACGGTTTCAGAGTTTGCCTCCCAGTGAGCGTTAGGTGGGGTGCTCTGCTCGGCATCCCCCATCAAGGGTTCTTTAGAGTTAACCCTTCTGCTTTAAGTGCACTTCAACAGTGCACTTGTTGGTCTTCTTTTGAATATTTGTTTGACTGGTTTTTCTTTGTTCTACTTGGCAACAAGTAGAATTGCTGTTCAACTGAATTGGCCGGCTTTGCCGGCCAATCAGTTTTAAACGAGATCAAAATAGACCCACTTCTCTCTCTACTCCTCCCCTCCCTGTCATTGGTGCACCTTCCTTTATAATCCCTGTCTGAACACCTCTTCCTCGCTCTGCATAGTTCCTGTTTCCCTGTGTGAACCTGTCCTATGTTCCCCTGAAGAAGTGCGCATGCGCACGAAACGCGTTGGGCCGATTGGTTATTACGTGTCGAGTGTGGCAGAGGACTTGCAACTATTGCCATAGCAGTTCAGTGAGAGGGACCTTGGCGATTTCACCCGCCCCTGTGAGTGCATTTCCGGAGGCAGTTTGACAGACAGTTCCAGGAGAGCTACAGAGTTGCTCGGTGCGACGCACTTCCGGTTGCGGAGCGGAGGAGAGCCCTGGATGTCACGTGTTCAGACGGAGCTGCAGCCGGTCATCATTCACCAAAAAAACCCCGCTCATGATCTGTGGCAGTCCTGTAAGTAGGATTCCGGTTTTAACCCACCGGATCCCACGTCTGCTACATCATTGTTATTGTGTGTAATAAATTAATCTTTTAGTATTAGTCAGCCTTGCTTGTTATATGTAGTGTTTGTCTTGTCTTGTTGGTCCTGCATGTCTAGTTTTTGCATATTTGCACTATGATGTGTTCTTTTTGTTTCCCTTTCTCTGTATTATGTTGACGGAGTCCACATATTGAAGCCAAGCTGGGAAGATACATCCACAGCTATATACTGTTTGAGACTCTTTCAGTACTGGACATTTAATTTCCACCATTGGACTAATCGGCGCCGGTCTGTATTGTTTATCTTTTGTCCTATGCTGTGCTCCCTCTGTGCTCCTGTGAATACCCGCTCCGGTGTTACTTTGGATTTCCCTGGCTTTGACCCCTGCTCTCCCTGGACTACTCTGCTCTCTGGTAACCCCTTGAACCCTGCTACGCATACGACTTCGCTGACCTCTGGCTTCTTAGGACCTGGCTTGCTCTCTGACGACTCTACCCTCTGGACCCCCTGAACATTGACAAACGGACACGACTATTCTCATGGACACTCCCCAAGCGTTGCAAGTATATACTAACAACTCTTCCAACAGGCCCAGCAACGCTATACCACACTCCGGGCTTGCTCCCACTGCTGTGGGTGTGTGGTATCATACCGTTCCCACCTCAGTACTGGTGTCTAGCTTGGTCTGCGGGCATACAGGCGTGACAACTCACTCCACTCGCCTCCATCTTTCACACTCACACGAAACAATACTTAACACAATCACACAACAAATATGAAGACAGACAAAAGACAAACTAATTTCAAAGTACAGCACAAATAACAGAAGCTCCCACACAGACAGACAACAAAAAGCACAAGATAACTCAAGCAGATCTCAAAATCTCAATAATAAACAAACAAAAACTCCCTGCAACCAATTAGTCCTCTCTACCTCCTAGCAGCACTGGCAACGTGTGCAAAGGAATCAGTGATTATATAGTCTGCTACATAGGATACTCTCGCAATGCTTTTCAGCCATTTTAAGAGCAGTCCGAATTGGCTGCCATTTTAATAACGTCATATCTATCAGAAAAAAATATAACTTTTTAATGCCTCATCGCACATTTTTTACCATGGTACAACAATGGATGTATCCCTACTTATGTTTGTGGTATGAACGCACCTAATTGTTCTTTTTACAGAAAGCGTTAATAATGCAATTTCAATCCTTTCTCTCTCTCCCCCCTTTTGCTTAACAACCCATGGGCCCAAATCAACATGTACAAGCTGACGTAAGGCACCTTAGGCACCTTCAAGTGAATAGGCCTTAACGGGCCTTACAACTTAAAAATAAATATGGACCATAGGCCTAGATTTACAAATGGTCAATATTGCTGCGTTGAAATTTGCATTGTGAAAAAATGGGATTGCAGCTTTTTCTTTTCAAAATTCCTCTGAATTTAATAAGAATTACGTATTCAAAAGTGGGTTCCAATATGCAATCTCATTTGCATATGTGGTAACTCCGTGATAAATAAAGCTTGTAATACAAATAAGTGTTAACACATAGAAATCTGTGATGCAATTGTGTGTGTGTGTGTGTGTGTGTGTAGGGAGGAGGAGGAGGAAGGGGGTAGGAGAACATTTTTCTACCCTTGGGCAATGTAATAGGCCTGGGGAGGCCAAATCCAGTTCTCAAGGGCCACCAACAGGTCAGGTTTTCAGGATATCCCTACTTCAGCACAGGTAACCACTGATTGAGCCATCTGTGCTGAAGCAGGGATATCCTGAAAACCTGAACTGTTGGTGGCCCACGAGAACTGGAGTTGGCCACCCCTGAGGTAGTTCCAGACGTGGTCGAGAGATAAAGCGCCGTCGGAGGGGACCATCAATGGCTATGAAGCACAGTTGTACTCAAAGCACCTTTCTGAAACACAGGCCTACGACCAGTTCAGTACACAACGAGCTCCCACGGTGTGCCGGCACCATCACAACCCAACCTACCCAGGATTGGGTGGCTACTACACCACTGACACTGATTCACACCCGCGCAGCGTTATTGGGGATTGTGTTGTATTTGTGTACTGTGTGTCCTTGGCAGAGGATTACATGGTACCAGAGTTAGAAAGGTATAAGTAAACTAGTTGTATCACCCATACTGTGTCTGTATTCTTCCTGCCGTCTGATTCTGGGCCATGTGTGGATCAGTAAGTTAGTTACAGGGTCTCAGGCCCCAGCCTCAGCAAAATTCATAAATCTGAGAGCTAAACATAGAGGGATTACATGCAGTTACACCACCATATGATACACTTGTAGCTGGGCTCCCCTTGCCCGCATTTGTTGTTGTTGGGTGGGAGGGTTGCAGCAGGGCAGGGAACGCTCCGGTATATCGGAGGTTCCGCGTTATCAGGGCGCCGCCATGTTGGGAGTTGGCGCAGGCGCAGTAGGTGTGGAGCAGGAGGTCGCGCATGCGCGGGCATAGCAGCTAAAGCCCGCGAAGGAGGAGTAGCTCCCATAGGGTGAAGCATAGGGAACTACGAGTCCCAGCAGCCCAGCGGGACCAGGTGATGCCAGGGGACCAATTGGGTGGTTGGAAGGAATGAGGATATAGGGGTCGGAGGGCGCGTACGTTGCTCAGAGCTAGCGGGAGGAGGAAGGAGATGGAGCTCCAGGTGTAGGGAGGCATTCAGCCCCTACGTAGGCCTTATACCCCAGGCCCAGTTAGTCCCTGAGTCCCCATAGTGTGGAGCAGAGATAGGGACTGGCCCTAGACAGGTTCCGGTTCCCTTAGTGTACCGTTCAGTGATCGCTTAAAGAGACAGTGTGTATCTAGCAGGAGGTCTGGGCTCAGACCCTGCTACCGTGCTGCCCAACGACCGGGGCTGGCCGCAACCCCCGATGACAACCAATGGGAAGAAATTCCAGGACCCGGGATGAGGGCCCTGTGTTGTACCGCCGCCATAGTCAATGATCAAGTGGCGTTCTCTGAGTTAAGGGTGGCTGACTCTCTAGGATGTGCATCCAATGCTATTCCAGAAGCATATCGTGACCCCAGTGGGATGCATGTTACCCCTGACAAGATCATAGCCTGGAAGGATATGGTGCGCTACCAAGAACGAGATCCGGTAGCAGGAGCCATTCGCTATGCTATTCGGCAAAACCGACCTGACCTCCTCAGACATGCCCCTGGCGACGTGGGAGGTATACTGAGGTGGGAAGCCGATAAATTCGAAATATGGGACAATTTGCTATACCGAGGCAACTAGTACTACCAAAAATATTACAGTATTTGGTGCTGAGGTCACTACACGACGAACATGGTCATCTGGGTGTCGACAAGACTTTTGGATTGGTGAGGGATCGGTTCTTTTGGCCGAAAATGAGAGAGACAGTAGAGCATCACTGTCGGCGGTGTGTGCGGTGCATTCAGCGGAAGACATTGCCCACCAGGGCCGCCCCAATGGGCCACTTAAAAAGCACCGGGCCCATGGACTTAGTATGCATGGACTTCCTATGTATCGAGCCTGATAGCCGAGGCATCGGCAATGTGCTGGTCATCACTGACCACTACACTAGATACGCCCAGGCCTTCCCGACGAAAGACCAAAAACCCATCATGGTTGCCAAGGTGCTCTGGGAAAAGTACTTCATGCATTACGGACTTCCTCAACGACTACATTCAGATCAGGGCAGAGACTTTGAAAGCAAATTGATAAGAGAACTACTAAAAATCTTACACATCACTAAATCCCGAACCACTCCCTATCACCCGGAAGGGGATGCATTGCCCGAAAGATTCAACCGCATGTTACTGGACATGCTGGGCACGTTGACGGGAGTAGAAAAAGCTGACTGGAGCCGCCACGTGGAAACATTAGTGCACGCTTACAATTGCACTCGACACGATTCCACTGGGTTTTCCCCCTACTTTCTGATGTTTGGTAGAGAAGCAGGACTGCCTGTGGATATACGGTTGAGAGTCTCCACTGATGGGGTACATAATGCCACCCACTTCCGATACGTACAGAGATTACAAGAGAACCTGCAGTGGGCCTACCTGCAGGCAGAGAAATCTACAGAGAAGCTGAATGCTGGCAACAAACGGCGTTATGATCATAAAGTCAAACATAGAGACACTAAGCCCGGAGACGCCGTGCTTCTCCGCAATCTGGGAGTACCTGGGAAACATAAACTGGCTGACCGATGGAGAGAGGGAGTATACGAGGTAGCCTGGTCTTCCGGTATACCGTATTAAGGACTCGGAGGGTCGGGTGAAGACATGGTACCGAAATCATTTGCTCCCTACCCCACAAGTCAAGGAGGGAGATGCTGAGTGGCCTGCATCCTCATTGGATGGCGAGATGACACTGGGAGAGAACGATCCGGAGACCGGCAGCACAGTTCTTCAGGAAGATCCGCAAGAGGGAACCTCTCAAAGGGCCCTCAACAGAGAGCATCTCCCTGTGGAGCTACGGGTAAAGGGCTCGGGGAGCACAAGCCCCATGGGGTGGCTCCGGAAAATTCGACCTTGAATCAACAGAGTCCATGCTTTGTACCGAGTAATGATCACATAGAGACTGTAATCCCTACAAGGGAAGAACTTGAGCCTCAAGACCAAGATAGTCATTCTCCCGAGGGAGTGACTGAGCAACAGTTAAGGCGAAGCCAAAGGAATGGACAACCTCCAATGAGGATGTCATATGATCAGTTCGGGGCACCCCACTATGAGGCTCAGCAGTGGGCTCGCAACCGAGTAAAGTCGGTAATCGTGATGTTCAGAGAAATGTATAATCTTATCTAGAGTGTGGAGGATGTCGTATGTTATGCATTTTTCATTATATAAATGTTGTACCAGTTCAAAGGTATTGTCCAAGCGGGGACGTTGGAATTCACAGGGGGGAGGATGTAGCTGGCCTCCCCTCGCCCGCATTTGTTGTTGTCGGGTGGGAGGGTTGCAGTAGGGCAGGGAATACTCCGGTATATCGGAGGTTCCGCGTTATCAGGGCGCCGCCATGTTGGAAGTTGGCGCAGGCGCAGTAGGTGTGGAGCAGGAGGTCACGCATGCGCGGGCATAGCAGCTAAAGCCAGCAAAGGAGGAGTAGCTCCCATAGGGTGGAGCATAGGGAACTACGAGCAGGGACCAGGTGACGCCAGGGGACCAATCGGGTGGTTGGAAGGAAGGAAGGAGGATATAGGGGTCGGAGGGCGCGCACATTGCTCAGAGCTAGCGGGAGGAGGAAGGAGACAGAGCTCCAGGTGTAGGGAGGCATTCAGCCCCTACCTAGGCCTTATACCCCAGGCCCAGTTAGGCCCTGAGTCCCCGTAGTGTGGAGCAGAGATAGGGACTGGCCCTAGACAGGTTCCGGTTCCCTTAGTGTACCGTTCAGTGATCGCTTAAAGAGACAGTGTGTATCTAGCAGGAGGTCTGGGCACAGACCCTGCTACCGTGTTGCCGCACGTCTGGTTGGGATCGCCCCGGACGTCTACTCCCGACGTCGCCTCGGCCCCACTGATCCTTTGTGAAGACCCTTGCAGGCCCGGGTACTGGAGTGCCCGGCAGGTAAACCACAAGTGCACCAATGATATCACCTCTTATTCAGGACACAGTGGCTGCGCAGTCACACATATAGGTTCAGAAACTCACTTGAGGGTGGGGGGATATATTGGACTGGGGGGGTGAATTGGACATGGGGTGGGATCACCCGGTGAAGGAGGGAAGTTAACATCCTGCGAGACGCCGTAGATAGTGCCCCTCTAGGGAGGGACACCTGTTGATACGTGAGAGACACGCAAACCCGTTCATGCTAGTAAAGTTATTTGGTTGGTTATACTGTGTATGTGTTGATGTACATAAGTGTCCTGCGAAGAACCACTCCCACTCTGGCGGGAGCTGTCGCAGGTGGAGGCGCTGCACCAAGTATCAGGTATAAGCTATTATATTGCGGGCCCCAGGCTCTCCGTGGCGGAGGCTCAGGCCCTGTGAGCCTGCAGGTCATACAGCATATGGTAGCAGTCTGTGTTCACTAGGAAACACGGCTACACACTGTGTGTGACAGTGGAGTAAATCATGTAGGCTTGAGGGTCTTGTCGAAAACATAAAATATGTAAATATACTCCTGCATCATTTTGCATGTGAAGTCGGCAAGTTGCAATAGTATTTGCAAGTATTTGTTGCAATGCCAAAGTATGCCTGTAGAGGATCCCATTATATCTCACAAGAGTACAAGACCTCTCTGTGAACCCAAAATGTGAACAGATACCAAAGATCAGTGTTTTTCAACCAGGGTTCTTAGGAACCCTTGGGCTCCCCGGGCATCCCTAAAGGGTTCCCTGTAATTTTCAGGTCTTTTGAAAATTATATAAAATACAGAAGAATTTACAGTGCATCTGATCTCAGACGCGCTATTAGAGATGGTTGGGGTTCCCCAAAAATTACCTCAGGGTTCCTTAACAAAAAAAAGGTTGAAAACTACTGCCATAGAGGCTAAGTATAAAGATGTTTTGTTTTTTTAAACTAATTAAAGAGTGCATTGCCTAATCACCTAAATCGCCAGCGGCACATGTTGGTATTACATTATTCATGTTCTTCCATTTGGCTCACCGTTTCTTATTCTTTTTATGGTGTGTGTCATGTTCATACATGTGAATACATTAAGAATTGTTTGTGTTTATTTGCATTTGTCTTTTAAGCCAAGAACAATAACTCGGTATCCATTCCCTAGCGACATTGTTTTCTGTGTGGAAAAAAAAACCCCGCCGCACAACATATAAAAATCGGTTTTATATATCGGCGCACGGAGACATATGACTTTGTTACTCTTCTTTGCATCAGTTTTAAGACTAAATCACTTTTACCAATACTTTATACATAGACCCCTTTGTGTTCACCTGCAGAGATTATAAGAAATAATGTAGAAGAAAGCAGTGCTTTGTGTTTGGGGGAATAATTCAGCCAACTGAAAATAAACCTGTTCCTCTATATACAGTAGTGCCAACACGAATCACTAGCCAGCCAAGTCATATTCCTTCTTCTAAGGCAGCGTTCAGGGTGGATGCTGCGCGCACGCCCGTCGCAACTTCGGGTTGTTCGGTGGGAATTTTCAAACTGAAAACTCCACCGTGGCAAAGTACAGCGTTGACGCTGCTACTTTTTGCCGCTACAACCCAAAATTATATTTTGGGCTATAGTCACGTGAGCTGGTTCAGCGAACCAGCTCCATGACACGTTCGCCACGCCCCCCGCCACGCCCCCAAACACCGCGACCCAACTCCTGCAGCCAAGGCACAGATCGCTGGGCTGCAGGAGCACGCGGCGGAGGCGCGCACGGATGCTCGCGGCCGTAGCATCCACCCTGAACTTGGCCTTAGGCAAGTGTTACAGCTGGGCCCCGCTCATACGGCGGGTTCCATTCCAGGCCGCCGCTGTAAAGCGGGAATCGCCGTAAAGCAGGGCCCTGCTGTACTGTATTGTACCTTTGAAAACAGAGATGCAGAGCTGTAAACAGACTGTTTTGCTGACAAATGGCATCTGACAAGGAGTTGCGCACGCGCTAAAACTGTTGTTTAGTGACAGTCGGATACTTTGCTGCTGAGCGCGTCATGCCGAAAATCGCCAGAAAAAACGGAACAAACGCTGAACCTAATGAATATGGGTATACATTGGGAAACGCTGTATGAGCGGAACGCTGTAAAGCAGAGCGCCGTAAGGCGGGGCCCTAATGTACCTTAAAATGGCTCTAGTCAGAGATTAACATTAGTTTTAAACATGTGGTATCTTTACAATTAAATACAAATAGTTATGTTAGTCCAGTTGCGATAGTGTAGAGTAAATGGACTAACATAACTATTTGTATTTAATTGTAAAGATACCACATGTTTAAAAGGCTGGACTGGGACAGATCAGTGAGAGCCAAACGTCACCTTACACTATAAATAGAAGCCAGGGCTGTTCTGGGTAAACCGGGGCCTTTGGCAGCCTTGGTTTATGGCTGACTAATGTTTTACTGTAAATGCAGTCATTCAGGGTTATGTAGTTTACTTCCTCATCCTCAGTGTAGATCAATGTTTCTCAACCAGGGTGCAGTGACCCACTGCCAAGTTTGCTACAGCCCCTGGTGTAACCACTCTGCTGACTGCTCAGCTGTTGTGTCCCGCGCTCTCCGGATACTGAGAGGCTGTGATCCACCTCTACTCGCTCTCCTCTTTCAGCCCGGCACAGAGGAGAGGAAAGGTGGATTGCAGCCCCCCTTCCGTAAATGTGGAGTGTGTGATAGAGCAGGGGTTCAAAAACTGAGGGTCACGAGATTTTTTGGGGGTGGGGGGGGGGGGGGGTTAGGGCGCGGCGGTTACAGTGGCCTCGCACTCTTCCCCAGGGCATTTAAATTAAATGCCGGGGAACCGCACAAGGCCTCTGTAACTCACTTACCATGATTCAGATGGCGCCAAATGACACAGCGTGGTCACGTGATGTGACATCACATGATCTGCAGCGTCATTTGGCAGCGCAGCGTTAGACCCCGCAGCATTATTTGACGCTTGAAACAAGGTGAGGGGCACAAGCAGTGGGTTAGAGCAGGCGGGGGGTGCAGCGCAAAAAGTTGGTGCACCCCTGTGATAGAGAAATGTGATGAGTGTGCTTTGTGAGAAGGGGGGTGGTTTGAGAAAAATGGTGAGTTTGCTCTGAGAGATGATTGGGTGGGTGCATGTGTAGTGTGTTGATAAGAGAATGTTGTGTGCGTGTGTAAGGGGGGGAGTGTTAGGCCGAGCTCATGGTGGCGGCGCGGGCGCACACTCCTGCAGCCCCAGCGATGTGTGCACTAGGCTGCAGGAGATTGGGGAGGCGATCGGGGGTGTGGTGAACGCATCACAGAGCTGGTTCGCCCTAATTGGCTGAACCAGCTCACGTGACGCTGACGTCGCACGACTGCAGCCCGAAATCTCAAATTGACTTGTCTCTGCAAAATGTAGCAGCATCGACGCGCGCAGAGCTGCTGGCACTTGAAGAACTGCAATCAGGTAAGAGTCCCGAAAGAGCGCACACACACAGCAACACCCCCGCCATGAGCTCGGCCTTAGGCGGTCGTGTGTTATGTGTGAGACTGAGACTGAGAAGAGTCGCGTGCAGTCTGATGTGCAGGGGTGCCCACATGTTGAAAAAAGGTTGAGAACCACTGTTCTAGATAGTTACCCAAGCTTTTGTGAACCAAGTTATAGAAAAGGGAACTAATAGTCCAAGTATTGCAATGTGCCTGAAATTATACCTGCGTTTCTGACACACAATGTATTAAGAATATTCACATTTTTCTCGCTGAGTGAGCTGGGTAATTGCATGGAGGATGTGTAATTATTTGCAAATTATGCCGAAATAAATTTGTTTTGATACATTAGAAAACTTAAAACCGACACAATACAATACAATGCAAAAGGTTTCATCTGAGGGTTCATCAAGTAAAATGCAAATGAACACCCACACTCTGAGTCAGTGGTTTTCAACTGGGGTTCTGCGGCCGCCAAGGGGAAGAGACAGGACAACTCTCCTAGCTGTCCCAGGACTGGCGGCGCGGTGTCACCCCCACATAGCAGTGACATGGCACCTCCCAAGCTAAGCAGCAGCAGCCGGCAGCTCACTGCTATTCTTCTCTCTGTCTGCTCCTGTCATTGGGAACTCTCACAGAGAGGAGGGAAACACATTCCAAGAGCTTCACTCCTGAACTGGTCCGGACAGTAGGTAAGAGTGTGTGTGTGTGTGTGTGTGTGTGTGTGTGTATATAGCGCCATTAATGTACATAGCGCTTCACAGTCGTAATACACATGACAATCATATCAATAACAGATCATGAGAATAAGTGCTTCGGGCATAAAAGGAACTGCATAAAAGGTCCCTGCTCCGAAGAGCTTACAAACTAATTGGTAGGGAGAACGTACAGAGACAGTAGGAGGGCGTTCTGGTAAGGGCGTCTGCTGGGGGCAAGTATGTGCGTGTGTATGTGTGAGTGTGTGTAAGTGTGTGTAAGTGGGAGAGTCTATGTGTGTATGTGTGTAAGTGGGAGTGTGTGTGTAAGTGGGAGAGTCTATGTGTGTATGTGTGTAAGTTGGAGTGTGTGTGTAAGTGGGAGAGTGTGCACACACGCAAGGGGCAGACGGAGCGCAGGGGGTGAGGGTTGGGTTTCCCCAGAATTTCAAAATCAAATTCTGGGGTTCCATAACCAAAACAAAACTGCGCTAAGTACTAAAATGGCTTGCAGTGCACGCGTGTGGCCTGGGGGAGCTTGCCTTGGTTACATGGGTGACTGCTGTCACTTCATGCCCACGCAAACATACCTAGATATACCTGCATTAAAAAATAAATAAGGCAGAGTTAGGGGAAGTACGTTTATAGCAACTATAAAATACTGTATTTATGACACTTACCAAGGATAGACTTTAAACAATCATGTTTAAATGCTTATACTTTCTTGATCTAAAAAAAATTAAAGAGACATCAGACAATAAAGTGTCTTTTGACCCTATAAAAATAATGTAAGCTGTTTACTTGGTTGTATGGGGGAAGTCCACACAGGAAGGACACGCCCCTTGTGTGCTCACTATGGGTATAACCGCAGCATGCTGGATAAGCCCCGCCCCTGGGCGTGGCTCCTGGCTCTGGTCGCCCCGCCTCGGGGTGAGCGCCTCATTCGCTGCTGTGAGAGTCCGGCTGCGTTGTACTGTCCAGAGCCTCCTCCCTCTCCCACCACTGGGGGGCGGCGGCTGAGGGACACCCGTCTACATCTAATCCGGGGGGGACCCCCCGACTCGCCCGGCCATGGCTTTTGCCAACTTCCGCCGCATCTTGCGGTTCTCCACCTTCGAGAAGAGGAGGCTGCGGGAGTACGAGCACGTCCGGAGGGACCTGGACCCCAACCAGGTGTGGGAGATCATCGGGGAGCTGGGGGACGGAGCCTTCGGCAAAGTGTACAAGGTGAGGGGGGCCCGAGGTGTGTTATAGGGGTGCAGGGAGTACTGTTGGGATGCATTGTAATTATAGGGTGTGTTTGTTAATAGAGGGGGTGTTAGGTGCACTATTAAGGGCACAGTGTGTTCATTGGGGCAGTAAGAGGTGTACTGTTCGGGGTGTACAGAGGGTACTATTGGAGTGATACGAGTGCCTCCATCTCATACCATAGTGAGCGGGATTGGTTATAGCAGGGAAGTTTTGGAGAAAGCGGTATAGCTGGAACATGTTTAGGCAAGGTGGTGTGATCGCCTCCTGGCAGCCAAGAAGGTGATCCCATTCACCTTTCCCATTCACAACACAGGGGGATGTCCACCCTGTCTGTGGTTACTGGGACACTGAACTTTAAATGTGTTATTCACCTGTGCTTGGTGAGGTGTGTTTTTTTTTTTTTAATCCTTTATTACTACTTTTTCTTCCATTTATAAACTTGCACATTATTTCCTTTCCAAAAGAAAGACCATGTCTAGATTAAGAACTATACTTCTACACTTCTGTTCTTGAAGCATTCATTATAACACAAACCTTCTGACTATATGTCCTGCCAAGAACTTTGACTCTCTTATGTAATAGAATGTGACCCTTATGAAATTGTGCACAACACAACTTCTACATGACTAACCCTGCAATGGCTGCCCTATATCCCCAGCATTAAGGCTCTTTAGGAGGTGGGCGCAAAAGATGATTTTGCGTCTCACTTGCGGGATATCACTTGTATTTTTCGCTTGGATAGCTTGTGTGGTTACCTATTTTGGTTTCCCTTGCTGACTGTCACAGGAGTCCTGTATTGTCAAGCTTATGTCTCACTGGAACATCAAAATAATGACTATCGAATTAGGGTGCTATAATTGAAATACTGATACCCTGGTGCGGCAGTCTTTGGATTATTTGGTGTTATCACGTGTACTGTGATTTGTAAAAGTCTGATGGTAATCGGTTTATTGTAGGGACATTTTGTTTATTCACTGAATTTGTTGGTAATTAAGTAAAAATAAAATGGAAATTAATGTTGCCCCCCTCCTAAAGGGTTACTAGGAATACTAGTGTATACTGTGCCCCATCCTGATTGCTATGGGGAACAATATGTCATGAGGAAGGACTGTTCTGGAAGGTTAGGTGCCTAGAGGTCCAGAGGAGCGGAACTTCTGAGACGTAATATTGTTAAAGTAATGGCATAGGCCAGACCCCCCCCCCACTGTTTATTATGTTTAAATTAGACTGTACCCCTTAAGTAAAGAGCCCCTACATACGGCGTAGTCCTGCACAGTTTAGTAAAAGGAATACGGCACACCATAGAGGGTCTCAGGAAAGAGGGGTCTTGGGTGCCTGCTGATCAGCTCTAAACGCGGATTGGCGCTAACGTTCCCCATCGGTTTGTGTGGCAGTTCCCAAAAACAGACGGCATGGTACTGGTTCAAGCAATATGAGACCCGTCAGGTTTTCACGTAGCTTCCCTTAATAGTAGCATCACTACCTAAAGGGTTCCGGAATGACAAAGGTGTGGGTTCCACAACTACCTAAGCAAGTCAGAGTACCTTCAATCGAGTGTTATGAGTGGACATTGCTGGAAAAAGTATTCGTGTCTTTGAATGAAAACCATGTCGTGCTATAACAGTTCCTAGCTCCCATTATTTAACAACCTTGCTACCTCATTGCCCGGCACCCTGAGTGTCGGCACCCTGAGTGTCGGCACCCTGAGTGTCGGCACCCTGAGTGTCGGCACCCTGAGTGTCGGCACCCTGAGTCAAGATAACCCATGTGGAGGAGCTATATACACACACCAGAGCAATGTAACCTCCGTAGGAAGCCGGGCAGGGAGGGTAACAGTAATATCTTTCAGCACCCGTATCTGCATGCTCCTTGTTCCTTTTTGGTTGATAACTTTTCTTCAAGTTGCAATATTTCTTCAGTGCCAGAGTACAAGGGTTTTTTCAATTCTTTTTAAAGAACATTAAATATTTGTAGGGTTTGTTGTGACAACTTGCATGTTTTATAATACATGTGCTTTTAAAGACTACTTGCATCATTGGCTTTGCAAGCCATGTGGCAGTTAAGAGGTTAATTAAGCATCATTTTTGTAGGCTTGATCAAGGCTCCGTTAAGTCAACTTAAATGGTGCGGTTTATTTAAAATCCTACAGGAAGCTAACTTTCTGTTCAGTATTGGTAGGAGTTTGAGGAACTTTCGGCATCGTGCATAAGTTGTTTGTTTTGAATATACCATTAGTTTTATTCTTAGTGTCCTCTTTTGTACCAGAAATAGTTTCTATGCAGGGCAGGGACACATGTATCACACCTGTAATAAATAATCTGCTATGTTCAGATCTGATTTGGCTGCTAGCTCTAATTAATCATGATAATAATAATAATTATATCTGGCTACGTAGTCGTAGAGTGAGTTCTAACATACACCTGTCCGGAAACCCTTCTTTTGACTTTCTCATACAGTATGTATGTTAACTCCTTCCTGTTCCACACTCCCAGGCAAAAAAGGCTGTAGAAAGAAAGTAAAGGGTGTGTGTTTTTTTTATTTTTTTTTCTCAAAGAAGGAAATGACTGTTAAATATTTGAAGCACGCAGTTTTAGTTGAAACATCAAATTTACTTTTTCAGAATTGTTTTAGGTGTTGAACCATGGAAAATAAAATAAACTTTTTATTAAAATATTCCCACTAATAAACTCACTGTTTTTTTTGTTTTTTTTTTACAACCAGCAGTACTTTTCCTGATACGTTTTAGATTAAATTGGTATGTATGTCTTTATTTATATCGCGCCATTAATGTACACGGCGCTTCACAGCAGTATTACACGTGGCAATGTTTTTTAGTACCAGGATAGACATTATCTAGATCAGGGGGGCGCAAACTTTTTTCCCTGCGCCCCCCTGCCGGCGGTCCCCTCTCCGCGCCCCCCCTAACCACCAATTACCCGCCCTCCGGCGTCATGACGCCACGTTGCCATAGCGACGTGACGCCGCGTTGCCATGGCGACGCATGAAGGAAGCCGCTGGAGCCACGGGTAAGTATGGTTTACAGAGGCCCTGCAGCTCCCCCGGCACTTAATTTAAGTGCCTTCGGGAAGCGCGCGGGGCCTCTGCAAACCCCGCGCCCCCCCCCCCGCCGGCAGTCTCGCGCCCCACCGTTTGCGCACCGCTGATCTAGATAGTCTTCTTGTGCAATAAACATACAAGTTACTCTTTGCCTTCTTACATTCATCACTTACCTGCCTAAGCAGCCAGCAATGCATTGCCTATCACTTTGCAAAGCAACACATTTGCAGTCACCTGTGGGGATTAGTAATCAGAATAATGTGCAAAGCTTTCTCTTAATCCCAGTCCAATATTGATTTTGAGTTGTTTCACCCGTCCTCTTAGGCTCGGGCCATGGTGCCTTCTCCTGTGCGGAGACGCACGGAGGCTGAGGGAAAGCGGGTGCTTTCCCTGGCCATGCTAGACGGGCCAGGACGTTCCTAGTGGCGAACGGCTCACGTGACCTGTCTGTCGCGCTGAGAAATCAGTTTAACTGATTTCTTGCGCAGCGCGCGCCCACTTATGGATGCGACCACTGCCGTAAGGCACTCTGTTGCTCAGCGTGCGGATGCATCCGCACAGTCTGCGGCACCATGTCCGAGGCCATACCTTTTTTCATTTGCAATATATGATGCTGCCAGCAGTGCATGGGTTAAGCATACGTTGAGCATGTCAACCCAACCATAGCAGCCTGGATCTGATCTTCATTGTTGTGTTTCAGAAGGTTAATCTGTAAGCAAAGCGCTCAGATATCAACAGGGGCTCCTGAAATCCATTTTTAGCTCGGATGCCTGAACTTTAGAATGTGCCTTTATGCACGTTTGTATATTCTCCCATTTTTTTTTATTTGCCTCCCAGTCATTGCAAATATTGGCTGAACAGGAAATCCAAGATGCCAGATCTTATTATTTATAACTGGTTGTTTGGATTTCGGAGGGAAAGAAATCCCCTACAATACAGAGCTAGAATACTAAAGTAATTGTTACGGCGGTGACCACTTGCATCGTTGTTTATAAATGATCCTTTCCACCCACTGTATAATGATGGAGACTACCTCTTCTTCTATTTAGTGCTTGATATATTCTATATGGGTAAATACACTGAAACGTACATTTTTCTCTAAATTAATAATGATCAATTCTTAAAAACAAACTATAATTTTACTTGTTTCATTTTATTGCATTGTACAACTTGATACATACATTTAATTGTACCACATTAATTATATTGTAGTAAACAGAGAGGGAAAATTATAGTTTTGTATTCCTTGTAAAGAAATATCTGAAAGCTTGTCTACCATGAACCATTTGCAGGTCTCAATTACTTGCTTTAAATCGGAGTAGCCAGTAACACATCAAAGAGCATTAAATCATTTGTATTAACCTTGTATACTCCAAGCATACCTTGAACGGATCCAGCTTGTGGCACCAATGTGTTAAGTGGACTGCCCATACATCCTTATAACCAGTACAAGGCAAGGCTTGTGAGCAGAAAGGAGGAGGTAGTGATACATGGTTACAAACTCCCTGCAGTACTGTGTTCAATTAATCAGGTCGTCTTATTGTTTGTTATTATCGTTTGTATAACAATCATAATCTGCAGTACGGTAGTCATTTGATAATTACATAAACCGTTAATAAAATATGGACAAACATGCACAGATACAGACGGTAATGAGGACCTTGCTCATGAGAATTTACAATCAATAAGGACCAATCTAGAAACAAAAGGCTGCTCATTATGTGACGGAGTATGGTCCAGCCCAAGAGCTGATCCCATTAAGGTTGGCAGGTGTTAGGAGTTTGGGCTAGCGGCACAGCTGGTCCCAATGGGGTTGGCGAGGAGGTTGTTGGGGGTATGTTAGGCTGCATTGAAAATGTGAGTTTTCAGGGCATATTTAAATGCCTGGAAGCTGGGGGGAGAGTATAATGGTGCGTGGTAGATAATTCCAGAGAGAGGGGGCAGCATGGGAGAAGTCTTGTAAGCGGGAGTGAGAGGATGTATTAAGGTGGGAGGAAAGGCAGATGTCATGGGCAGAGTGTAGGGGGCATTTGGGTAGATTTTTGGGGATAAAGAGCTGAGATGTAAGGGGGGGTGGAGACGGCGTAATTGAGAGGTTTGTAAATCAGAGCTAGGGTTTTATTTAATTCTAGAGCAGTGATTTCCCTGGGGTTCTGTCGAGCAGTCCCAGGGGTTCCGCCTGGGCCGCGGGCTGCCCACACTCGCTGTGTGGCCTGCGGCAGCTTTCCTGCCCCCCCCCCCCTCAGGATTCCAGGAACGCGCTCCATCAGTGCGCTGCTGCCTCCTGCCTGCTATATACCGCTACTCCTCACATAACCTCCGCTCCTTAACACACAACTCCAAAATGGTATGCGACCGGGGGGAGGGGGAGGGGGGGAAGAGAGACTTCCCGTGATGTGAGAGCCGGGAGCTGTAATCCCCGCCCCCTGCGATTGCCGTACTCCAGTGACTGCCCCTGTGCACCCTGGGAGAGATGTGCCGCTGTGATCACACTGAGTGTCTGAGAGGCACCTCACCCTCTCCTCACTCGCCCCTCCCCCCCCTCTTGTCCTCACTCATACCTCACCCCTGTCGCCTCCTGCTTGCCGCTGCCGCCTCCTCGCCGCCTCCTCCGCCGGCAACCCCAGGTAACCAGGATCTCCTCTCGCCTGAGGTAGGCATATGGGGGAGAGGGGGGTTGTGGAGAAGAGGGAGATGTGAGATTCAGGGGGGTGGATATACCAGGATGATGAGGGGTGCTGGAGGAGATATGGGTTGGGGGTCTTTTTTAAAATGTATTGGCGGGGTATTTTTACTATGTATTGCGGGGTTATATGTATTTAGGGGGGCTAGGGGTTTTTGGTATGTATTTTGTGGGGGGTTTACTGGAGCGGTGAGTGAGGTAAATGAGTCTGACGACGGCATTTTTGGTGGATTGGAGTTGGGATAGGTGGACCTGGGGAATGCCAACTAAAAGAAGTTGCAGTAGTACAGGCGGGACACAGGATTTTAGTTGCATCATGCGTGTGAAGGGCACATCTTGACAATATTTCCAAGGTGTAGATGGCAGGACTTCATCGGGGAGTGACTGTGAGGAATGAAGTAGAGATCCAAGTCAATGATGACCCCTTGACAGCGGGCTTGAGGTGTTGATAAGCCTGACATTGACAAAAAGCAGTTTTGTTGTAAGACTGACATTCATTTGCCAATGTATAGAACTGATTTTGATGTGTTGTGCATTAACTGTTCTGAACTATTTAAAAAATAAATGGTGGTAGAAATAGTTAACGGAAGCAGCCTGGAGGTTCAGTGGCTCAAGTGTTTATGTATCTAAAGAAATAAAAATGCAAGTAAGCGCCACTTTTTGTGCTCCCATAAATGTTTTTTTGACAAAAAAAGACAAATACAACTTTTAACGTGTTCATATGTATGAACAACATACAAAGAATAAGGAAACATGCCAAATGTAAGAAGATGAATCATCATGTTATAACCTGTGACACATCATTTCAACCGAGTCCTTTGTGGGGCTATATAGTACATCTTCAAGAGGCACTAATAAAAAAAACTTTAACAATTCTGTTTGAAAGCACCTTTCAATACTGTTCTGTATATCTGCATTGTTCCCAAGTGGATAGGACACTCTTATGTAAGAGGAATGCCAGGCAGCTGACTTGTAGTGGGGGAATACAGATGCTGCATTGTAAGGTGTTCAGAGTGAGTTGTACAGCTCACACTACTCTTCTGTTATGTTTTAGTCCCTAGTGCCTGAAACGTAATCGTTTTGAGAGCCTTGCGCAGTTTTGGCAATGTTGACATGCTCTCATGGGAGAGAGCTGTGCTGGTCATTGGTCTCCCTAACCCTTTCTCTGCCATAGGTTTTATTAACCTTTATTTTCAAGGGTATGGTCTGGGTCAACCCAGATTCCAAATCTAAAATGATTTTAAACTCATTGGAGCAGGTAGTCTAAATCGGTATGCTTTAATGATGTACATATGTAACAATGTAATTGTGAAGGATAGTTCTAAAAATACAACAATTGCATGGAATTGTGCCATATCAATAAACAATGTTATGTTGTCGGTAACATTGTTTTGCTACCTTACAGGAGTTGTGCTCAACTACAGTCATCCCCCCCCCCACCCCCCCAACAGGTCAGGTTTTCAGATTATTCCAGCTTCAGCACAGGTGACTGTCTTTGGCTGAGCCTCTGATTGAGCCACCTGTGCTGGGATATCCTGAAAACCTGACTGTCATGGGAGACCAGTGCTTTTAACACCTTGAATAACCGGATCCTTTGAGCAAAGCAAGAGATAAAATAAATTGTGATTTATTTACAGAATGAAAATACACAGCTTGATATTACAACGAAAAAATACACTTGCTGGAACTGGGTGAAACAAAATAAAATGTCCCCAAAACGAAATGTTGCCAAAACAAAGTCTCTAGGAGCAATTTCCCATGAGCGGTAGTTGATCGCAAAAAGTGCATGAAACAGTCCTCGGTTTGCGACTTGCCACTGCTGTTTACTCTGCTGGACCTGCTTCTTTCGTGATGAAACTTTAAAATCTTGAAAATTAGATTTTTCTTGTATGAATCCTTAGATGGTATGAAACTCTTACAGCATGATGACTCTTGTTCCATCATGTAACTTCTTCCTGATGGGCTACAGGGTTTTTTATGCACTAAGTAGGCCTATACTTAACCCATGCAGCCAATCTACTCCTCGTGAATAATTCCTTAACCCCATCACGGACTTGCCAGTACCTTTCAAACCTGGCAGAGGGTCTTCTCAGTTTGCATTGGGCATGTGCCAATTTTGCACCTTGGTCGCATGGCATATGCAGCCCGGCGCCGCTCAGTCTGGGCAGAGCAGCCATCTGCCAGGGTGGCTTTGAAATTCCCTTCCTTGGTAACAAAAGGTTTAACACCTCCATATCCTGGACTGCCTTTGAAACTGGTCCTTTGAAGCTTAGAGGGCGAAGTAGTTCCCTCTGTGTCCTATGCAAATGGATTTTTATCCATACTGAATGATTTCCTCTGACCATTATTTTTTTTTTAACGTGTATATATATTTTTATTTTTCAGGAAACATGGTAACATATAAAGGGGGGAAGGGAATGGGGGGGAGGGGGGTACAGAAAATAAAAGGGTTATGAGGTGGGGGGGATAGGGCAGTGGGGTAACATCCATCACTGGCTTCATGCAGGAAGCAAACATTCCATGATACTTGTCACATTCTATGCTAGGTCTAGATCTACCTAACCTTTAGTAGTGGTTTCTGGTTTCTGACCATTATTTTAATAAAAATCTAAACGTTGGAGACTTCAATTTTTTTTAAATATACCTTTTATCAAAATTGTGCTCTAACCTTTTTAATGATTTTACCTGACCAGCGCTCACAGCAAATCTCTGCGTGCTTGGACCTTCCTAGCAGAAGTTAGCTAAAATCCATTCGCTGTGCTGCGGGCTCCTGGGTTTTAAAACCATTTTTTCTTTGTGCGGTTTCAGGGAAACACTGCTACAGTAATGCATTTCATAGTTAGACACAACATGATTCTTGCCACCTTATACCTGGTGGGAGACACACATGTTTTATTGGGTGTGCAGTGTTTTTGCCATTACTGGGCTGCAGAGCTGACAATCTACATTTTCCCAATATGGCTCAGGGGCCCCAAGGGGGGCCAAATACCTTTTATTAATGGCCTGAGTACCCCCTCACCGGCACACTGACCTGTTATGGGGGGGGGGGGGGGTTGAAGACTGGAGTTGAGCCCCCTTGCCTTGCACCACTAGTTTGTTCTGATGCAATTCTGCAAATAAACCATTTATACAGGTTCCAGGATTTCTTTTTTGATTTCTAGCTTTACAAATTCTCCTGCCACTGCTTTCTGTGGCTGTGGGTAGTTTTTCCATCGCCTCCCCCCTGCAAATGCCAAATTGATTGGGCACTTTATATTAGGAAGGGCCAAACTGCTTCTGTGGGTCAGTGACTAAGACAATGAATCTCTTTATGTAAATTGCTGCTAGTCTAACAGTGCAGGTATGAAGAATCCCTGCCCAAGGAAATTGTAATCTAATTTTAGGCACCTGAGTCACTGGGAGTTGAAAGTCATTTGCCCCAGTTAGCAATAATGAATCAGAGATAACTGCTGCATTAGAGGCAAAAGTTTATTCTCCTGCCTCTTGTTTTGGATATAGGATCTTGGCACTTCCCTTCGTCTTCTTCTTCTCTCTCTTTTTTTTTTTTTTTAATATATAACTAGCTGATATACCCGGCGTTGCCCGGAGGTAGGGGGGGGGGGGCGTGAAAGGCAGGGGGGGTGTGTGAAAGGCACACACACACAGTGACACACACACACACACCGTGACACACACACACACACCGTGACACACACACACACACACACACACAGTGACACACACACACAGTGACACACACAGTGACACACACACACACACACTTCACCTAGAGCGACACACACGCGACACCTACCTCTACTTCCGGGCGCCGCCATCTTCTCACTCGGCGCCCGGAAGGAGGGGAGAGGTGTGCGGAGGGAGGGGAGAGGGGAGGGGAGAGGTGAGCGGAGGGAGGGGAGAGGAGAGCGAAGGGGAGGGAGAGGTGAGCGGAGGGAGGGGAGAGGTGAGCGGAGGGAGGGGAGGGGAGAGGTGAGCGGAGGGAGGGAGGGAGAGGTGAGCGGAGGGAGGGAGAGGTGAGCGGAGGGAGGGAGAGGTGAGTGGAGGGAGGAGAGGTGTGTGTGTGTGTGTGTGTGGGGGGGGGGGGGCGTGGCGCCGAGGGGGAAGAGAGTGGCAGTTGGGTGACGTCAGACCCACCAATCTGATTGGCCAGAGGCTGAGGACCGATCAGATTCACCGCAGCTAGTACCAACCTTTCGATTTTATATATTAAGATTTGCTTCTGTTTCCTTTTTGCTGGCTCCACTGGTTTTATAAGGAGCAGCCCAAAAGTTACTTACACACTATTTGTCTATTACATGGGTTAAATCTCTGACTTTTTAAAAAAAAAAAATACACCAATATCTACTTATCCACCCTCCCCTATTTCCAGTTTTCTTTATTCTGTTTGGGAATAAAATGCCGATTCCATTATTGGCCAAGCAGCTAATGGCGGACAACACAATACATTTCAATTATCCAACTGAAAAAGGGGTAAATCGTGTTTCATACACAAGTTATTGCTTTCAATTGAATACAGATGTAGTACTCTTGTTTGTTTTAGATTTTATTTAATTCTATGACCTTTTTGTATCCCTGGAGATTGCCTCTGAGCCTCTGTTCTGGTGTATCTGGGCACATCCCTCGCCTAGTGGAGGCAGGAAAATACATTAAATCGGGAAGAAAGTTAGGGATCCCTGCATATAGCACAGGTTTTAAAACGGTGATCTAAAATGTGTTTGAGCTGGGATAATGAAAAGATAATCAGACAGGATGATACGTGGCAAAGCAGGTAACATCAATACAGGCGATACCTCCAATGATATAGGAGCTTAAGCAGGTGATGGCATCTCCACTGATAGAAGTGTCCAACCGTTTCATGTTGATATGGCAAAGCAATTGGGAAGGGTGGATTCATTCCCACTTCACAGAATTGAGACTTTTGGTAACCGTTTAGTCTAGGGAAAAAAATTCTCGTTTCAGAACCTTGAATCTGGAGTCGGTAACTTTTGTACTGTCCATTTTTATGTAGCGCCGTTTATTCTGATTACATAATTAATTGAGATCTCCCAGTGATTTTTGGAAATATATTGATGTTAAATAGTTTTTGTTCATAGGTTCTTAAATTGGTCACCATAATGCTTCCCCCTCTGGTATTAGTTATGAGATCCAAACTAGCACATAGTTAAACAAGTATGTATTATATAATTGACTTCACTGGGGGATTTTATTGAGTATCCCCAGCGTTTCATTAAAGTATCTTAGTGAATGGATACATATCATGGAAAAAGTATTCCCTCTTTTGCTCTCTCTGTTCTACCCCACCCCCTCTTCCTTTGTTTGCAGCTTCGGCCTGTCAGTTCCTCATTCCCAGCTGCATGTAATTTGCTCCATACATACACACTGTGCCTGTGTGACATGTTACAATGTTGCTTTCCCTGCCTCTGGCATGTAGTCAGTGAGTTGCTATTGCAGCCTCTGAGATCCTTCTCAGAATGGGCTATTCTGCCCTCCCCCCCTGTTTTGTTCACAGATGGCCTGTCCCAAGACTATTCCTTTTACCCACATTGCTCCTCACTTCCTTTTCAACCCTGAAGACAGTGAGTACAGCACCCATCTCTGTTACACTCCCATGGCAAGGCCATCTCTTTCTACCTGTTTCTAACTACAAATCACAACTACACACCATCCACAAGTGCCTGAATTTACTGCTGCTTTTCCAATAAAGTGAAGGAAATATTATAGGACTTGGAGTGATTTGGAAAGGGTGCTGAGTTAATGCTATCTGGGGCTATTCACAAATCACATGTGACCCTGGCTTAAGAATAATACAGATGTTGTTGTATTCATCCACAGTGGGTTAAGTCAGCGGTGTGAAAACTTGGGGCGTGATATTTTCGGGGGGGGGGGGGGGCCTCTATAATCAACTTCCCACGACCCGTTGTCCTGGTAACCTGGCGTTGAATGACGCCGTGGGGTCATGTCATATCGCCATGGTAACATGACCCCGCGCGTCATTTGACGCCGGGGCTGAGCAGGGGGGGGGGGAGGAGGGAGTGCGAGGTGCCTGGGAGAGCAGGCAGGGGTGCTCATGGGGGAAGTTTGTGAATCCCTGGGTTAAGTAACCTGATAAATTACTGACTATACAGTAGTCTCCGAATGTTTCAACCAGGCAGTAAATGGTCAATTTTTTTAAAAACCAAGGAATATCCAGTTTGTTACTGGATATGTACAACGCTATCTTTAGTATGTGGTGTTGGGAACCACTAGTATCGACAATCGCAGCTGTTACCTACAATGCCGGCAACAGAGAGTTATCGTGTACTCTGAGTTCAGCTGCCTACCTGACTGTCAGTCTTGCGTTTACTGGAATCATATGGAGGCTGCTAGATGCGAACTAATGTGGTGTTTAGAACCACTAACCTCAACAATCGCAACCATTAAGCTAGCTGTAGAGACGTAAGGCTGCGGACATGGTCCCGTAGCCCATGCGGAGACGCGCGGGTGCTTTCCTTGGCCATTGTACTGGGGGCGTTCCTAGTGACGTCACGGAGCTGGTTTGCCCTCATTGGGCGAACCGCTCACGTGACCGCCCTGTCGCGCGAGAAATCAGTTTTAACTGATTTGTCGCGCATCGCGCGCCCCCTCCTGCCTCCGCCCGCATGTACGCAAACACTGCCTTAAGGCAGTCTGTTCACTCATGGTCTGAGGTACCATGGACGCAGCCTTAGAGATCTTGTTTGCTCAGAATGATACTGCATGTCCGCCTCAGCCGACGATAGTGCACGGAACGTTCTAAAGGCTCCTGAGGCCAGCAAATCGGGAGCCGTGAGAGTGCGCAAAATGATAGTCTGATGAGGCTGACGGGAAAACGGCAGTATCACTCTGAGCAAACTATCTCTTATGCATCAATACAACCCCGCAGTGAGTCCACTGAAGCATTAGCATCAGACCATACTACTGCAAAAGTGTAGCTCCAAAATTGGCAACTACACAATATGGTGGAAGAAGGTATTTCTTATAACCTTAAGTAATCTGCAACTGTAGTATCTATTGGGTCAGCATTGGGTCACTGTATTCTGACAAATGTCAGTTTTTTTCTCTCTCTAATTGAGTAATCTGTGACTGATATCCATTGTGTTGGCATTGGCTAGCTAATATTGACATTTATGTCAGCTGTTCTCTAATAGTGCAGAATTACGTTATATATTTAGTCTCCTGTCTTGATACACCCTTAATTGGGCAATTTTTCTGGTCATATGTTATGAGTTTGTCTTCTTTGTACACTTTATTTTAACTTGGATATTTTAAAAATATCATCATATACTCACCTTCTGGTAATAGAGTGCTTAGTTATTTTCTCTCTGGTCAAGTATGAGCTGACCTAAGGGTCTCCTGGACACAAGGGGAGCCATGCTCAGTCCAGATCATTTCAAAAGGTGTTGGCTTTAAAAAAACAAACGAAAAAAAAACAAAACATTTTCACAAGTACTTTGTATCCTGTGTCTTTCTATAAAACTGTGGTTCTCAACTTTATTTATTTTTTGGGCAGGGCCACCAGTGGAGGATTTTGAACCTCTTGAGACTTCTCACCTCCTTGATCACGCTGCCAGGAGTGACAGCGTTAAGAGCCAAGAATGTTTTTGTTTTTTTAATGACTTCCAGGAACTTTTAGAAAGAATGAAAACATGGCAGCATTAGAACACAAGAATCGCACACTTCTGGGCTTCACGCAGACTGATCACATGGCTTATCAGCAAGCTAAAGACATAGATGTCGGGACAGGTGGTACTCAGAGGGGCAGTCCCTCCTAGGTTCAAAATAATCGATGGACAATGGCATGTTAAAAAATAAATACATAAAATCGAACATTTAACATTTTTGTATGGTAAACAAATGCCTTGGAAGGTTTTTACCATCTTTAACAGACATCTTTTAGTTATTAGTTCTCAAAGCCCCAGGTAAATTGTTCTGTCTGTTCTTTTGTTTGCAAAGTAACTATGGGGCCATTTATTAGGCAATCCGATTAAACTAAAGTAGCGTATATGCTTGAAATGGGTGTTCCTGATGAAAAGCAAAACTTCTTTCTTTCTTTCTTCCCACCCACTCCTGATACAAATAAGTAAAACAGTTACTTTAAGGGTTAAATGTCTCGTAGCCAACCAGGAATCAACCAATATTACAATACAATTGGCTTCCTTCAAGTAATCTAATAATGCTAAGAGCAAAGATTTTGCTGCTTTTTGTTCCTTTGGAAATTATCTACAATTTTTATTTCTCGGGGGCTTCTTAAAACAGCAAAACATGTGAAATCTTATGTTTTTTTATTTTTTTTTTTCCCCTCTTCCCTTTTCCAGGTCTATAGTATTATTTAATAGAGAATTGTGTGTAGGGGTTTTTTTTTTTTTTCCTCCAATGCTTAATGCCATTTTTATCATGAGTTTTAACCCACCTCCCAAACACTTTCCTCTTTGGGATAATTTGTTGCAAATGTTCCCAGCAGTTTTAGCTGTAAACTGTAACATTAGATAATGTTATCTTGGTAATAGAAGGATACATTGTAGCTGCTGAGTTAGGCTTGTTCTATAGTAGGTGCGCGCGCCTGAGCGAACGCGCGTGCACTTGACGCACACTGTGTGTGTGTGTGTGATTGCTAGCTTAGGTACGAATGTAGAATTCTACATATAAAAATAATTGTAAAAAAATTGGAAAGTAGCATTGCTGCTTTAATAGGTGTTTGTTTTGTTAGTCAAGTGTTTTCATTACCCTTCTATACCACCCTTACTTATCGGTGAACCAATAAAGCTAAAGAGCAGGGAATAGAGGGTGGGGACTCTGGCTGTGCACTTGTTGAACACACAGGCATCAAACAAAAGGAAACAGGAAATAAAACCCCTCCCAGGTCTTGGCTTACCGTGCCAATAGTACACTTTGATCCTAGGGGGGGGGGCTGCCCTTATGAGGGTGATTTGACTTTCTGTAAAAGCCATTCATTCCAAGTTGATGGTTTGTTTCATTTTGTTGCACAGAGGAAGACTAGCAGTGGCCAGGGTAAGATAGCTTAAGGGCAAGGTGGGTGGGAGTAATGTGAGTGCAGGAAGAGCAACGGATAGATGATTTAAAAAAAAAAAAGTAAGCACTCAAACATGCTGTCATTAACTTTATGCTAATAATTGAACCTGCATTTGTTTACCAGTCTGAGCGTAACATCAGAGCCCCCCCCCCCCCCCCCCCCTTCCCGATTCATCAGATCTTCACTTCTGTCGATCCCCAAGCTTTATGCAGTCTAAGGCCTCTTTCAGGGTGCAGGCTTCGGAGGGAGGGCGTGCTGCCGTGCGAGTTGCCGTGGGACACAAAGTATTCAAATTGAATACTGGTTGTCAGGGTAGCAGCTGCCCTGTCTCCGAAGCCAGGAGTTGAAGCTGGCTACAGTTTCAATAAACGAAAAAATCATTTTTTGAAGCTGCAGCAGCGTCACTGGGACCTCGGCAGCCAATGAAATCATTCTTGACTGCAACTTGGATCCCTAAGCTGCCGTCTGTAGCCCCCTCCCCGCCTCCTCAACTCCTGAAACAGTCTGCTGGGGATGGACACACATCGCCCAGCAGACTGCCGCCCTCCCTCCAACTCCTGCCTCTGGCACCCTGAACGAGGCCTAAGTGGCTGCCAAGCAATGTACATAAGGATGTTACTTATTTTGCAGTATTGTGTTTGTTTAGTAGCCTTAGCTGACTGTTTTGTGTCATGGGTTCACCCGCTATACCCCTCTGAGCATAAAAATCATTGAGCTATCTTTTACCAGAATACACAATGCAACAGTATTTTATACATTTATAATGTTTAATCCCTTGACAAACGTGCCTAATTGAGTAAAAAAACAAACAAACGGCAGACTATCTTGGCACAGGGTGTGGAAATGTCTTCCCTGTTAGGCTACAAATGTATTGAAGCCGTCACGTGCGCTTATAGTAGGAGCGGCACGACGGCTTGGTTGCGATCACTTGAAGTCACTTATTTGATTTTCCCAGTGACTGTAGCGTGCCGTCGCGTCGCCGGCACTATAACCACAGCCGTAGGCCTGGATCATGGTGCCTTTGCCCGCACTGAGGCGTGTGGAGGTTGTGGGAAAGCGGGTGTGTTCCCTGGCCGTAGTTGACGGGCCGTGGGAGGCGTTTCTAGGGGCGTCACAGAGCTGGTTCGCCCTCATTGGACGAACCGCTCACGTGACCTTTGTGTCGCGCCAAGAAATCAGTTTCAACTGATTTCTTGTGCAACATGTGCCTCCACCCATGTGCGCCCGTACGGTCTATGTGCGCAATCAATGCCTTAAGGCAATCTGATCGTGCCCCGTGCGGACGCCTCTGCACGGTCTCCCACACCATGGACTCTGCCTTCTACAGTATACAGAAGCTGCATGCTTGTTACTTTGCTTCAGTTGTTTTATAAGGTCTGAGACCTGATCAAAAACCCGCATCCTGTGAACGCCCTGCTGCAGCCTCTTGTCACAGACTCAGGGCCTTGCCTTTTGCTGGAAGGAACTGATAATGCAATCAGTGTGACTCAGCTCACATACATACAATCCCTACGCTCACACACACTATTAACTCCTCCTTTACTCTGGTACCTTTCCTTCTTCATTATAACATGCAACAGTTACACCATTACTCAAACAGCAAGCTTGACCCTACCTGTCTTTCTAACTATCGACATGTATCCCTCCTGCCTTTTGCCTCTAAATTCCTTGAACATCTTTTTATTCTCTCGCTTGCTCCATTTTCTCGACACCTATTCTCTCCTACAATCTGGCTTCTGCACTGCTCACTCCACTGAAATGGCCCTCAGTAAAATAACTAATGTCATCCATGCTGCCAAAGACAGAGGTCATTACAGTCTGCTCATATTACTCGACCTCTCTGCAGCATTTGATACTGTGGACCACCCTCTTGTCCTTCACATTCTCCATACTCCTGGCATTCATAGCAAAGCTCTATCTGGATCTCCTCTTACCTCTCCCATCGTACTTTCAATGTCTCTTTTGCTACCTCCTCCTCTATCGATCACTCTGTGGGGGTACCCCAGGGCTCTGTCCTGGGACCTTTTTCGCTTTACACACTTTCTCTAGGTGATGTAATCACATCTCTTGGGTTCAAATATCACCTCTATGCTGATGACGCTCAAATTTACTTTTCAACCCCTGACCTTACACCTTCTGTACAGACCAAAGTTTCTGAATGTCTCTCTGCTATATTATTCTGGATGGCCCTCTGCCAACTTAAACTTAACATGGCAAAAACAGAGCTTCTCATACTTCCTCCCAAACCTGGCCCTATTTCCTCCTTCCACATTACCATCAAATTCACCTAGTAGCCCAAGCATGCTGCCTAGGGGTCACACTCGACTCCTCTCTCGCATTCAAAAGCTAGTAATTTTTTTTCGTTTTTTCCTCCACAATATTGGGGTTCTACATTTTATTTTCACTTTCTGTCTTTCTATGATTACAGTCCTTTGTTTAAAGCGTATAGAACAGTACCATCTTTTTAAAAGTCAGACTATTGCCAGAAATATTTACATTGGCACAGCTTTGCAGCAGCCTGTAAAACCGTAGGGGAGTGATTCTGAACCAGGGTTTTAAGACTCAATTATACAGTACACAGAGGCACAATATATTCATAAATACTGCATTCTTGCCTAAACTGCAATCGTTTGATGCTCCTATTAAAAATCTGTAAAAATCCCGATTGTGTGCCTAACATAATGGCTGCTTTTCAGTTTCAATTAATCCTTTAGTTCATGTAACTCAGCAGCTACAATGTATCCTGATATTACTAAGGAGAATTATCTATTGTTAGTTTGCAGCTCAAACTGCTGGGAACATTGGTAACAACAAATGATCTTAAACAGGAAAGTGTTGCAAAGATCTTGCACTGCTTGGGAGGCTAAAACCTACTACAGTATAGAAATCAAAGAATGCGTTCAACTCATTAAAAATGACATTTAAGAGTTGAATAACAAAAATAAAAAGTTGCTATCTAATACTACAGAACTGATTTTTTAAAAACACAAACATAAGATTTCACGTTTGGTTGCTTTAAAGCCTGAATGGTGTTATCCTGTTTTTTAGTAAACAGATGCAAAAAGACTGTGTAAAGTAGATCATGAAACTATAGAGCTATGATATGAAGAACAGCGTATGTGAAGTGTGCTAGATGACAAAGGAATCGATGAAATTAACTAATACCTTAATGCAGTGTGTGTAATCACTAGATAAGTATTTAATATAAATACACAAATTGGGATACAGTATTCAGGGTGCAAAAAATAAATAAGTGATATATGTGAAAATATTTTAATTGTGAGGGTGTGGGGAGAACCAATTCAATAGTTAACTAGTGACGTGTCTCCTAGATTTATACTGTATGTGGCTTTTAGGAAGGACAGACCAGTCTGTGATAGAAAGCAAAAAAGCGCCCAGAGTCTAATCAAAATACAAACATTTAACTTTTCGCTAATATATTGAAACAAGTATAAATGCATTAAAGAAAGCCAACAGGAAAAACCATGAACACTTGCTGCCGCAAATGTCTAAATAAACGTGAAAAGCGATACAAGTGAGGTCCAATATAAGTCAATATTGCATAGAAATGGCAATGTTGGGTATCTGGATATTCCACTGGTAAAGGTGAGAAGGTGGATGTTTAATAGAGGTCACGCATGCCTTGTGAATCCAGAGTCCGCGAGGATAGAAGTGAGCAGTAATTGGTATTGCCTGAACAGAGATCAGCAGTTCCTGTATTGAAATAGCAAGATCACTCACTTCCCACCCCCCCCCCCCCCTTTTTTTTTTCTTTTAGATCACATAGCGATGGGTACTAGTGTACCTGTGGAGACGCTTGTTCGATATCTGTAACTGTAGTTGAGGCGCCAAATCTGAAATAGATGCATCTTGGCAGATTTCTCGGTGGCAATCGCCGGTATAGCCTAGTGCGTGAACGCAGTCATCGGAACCTCCAACGGCAAAGGATAAAGCCGTGTGTCTCAGCGGGCCCTTTCTCCTCCAGGGATAGCCAGATAGACGCAGTTAGGAGTACTAATTTGGATACGGCACCCACTCTTTACCAGGGAGGCCAGGCGCCTCCGTTCTTCCGTCCACTGTAGATGGAAAACTGGCCACGTGTCAAAGCCGTGAAAACCGCAAGGCACTTGCAGGCACCACACAGGACTTGCACAAACTCAAATGGCCAGAGTCCCAAATGTAACTCCTTCCTGTCAGCCAGCTGGCTGTCACTGTGGCAGTATGCAGAAAATATGGATATTTGATACGGAGAAGATTGGTGTAAAAGGGGCATTGAAGTGCTGCTATGCAAAAAGAGGTGAATGAGTCGGGGACTGCTACACTGGATTCAGTGTCACCTCAGGCCAAAGGGGTCTGACAACTGCAAGTTTAATAGGATTGAGGAAAAAAATTAACCCAAAGAAATAAGTAACTTTGTTGCAAAGGGTTAAATCACTTTTGAAACCTCAATGTTTTTATGGTAACTAAAAGCTTCAGATGACCCATAACTAATCTCACTTAATCTCTGTTTGATAAGATAGTGTTGGTCCTAGAACCTACAGGAAAATAAGAATATTTTTTTTTTATAATATATTTATTACAAAAAGAAAAAAAAAACGAAGGTTAAAGTGATGCAATTACTAGCTAATGTTTAGGCCGTGCTTAGTGCCGGCGACGCAACCGATGACGTTGTCACTAGCAAAGTTTATATTTTAGTTTTAAGCGACGTTGCTAGTGGCAAGGCCAGTAACATCACGAAGGGGGGCGGGCGGGCAGTGATCTCAGGTTTAGATAGAAAAATGGCAAAAGCGCTCAAATGCCAGGCCAATGATAATATAATGCCAGAACCACCATCCAAAGGAAATCCATAATCACAAATATAGAATAGTGATAATGCAACTACAATAATGGTTACAGTCCTCCTGAAGACAGGTAGTGGGTGGTACAAGCCCACCCACGATCCATCTCATTGGCAGGTTCCCCTAAGTTGGTAAAAGTACTCACGTTCCTTGGTGTGGCTGGCTGGCTGTGCAGCTTCCAATGGTGGTATACAGAAGTAAAAAAATTGGGAGGAGGCACGAACCGAATGGAGCAGGAAAGGACCCAGAATCAAAATAAGTAAAAAGGGTACTTTAATGTGTCATGAGACCCATCCAACGCGTTTCGAACATCACAGCGTTCTTTATCAAGGATTGATGTGGCGACTGTCTCTAAAAAATCATATTTACCCAGGTTAAAAAAAATTTGGTCGCGACATCGCTTTGTCGCGCTTACTATAAGCGCTAGCGACAGTCAATGTATTTGTTTTGGAGCCCCGTCGCCAGGCACTATAAGCGCAGCCTTAGAAAGCAAGTTTCCATGACTACTCGTGACCCTTCATGCATGTTTTAAGCAAGGCATATTTATATACGTTCACATGTATAGTAAGACCTGAATGTGCAGATATTCGTGTGGTACTAATTGTTTGTGCAACAGCAATACG
Source organism: Ascaphus truei (assembly GCF_040206685.1). Lineage (NCBI taxonomy): Eukaryota > Metazoa > Chordata > Amphibia > Anura > Ascaphidae > Ascaphus > Ascaphus truei. Next base: position 140,688,395 of record NC_134487.1, read on the forward strand.
AAAATGGTAATGTCTGTAAATAGTGAGGGTAGGGCCTCGGTCCCGCTGCGCTCGTTGGCGCGGGCGGCGGGTCGCGAGTTCCCCACCAGCAGGGGAATCCTCGCGAGCCGGTCCCGGTCCCCCCTGGCTGCACAGAGCACTACACGCTGTAGCGCGTCAGCCGCTGGAGACACCAGAGAATGGTGTTTCCTAGCGTTGACGCGTGACGTGTGTGGCTGTGAGCCAATGGGGAGGGGAGGCTTCGGGAGGAGGAGAGGCTTCGGGGAGCGGGGAGGAGTGTGGAGTGAAAGCAGGTGAGTGCCTTTCTCTGTGTGTGTGTCTGAGTGCGTGCCTGTCTGTGTGTGTGTGTGCCCGAGTGCCTGCCTCTGTCTGTGTGTGTGTGTATGAGTGCGTGAGTGCCTGCCTGCCTGTGTGTGTGTGTGTGTGCGCGTGTATGAATGAGTGCCTGCGTGTGTGTGTTTAAACTTACCTTCCAGCTCCAGCCCGAGTCCGTGGAGGGAGGGGGGGGGGGGGAGAGTAGCGGGTCCCTCCGCTCAAGCCACGCCCCCCCTCCCTGTCAAACCGCCCACCTCCCGATCAAACCTCCCACCTCCCGCCCACCTCCCGCTCCGGCTCCCGCTCCCTACAGACCGCAGATCGCGGTCTGTGTATCTCAGCGCACCGCCTGTCAGCAGCGCAGGTGCGCTGACTCTGGGAGCGGGGCCTTAGCCTAAGAGGTCTCTGTGCTACTGGCAGAGAGCAGGAAATCTCTATATTGGGATACGTCATTATTTGGCATATGTACGTTGAAGTAATGTATTTATACAGAATGAGACTTGGATTCCCTTTATGGGACAGACTTTTTTTTTTAAACAGTAGACAATTAAGTTGCAACATAAGTAAATGTGAATCTAAAAATGTTTGTAATGTCACTGTGGAGGAGTACATTAGCACATGAATGCAAAATAGTTGGATACATGGGCAGTGATATTTAGCATTCTGCCTAGAAACGGCAAATAACACAATTTGTTGGCTTCTCTCCATCCTTAATGGGAACGTGACAGGAAAGGTTCCTTTACAGTAAAGGCAGATAAAAGGTGGAATTTCCTACCAATGGAGACTGCGATGCAGGTACAATAGATGGATATCTTTAAGAAAAGGTTAGACCTCCTTCTTTGTGTGTGTTTTTTTTTTTTTTTTTTTTTTAGAAAGGTATACAGGGCTATACAAACATTCTTCAAAGTATGGGTCTTCTCTGGGACAGATACAAAGTAAAGCTTTACTCACAAGTTCAATGCTCAATTTAATGTGACAGCCAAGAATGGTTTATATAAAAATACACTATTTAAATGTGCTTTGTGTTACTATATACCTTTTATGAAAGGTCCATATGGGACCTGAAACATTCTTTCCACTGTCCTTGGCTGTCACATTAAATGGAGAATTACATTATGAACCCGTGAGTAGAGCTCCACTTTGTATCTCTGCCCCAGAGGAGACCTGTACTTTGTATCTCTGCCTCAGAGGAGACCTGTAATTTGTATCTCTGCCTCAGAGGAGACCTGTACTTTGTATCTCTGCCCCAGAGGAGACCTGTACGTTGTATCTCTGCCCCAGAGGAGACCTGTACGTTGTATCTCTGCCCCAGAGGAGACCTGTACGTTGTATCTCTTCCCCAGAGGAGACCTATGCTTTGTATCTCTGCCCCAGAGGAGACCTGTACTTGGACAAACAAAGTCTTCAATGTTGTGTTGGCTGCACAAGTCTGATTCTCCTCGCCTGAAACGGTTTCCCCGCATTTTGGAACTGTATTATACAGGGATATACCAAATAAGTTAACATGGGAAGGATGTTGATCAAGGGACACACCTTCCTGACGCCAGTAATGGCTATCATGAGTTTATCCAATTAAGTCTCATAAATAAAAATAATGTTTCACCGGGGCTTATGTTTGCCTTCCTCTGGATCAATATTAAGACAAATATGGGATGACAATCTCGGTCAACTAAACTTAATATCGGTTGAATTCAATGAATGTGTTTTTTTTTTTTATTTAATTTTTTCCCCCAACCTCATCTACTATGTAAATTCACGTGCAAAAGTGTTTTTACTGGAGTCGCCAAACCAAGCCGTAACTATATTGTCATTACTGCTGAACTTTGCTTGTCTGGCGCTAATCTGTGGCAAGAAGCTTTGTGTCAATATAGAGATGACTTTGTATAGACACATTGCTTATTCTCAACTGAACTCAAACTGAGGTCCTTGTGTAAGGGGTTCAAACTGACACCCATTCAAGATTCAGGAATTCTGAAATAAAGGAATTGGCTCGAGCTGAGCTGCTGCTCATAGAACCTGCAGCGTAGCCGACCGTGAGGGCTTCTATGGCAGTTTGCAGCAGAAAGTGACAGTTGGAATTTGAATGGGAAGATGGGTAGTTGATGGGGGAGAGGGGGGGAGAGAGGGGGAGACCACGGACAGAGCAAGAGATCAGCAGAGAGGAGACTAATTACAGTAAATAAAAACTTGGATGAGGAAGGAAAAGGACAAACTAATGTAACTACCCATTGAAAAGTCAGGATGTTAAAGAAAAACCAAAGGGCAGAGAGCCCTGTTCAGAGACAGATGTATATGGAAAGAGACAAGTAAAGGATGGAAACAGGGCTGTTACCAACAGCACAGTGAATGGGCACTGAGAATTTACTGGGACGGGAACAATACATCTTTAATATTAAAGTAAAATTAAATTCATTTTTGCTCTGTGTATGGGGTTACCAAACCGTCCACCTGAACACGCACCCGTTTCCCCCGCCTTTACACCTGGCGTACCAGAGGTTAAAGACTAAAGTGGCGGTCACTGAAACTTTTTTTGTAATTGGCGTGTGCTGGGTTGAATACCCACAACATGGTTTGTGTTTATTTATTTTATTAGATCTAAATGCCACTTTGCATTGTGCTTTTAATTCTGCTTCGTGTGGGTTGCTCCAGCCATAGGCGATCTCTTGGGGAATAGAACGTACGCCAGCTCCGACTTCCTTGTAAAGCTTGTGGCTGCTGGAGAGCCGGTAACATTACTGATCAATGCTCTTCTGCATAAACCTTACTCGGGAATAGACTAAACCTAGAGAGTACGCATCTGCCCTCGATTGGGAGAACTTGCATTTTCTCAAATTCCTCAATTGTTTGCTTAGGTTGTGTGTTTTTTTGGGTTTGAGGCCATATTTATAGACTCATCCTATGGTAGTGCAGATGAAAGTACAAATTGTCACATGTCTTCCCAGCCTTTACACAGTACAATGTTCTAGCACCGTGTCATGTAGTGTACTCTGTGCATTGTAAGGCCGCGCGTATAGTGCCCACGACGCGTGACGTCACCCGTCGCCGCCAGCGACAGTTGTATTTCGCTTTGTGGCGGCGTCGTAGGCGACCAGGCCATTGATTGATTTGATTGGTTCAGGGGCTGTCACTTGAGGCGACAGCCCCTGAAAAATCAAATATTGGCCGCTTAAAAAAAATCGCTTTGCTTTGTCGCCGTCGCGCTTACTATAAGCGCAATGCATTTGTTTTCGGGCAACGTCGCCGTCACTATGTGCGGCCTAACTCTCTGACGTGACACATCATGGGCTATGATTTGCTTTTAGTAATCATTGCCACTATATAAAGCACCAGTTCATGTGAACAGAGAAGTGGCGAAGGAAGGAGAGATGGAGATATATGAATAGAGTTAGACATCATGAGACTGGTAGAAAGAAGCGTGTATTTTGAAAAGCGAGGTCAAAACAAATAGCAATAGTAGCAGTGGCATGGCACCAATAGTTTAGTGCTGAGATGTGCAGTCTAGGATACATAGCGTCCTCCTTTCCAGCGTAGTTCAAATCCAGGATTCAGGGCCAGTAGGTGTTGTCCTCTTGTTCCACTCCTGTTGAACTCCCTGTAAAACTCCACACTGCATGCTATTTAAAAAATTACTACTTTAAAGATGGTCTGCTTTACATGTAAGCAACTAGCCCCTGCAGTATAATTTCAAATCGCCGTTTTTGCTGGAATTGCAGACTTCCATTCTTACAAGGAGGCCCTTCTGGAGCTGATCTACGGCAGTTTAAGCTCTAGTGACCCCCAATTTGCCAGTTTTGAAAAGTAAAAAAGAAATATGGCTGTGGTGCCACCCAATCGGATGCTGCAATGTCATCTCGTGATGTCACAGCTTTCTGATGGCCGCCAGAAATGGTCTGCCCTCAGTGGCCATATGTTCTCCAGGACAGCAGTTTTTGTAAGGGAATTTGAAAGGCGGTAAAAAAAGAGACCAGTGGACTACTGCTTTAAAGCTTTAATCTCCTAATTTTAACCTATTAAACATGCTGATCGCGATCATTTGTTCAATTTGCTTTTTGTGTTGCTTTGCATTTTTAAGGCAAAGAAGCCATCTTTAAAATTCCCAGTCACGTATGTTTGTTTTGGGATGTGGGTTCAAACCCGAAACCGGTCGAGGATAATGTTTGTTTCTAAACCCCAGTTATTTGTTTAATATGCTTCTATTACTATATTATTGAGGACAGTATTTTGAGGGACATTTTTTGTTTTGTCTCAAATTAACTGTTAAAATAAACTAATAATAAAAGCAGCATACACAAACATTTCAAAGGACATTCCACAATCGCACTCTGGTTTTCTACATAAAGCAGCCATTTTAATTTGGGACTGTTGATGGACTGCAGCACCGTTATTTTCTCTTTCCCTCGTTCTATAACAACAGTTTTATGATTTGCATCAGCCTGGGAAACTGAACTTCATAAGTTTTGAAACAAGACTCCATTGTCCATTTGAAAGATTTCTTCAGTGGTGAAATGGTGTTTGCAGTTTATCATATTGCTTACCAATGCTATGCTAACTTCTATGACAAGAGCACTTCATATTCTGTGCATTGCAGGTCTCATGATGGATAAATTCAAAATCTGTCAATCTTGTTATCTGCTCACTCAGCGAATTCTAGTTTCTTCTGATCTCATGCAGTGAACAGCAAAGATTCTCCTACAGTTTCTAGACTCCGGGGGGGGGGGGATGCGCAACACATAGCTTTTTTTTTTTTGTTTGTTTTTTGGTGCAGCGATCCCTTTTCCTTTGCTGTCATCCTCCCCAGGTTTCATCCAGATCTCCATGGCAAATCGAAAAGATTTAGCTGACATCATCATGTCCTTTTCAGTTCGTCAGACAGCAGTGGCTGGCAAGCCAGTATGTGCCTGCAAAGCTCTGTGCTTTAGTCAACCAATCGGAGACTAAAACGAAGTGTGTGGGTAAAAAAATAATTACATACACGGTATGCTGGTCAGCTATATTACACGCTGTTTGTCTGTATAAGCCCCCGCTGGCACGATGCCATGTTAGTTTGCAGAAGATAAACTGTCATGGAGATATAACAAATGTTTCAGGCTAGTTTAAAAAAAAAAAAAAATTCCCTCTAGCCTGAACTTTTAGTTCAATAACGGACTATAGTCGGCCAATGTAATTTCTTCTTTCAGGTCTCAGAGTTTGTTTTAACCAGGGGTGTTGGGCCTTATTAACCATAGTTTCCTCTGCAGGAAACGTACCATGTCATGCGTGACAGCTCCGGGTCATTTGCAAACCATTAACCTAGTGGGGCTGACCCAGCACAATACCAAGCAGCTTATTGCATCACCACTTTTTTTGTAAATCTTACTAGCTCAGATCACTTCCATCATATCTCTTGCTTTTTCTTTAGAGTTGGATATTTAACCACATGGTGTCCGAGAAAATAAACGTTTTGCTTTGTGATCTTGTAACTGAGCTGTGCTTGGCTGTTGGTATCTTCAGGGACGCAGGCAGCTTCTTTACAAACAGGAACTCTTTATTTAACATTAATACCATTCAGCAACACCTCTCCTGGCTTGGACTGCAACACACCCGGACATGGGGCACAGTCCTTACTGGGGACTAGACGTGTTGGGGTTAATTAAACATGGTGATGGGCCAGTCAGGAGTCTGAACAGCAGCAGAAGCTGAAATGTCATAAATTGGGGATCAGGCCTGCAGCAGGAGTCTTGCCCACCTGCCTTCTCTGGAGCAGATCCTGATGCCCTCAGTTGGCTTTTTTGTCCCCTTCATAGCAACCTGGTAATGTCCAGGATCAGAGGCTCAGCCACACCTTCTGGTACAGCAGCACCGGCGCATCTGCAGATCAACTGGGCCAAGAGCAAGACTCTGAAGCCAGAGAGAGCACCTTGCCAACTTATCACTTTTTTTTATATACTGCTGCAAAGAGCAACTTACATTTGTAGGTGTTGGGTAGCTGATGCAACGTATTCTTTCCTAAGGGCTTCACTGCTGTATCTGCCATAGGTCTGATCAGGAGTTTGTTAATACACTGGGTAAAATTGAGTTGTGCCACTTAAAAATATCAAGTATTTGTGGGCTGCCGTTTACACCTGAAGAATGTAATACAGAAGTAATCGCCAAGATTCTTAGGAACAAGGCAAAACCCCAGTAATAGACTCTCAATAGTAAATCCCCCTTTGCCAATCATAAGGCTTAGACCCCACTGCACGCGCCTGCACGCCCGCCTTGCGATCTGGTGGTGCGTGCAGAGTGCTATACTGCGGTCTGGAGGCGTCGTTCTGAGTGGGGGGTGCAGCCAAAAAGGAATGTGGGTGTGGCCATGACGCTGGTCAAACTATATATAAAAAAAACATGGAGCTCAGACTGCTCCCCCACCTCTCCAATTGGCTTCCTGCCACACCACGTGACGCGTCGCCGCTCGAGATCACAAACTGGTTGTAGCCCCTGCTGGCTGGCGCGTCACAGTGCATCTACAATTTTGTAATCTTTGTATTACTTCTAAAAGTTTGTGAAAAGCAGTTGTCCAACACTCTTCGCTCCACCTCTTCACTTTCACACACGTAGCTGTGCTACTGCATAAAAGTCAGATTTAGATGAAAAGTAGTATTAGTAGTAATAGTACTTACAGTAATATGAAGTCCCTGATGGTGTTATAAAGCATAAGGTGACTATGCTATGGATTGCTTTATTGGTTTACAGGAGCAGTTCCTTTTATGTTTGACTCCTCCTTTTCTCATTGCTCTGCTGATTTATATATATTTATTTTTTCCTAGGCTAAGAACAGAGAGACTGGAATCTTGGCAGCTGCCAAAGTTATTGAGACCAAGAATGAAGAAGAGCTGGAGGACTACATGGTTGAAATTGAGATATTGGCCACCTGCAACCACCCCAACATCGTAAAGCTGCTTGGTGCCTTCTATTATGAGAGCAAGCTATGGGTAAGAGTACACACGTGGGCCCCTATGTTCTCGGGGCATCATCTTTTCATTGTGATTACTACCATAAGGCAATATATTCTGTTGACTTCCATTGGTAAATTAATAGTGCATCAGAAGCTATACATCTTAAATGCCTGAGTGGGATTCATTGTCACTGCTATATTTAGATACAGTATAATCACTTTGGCACACCATTTGACTACAAAGTAATGATGCAAATTCCCAATGACTCATAATGCATACGATAACTTAAGACATTGTGTACTCAAGGTTGACTTAATAATATAACTATATAACTTCAAAATGTGTCATAGTGAATGGATTGTTATGGAAGTTGAGAAACCTGTGTTTAATTCAATCGGCAAGTGACGTTTGTGTACTTGTTACACTGTGGAAGTCTTTAAGTTCCACTCTGTTACTGCACTGTGTATGCAGCTATGTATGGGGGGAAAATTATATGCGAAGTGGATGACGTCTACAGGACTTAAATGATCAGTTACTAGATCGTACTTCTGCTCACTAGTCCCCAAATTTTTTTCATATTCTGCATTATGAAGCCATTTTCAGCGAATAAGGTGGGCAAACTTAAATTAATCAAAGATTCTGAGATCTGTTACATTTAATGTAATTCAGGAATGGAAAAAAACCCGTGTGCCTGCATCTTCAGGCCTTGCTCTGGCTCCGGGGCCATGTCCCTGCAGTTAACTTGTAGCGGGGGAGTTTGTGTGGGTTATATACACATGGACACACTCCCATACAGAGCTGCCGAGAGGGGGCTCGGGGTGGAGTGCTGTGACAACTAACCCACACTCTCCCCTTCCTCCCTCTTTACCTCACTCCTGGCTTCAAACAGTTCTGTCTAACTCCTACATCCATAATTAAAAAAAAATAAATATATATATATATATATATATATATATATATATATATATATATATATATATATATATATATATATATATATATATATAATTTGTCAACTCATAATATAACTTGAGTTTCCTCTTATTTTTTTTAAATTGTATCTTGTGGTCTTAGGACCTGAATAAAGGAGGTCTTTCAGGTAGTGATGCAGATGTACAATAATGGCAAACTTTAACGCAGCTATATCATCGGAATATATTGACCTTTAGTAAACCTAGTCCTTGGTTTCTGTTGTCGGCTCATCTCCCAGGGGCATGTGTTACAGAATTGTAACAACACCCAAGTGTATAATCGATGCATATATGCTACCGGGGCTTAAAGAGGAAATGTATTTCAATACAGACTTCTTGGACTTCTCTGTCCTTTTCGATTTCCACCATCCTTTGATTCCTAGTCTCGGTGAAATAACATTGCAGATCAATCACTAATGGCTGCTGGCTATAACCGCTTAGTAACAGCCTGTGGCAAATTTCCTGTTGGTTCAGGACCTAGGGCGGCAAAATTTGGGGGTGGCAAAAATGTCCACCCCATATACTTTTGCCACTACAGAAAGGTGGAGACAGAAACTTTTTATTATTGCAAAAACAAGTGAAATTAACCTATATACTAGACACCATAGCCCTGAGGGAATTGAATGAAAGACTAGAATTGAATTGGTTCTTGGGATAAGGTCAGCTCCAGTTAAAATTATACTCCAAAGTTTGTGGGTGGCTCACATTGTTACTGTTTACCCTTACATCTTAATGCCAGTTCCCTGTTCTCGTCTGCTAGGGGTTTACTTTATTTTATATGGGAACTTTTTCTCCTCAGATGCCCCACTACTGTTGGGTAATCCTATACTCTAAATAGGACATAGTAAATCCATTGATATTCCTTGGTTGTTTAGACATTGGCAGATCATGTGTGTAATTTCTAATTACAGGCATACCCCGCATTAACATACGCAATGGGACCGGAGCATGTATGTAAAGCGAAAATGTACTTAAAGTGAAGCACTACCTTTTCCCACTTATTGATGCATGTACTGTACTGCAATCGTTATATACATGCATAACTGATGTAAATAACGCATTTGTAACAGGATCTATAGTCTCCCCGCTTGCGCACAGCTTCGGTACAGGTAGGGAGCCGGTATTGCTATTCAGGACATGATGACAGGCGCATGCGTGAGCTGCCGTTTGCCTATTGGGCGATATGTACTTACTCGCGAGTGTACTTAAAGTGAGTGTACTTAAAGCGGGGTATGCCTGTACTTTAAATGACTGACTTAAACTGGATATTGCACTTGGAGTACTAGTATCAAACCTGATGTACTCCATTTTAGCTGTAAGGAAATAAAGATCTATTCTACAGTATATGCTGGAATCCCCTGCTATCCAAGCCCCAAAATGTTGACCCCCCCCCCCCTGTTTTTTCTTTTCCTTTTCCTTGTCCGTTAAAGTGTCTCCCTTTTATTAGTATGTTTACCCCCTTTTTTTATTTTTGCTGTGAGCCATTGAATTTCTGAGTTATGTTTCTGGGTCTTGCATATAATTTTTGTTGTGTAAACTAGCTTACGTGATTATCTGTGTATATGCTTGAATATTTGTTTCACCAATTTCTGCTATATATTACGTTATTTTTGACAATCGTTGTCATCGTATTCTTGTTGGAGTGCTGGGAACTTCCCCTATGTTATGTACTTCAATAATAATATTCTCATGAGTAAGGGTCATTCTCCCTCCTACAGAGGTAAAAGAGAAGTTTCACACTTTAGTGTTAGGACCTGCAAATTTGGTCATGACTTGATGCGGCTTGCAGACTTATAACGCTTTTGGACAAAGGGTTTAACTAAATGACCTTTACTCATGAGAATATTATTATTGAAGTATTTATATACTATTTGCTATATATTTTGTCACATTGGATGTAGCATTGGGCTTTTCTGTCTTATGTTGTATACATTTTGGCCACGCTCAGTAGCACTCCTTTGGCCACGCTCAGTAGCACTCCTTTGGCCACGCTCAGTAGCACTCCTTTGGCCACGCTCAGTAGCACTCCTTTGGCCACGCTCAGTAGCACTCCTTTGGCCACGCTCAGTAGCACTCCTTTGGCCACGCTCAGTAGCACTCCTTTGGCCACGCTCAGTAGCACTCCTTTGGCCACGCTCAGTAGCACTCCTTTGGCCACGCTCAGTAGCACTCCTTTGGCCACGCTCAGTAGCACTCCTTTGGCCACGCTCAGTAGCACTCCTTTGGCCACGCTCAGTAGCACTCCTTTGGCCACGCTCAGTAGCACTCCTTTGGCCACGCTCAGTAGCACTCCTTTGGCCACGCTCAGTAGCACTCCTTTGGCCACGCTCAGTAGCACTCCTTTTGAGACTGTGTATGTGGTGGGTTCTGGGGTTAGAGCATGCTGGGATTTTGTTTTTATTTTTGATAAACACCTTGTACCGTATTTATATTAATGTTCATCACTGAAAGCATGGATTTGGATACCTGTGAATTTATTTTTTATTTTTAGAATTATCTCCACTGTTATGGACTGTGTATAGATATTGTTGTGAAGTTGCTGTGCTGTATAACTAACAATAATACTAAGTTGCTGACCGTTAATAAATATATCGCTGTAGATATTAGAGTAATCGCCAAGGATTTAGTTGGAGAAATGGGTATAAATAGTATAAGGAAAACCTAATGGGTAAATATCAAATAATATCAAATAATAAAAAATTCTCAAAATATTAAAAAAAAAAAAAAAAAGGCCTCAGCTCGGGGTGCTCAATAACCTGTGTGGTGAATAGAGAACATATAAATAATCAATAATTAATATCACATATAACATGCATGCAAACAAATATACATTAATAAAAACCAGTGTGTACAGTCCAATCCAGAGGGTACTGCTATCTTCAAAAACGGGAGGCAACCCAGGCGTTCCACAGTAGCACAATATAAAGATAAAACTTGAAGCGCACACCTCATAGTATAGCAAGTTTTTCTTACTAGGCACAAAGAATAAAGATGCACTTGCAACATGTCTGTCTGTGCATCAAGAGCAGTAAACAGGATAGCTGGTGGTGTCTAGTCCAGGCAGGGTATCCAGGGATCCTCACACTTTCAGGCGCGTCCGCCGGACCGTCTAGCTGCACTTCCCTGGTGATGCGTCGCCGCTTCATGACGTCATGACTTCACTATGACCCAGACATCAGGCGCAATAATTGAGGAAGGTGGATGGTCTAAGCTCCAGAGGCTTCTCCTCCTGCACACCAGCTACCCTGTTTACTGCTCTTGATGCACGGTTATAAGTGCATCTTTATTCTTTGTGTCTAGTAAAGAAAAACTTACTATACTGTGAGGTGTGCGCTTCTCTTTTATCTTTATATTGTGCTGTATAACTGCCTATCTGCAGAAACCTTTTATATTGCCACAGTCTGCCCCTGTGCGCGTGTTTTTTTTTGTTTTGAATGCTCCATGTTGCCTTTGTTACATGGGGTCACCGCGTCACATGCATCGGCAATGACGTCTGACATCAATCAGGAGACGGACTATGGAACTGCTCCCCTTCCCAGACCAGAGGTGTTGGCAATTGGGTGACTGTTTAACCCCCTACGGCTATTTAAATGCTTATGTTACTGTGACACAGTTAGATTACAGGTGTTGGGTCTGAGGAAAGGGCTTGGTTCCCTTAAACGTCACCATGGCTGTTTTAATCCATTTTCACAGCAGGCACAGAGTAAGCTTTTTAACTTACTGATTCCTGTGTGCTTCCTTCAAAAACGGCTTGCTTTCTTAAGCTGAAAGGCCAAGTGGTATAACCATGTCACAACAATGTACAGACATACCCCGCTTTAAGGACACTCATTTTAAGTACACTCGCGAGTAAGGACATGTCGCCCAATAGGCAAACGGCAGTTCACGCATGCGCCTGTCAGCACGTCCTGAACAGCAATACCGGCTCCCTACCTGTACCGAAGCTGTGCGCAAGCGGGGAGACTATAGAGCCTGTTACAAATGCGTTATTTACATCAGTTATGCACGTATATGACGATTGCAGTACAGTACATGCATCGATAAGTGGGAAAAAGGTAGTGCTTCATTTTAAGTACATTTTCGCTTTACATACATGCTCCGGTCCCATTGCGTATGTTAATGCGGGGTATGCCTGTACAGTTGTTGGGGGCGGGGGGGTTGGGGGAAGAAAGCATTCTAGCACTAAGTTAGTTAGTTTTCAGAAGGGTGTTTATATTTCCGACCATTACTTTTGGTGTCGTCTATGAACATCCCTGATGACAGCCCAGGAAGGGACTTCAAAGTTGGTCACACTCAATACAAGCCTGTTTATTACAACATCTTCATTTTACTTCTATAAAAAGTTGACAAGTAGCTTTAATTTATTAAACAGATCATTATAAGTTCAGTTTAGTCTTTTGTGTAACTGCACCTTAAAGAATATGCTGAGAAGAGAGGTACACAGGTTTCCAAAGGGATTGACTTTGGGTTGGCCTTTAGACCCTGTTCAGACTTCGCAATGGGTACAAGTTACAGCTGACATAGTATAGGACATGCAACAGGTGAATGATGTCTTGCTGAAAGCGTGTGCATCTCTTCTGACTCTCTCTCCTTGGAATGCCTTGGGCCACTCCGTGATGACTGCTTGTTAAGCCAGGTAATTACATAGGGACACTGGCTGTTTACTCACAAATCCTGTTTCATTCACTCTGCTTTTCCGGTTTCTCTTTACATAATCTTGGCAGGTTATTACTTCAATCAATAGTAGATTCCAAGAGTGGATTCATTATGTGGTGCTTGACAGGTTTCTTGTAGCTCAAAGTATAAAGTGTGTGTGGCTTGTTGGTTAAAGGTTGTGTCACGGGAGGACCGGGTTATTTACACCTTTTTCCTGGGATCATACATTGAGCAAAACAAGGTAATTAAATTGTAATTTATTTGCATGAATTCGCTTACACACACTGATCACAAAATACAGACAGAGACGCACTTACTTTGTAAGTGGGGTGCAGGGAACTCTTTGGGCGAGTTTTACCATGACCGGGACTTAGCCCGGAATCTCCTGGAACCCAAATCGGCATAAGGTTCCACACACCACCACTACGTTCTCTTCTGAGAACTTGGTCCCGACTAACTGCGAAGTTAATCAATCTCCTGGAACGCAAATCGGCACAAAATCCCAGCCGCGTCCGCTACGATAGTTTCTGAGAACTTGGACGCAAAAGTCAGGACTTGGACTCTGGCGGGCAGGCTTTTCAGGCTTGAAATCGAAGCCGGTTGCTCTGCTATTCACGCAGTAGCAACTTTGAAAAGCCTGCCTGTGCTCTTACTACCGGAGAACTACAATCTGATTGGTTCACAGATTTTTTATAGTATTCTGTGTTTCATTCACAAAACTCAGCAGCCAATCCAACGCGTGGGGAAATTCCCAAGCAACCCATCAGAGCCAAGCCGGGTCAGCGGGAAATCTGAAATAGCCAAGGGACATGTGCAAGCTTGCCATCTTTTTCTCCCTGGCTATCTCCATGCCACCCGCTGGGACAGGCTCAACCAGGTCTGGCAGAGCAGGTGGCAGCCCGGATTACCGCCATTGATCTCCGGACCTGGTACTCTGCCTTTCTCCACTGCCCAAATGCTATTCTCGCCTCTGGGCATCCTCTGGCTGCTTTGAACTCCGATGTCCAGCAGACTTACGGGCGCCTATGGGTTAGTTCGGGCAGCCTGTTTGAACATCGGTTCCGAATGTAAAAACACATTACATTTAATAAAGTATATTTTCAAACACTTCTGAGTCTCGGGGAACAGGGGACAGAAAGGGAAAAATGTTGTAGTTTTATTTCTATCTGCCTTATTCCCCACACACGTTCTCTTGGACTCAGTCTGGACTTTGAGTCGTACCCCCTCAACCTTATATGTTTGGGCACCCACAAACCCTATACTGGTTGTGAGTCACCTGGGCACTAGCTGGGGTTACCCCCCCCCTTTAACCTAGAGATTCCCTCGGCTACAGGAATAGATTTTTTTTTAATTATTTTTTTTAAATCCCTGTGCCCCATTCTCCTTTTCTGGGCTGTGCTGAAGCAGGGTAGTGTTGGTGTCGGGCTTATGTTTTTCAAGGGGAGATATTGCCGGCACAGAGAATCGGGCATGATTCCCGGGTACAATTATGGGGGAACCGACAACTCCGAACCCCAACCTCCTAGGCACATTCTGTCAACGGTTCCTCTGCAAAAAAAACCCTGAAACTCAGACCCTAGCAATCCCTGCTTGTTGACATGCCCGGAAAGGGAAAAACATAAATACTTTTATTACATACAATACATTGGCATGGTGCAATGTTACTGGGCCAAAGAGCTAACTCCTTGGACCCTTGTACACGGATCAGGGGTAACCAAAGCGGGCTTAACCTTTAATTGAGAGCCTGGTTACCCCCTACCGTCACAGGTTGCATTACTATTTTATTTGTAAAGCATTTTTATTGAATTCAAGGAATGATTAGGCAATTGACTGTTTTTGAAGTGGGAAAAACACATGTAACCCTCCCTGCCCGTGATGGGGAGTTGGGAGTTTACATCAGTTTCTTATCTTGGCTTTCATCAGCTATAGTTAACATATCGGGGGCTTGGATTCGTGCGGCTGGGCGATGATATCAATGGTGGGCGCCAGGAACATTCATTCAACAGCATCGTTTAGTTTTTATCTGTATACATTGGGAACTTGGTATAGACATTGGAACTTGACATTCTTCCTGATGCTGTCTGAACCTACTTCCTTATCCCCACCACTAGGGGGTGCTGAGGCTTGATTCCCTTGGCTACCTACTGAAGCCCTCTTTGGAGTTCTACCAAATTCACCCCGATCTATATGGACCCCTGTCAGGTCTGGTGCTAATCTCTTGCTGGGGTTAAAAGTCCCTTTCTCTGGCACTATGTAACAGTTTGTGGTACCCTACAGTGAGGCCAGCTTCGGACCCTCCGATGGGGCTGGTTTGACTATGCACCGGGACAACAGCATGCAGAGTCCCCTCTGGGCATAGGCTGCCTCTCTATGAACGCCCAACGGTGAAGGGAGCCATCTCTGTGGGATGCTACCTAACCAGGTTCCTCTCTAGAAAACAATATCGGGGGATTCTTACCCTATACCAGCGGTGTGCAAACTCCCTGCGCTGCGCCACCTTCCTACCTGCTCTGCTCCTCCGTCGCGCCCCCTCCCTCTAATCTTGCGTCAAATGACAGTGTCATTTGACGTCACGTCTCCATGGCAACGGGCGTCGTTTGACGCCGGGTTGTCAGACGCGTGACTGGAGCCAGGTAAGTAAGTTTACAGAGGCCTTGCGCTCAGCACGGGGCCTCTAATCGCCGTGACCCCCCCCCCCCCCCCCCAAAAAAAGTCTCACGCCCCCAGTTTGCGCACCGCTGCCCTATACTATCATATGCACATATCGACACTATTCACAGTGAGATCCCACTACGTCACCTTCTCCTGGGATCTGACTTCCAGAAGCCTGTGTGGTTATATACGCGTGTCTTGTGATGTCACGGTCTCCAGGCTGAAGTGGGCGGGACTTATCTGCTCCGTCACCACAGAACCATGTAATGGTAAAGGGGCGTAACTCTGTGTGGGCCTACAGTGTTAACCCCTTAAGGCCATGGTAATCCCAAAGGAGGGTTACACACATTTAGGTGATTTGCACAGGACTATATCGCCTCCATGGGTATGGATAATACATAATAGGCATAGCAATGTCTTGTTATAGTGCTTTGTACAGCACTGCATACACCATGTAGTAGTAATCGAATAATTAAAAATGGCAACAATATTCAGCAGGTGTAGCTATGGCCAATGTTCTTGTACTCCACTGTAGAAGCTTCTGGTGGGTGAAAGCATATAGATTTTTAAGGCATCTGACAAACGTTGCCATAGTATTTCAGAATAAGTAAATAATCGTGCTTCAGAATAAGTAAATAATCGTGCTATGTATGTAAGCTGAAGTTTGAACTTGGTCAAATTAATTGTAAGGCCTCAGGCATGGTGCCTCGGGCTGCGCTGATCAGCGCGCCTGCTCTGCCTTGCCTGCTCAAACTGGAGCTTTTTTGTGTCCTTGCAAGTGAGGCAGTGAGAGCGCTTTGGGGGCGGTGCATAGGCGGGGCGGAGGCGTGACGGGAGGGGGCGCGGGAGGCACGGCAAGTCCCTCGCTCCCATAGGATGTGAGCGGTCACGTGACCGCTCCTCCGCTTCCCTGAGCGGCAAATTTTAAATTTGCCTGTTTCTCCAAAATACCTGAGCCTCCGCACGCATGCGGAAGCGTGTGGAAGCGGCTGCTAAAGCCGCGCTGATGACAGATGCAGGGGGTAAGTGCATCTGCTCAGCGCGGCTCGGCACGGCTCAGCAAGGCTCACCCTACTATGTCCCCGGCCTAATCAATGTTTTGGTTGAGCAACATTTTTATAAAGTTCCTATAATAGAAAAAGAAAATAAACAATAAAAAGTATACCTGTTGCGGTTTTACAGAAAACAAATGAATTGAAGGTGGTGGTAAGTGTAATGTATTCAGTATAAAGCAGGGGGCAAAGGGTACTTTGTGTGGCAAGACAAACAAAAGGTGGATGATTAAAAGAAACCATTAAACGTCTCCCATGTCCATTTACAATGCGAGAAACTGCTTCAACTATTTTAACAAATCATTCAAACTATGGCTGCCTTTTCACTTTGGTCCCACAATATACTGTATATCTGCACATTTGCATGTCCCCAGGTACCTCTGAATGTTTGAAAGTCTTGAATAGGCTTGGGGGAGAATCCAGTGTGCACTTTTAACTCTCTTGTGAAGATCACCAAACTCCTGCAGTGTTTGTGTTTTTTCTATTGCTGTAATATTTAATACCTCCATGCTATTTAATTTGCAGCTGCCAGAGGGGTTCCTTGTAGGCAAATGGCTTTGCATATTCTAGTAAGACTTGTTTCTAAAGGGAATATGCTTCCATATACAGTACATATCCTGCTTCCTTTATTCTTGGAGTGGAAATGATTTGTATATTAAACAGTACATTCCAGCTTTGCCTGACTGGGAACGCCTCCTGGGACATGAAGTCCCAGAGATTAGGTTAGTCAAACAAGGTATTAGCATGGAGCCCAGACCAAGCGGTTTATTGTAGAGGTCAGCAGCGCACAGCTTCACCCTGAACATTCGGCCAAACTCGTATGGTCTGTGGTTTTGTGCTACCTCGCCCTGTGACGGGAAGGGAAACTGTTGCGCGTTTTCTCTGCGGTAGTTTGTCCCCCAGCAGTGGGAGGGACTCTGAACCACAGTGTGACAAGTAAATGTGCGCTGCAAGCATGTGCTCCAGATCTGTGCTCTCCAGTTACGTTTCCTGATGAGGCCGGATTAGAAATAATTTGGGTGTAGAAGAGCCACAAGTATTGTCATTTTACATCCATTGAAGGATATAACATCAAATGTATATTGACATCACCTTTATTTTACAAGTGGGTTTTAGTGCGAGCAATTGCACTTAGCTGACGAAGTAACTGCAGTGAAATAATCAGGAGCAGGCAGTCCAAGGCCCTTCTCTGACTGGGTTTGGCCTACGTGCCAGCAGTTAGTCCTGCT
Organism: Ascaphus truei; assembly: GCF_040206685.1. NCBI lineage: Eukaryota > Metazoa > Chordata > Amphibia > Anura > Ascaphidae > Ascaphus > Ascaphus truei. The sequence goes on from NC_134487.1 coordinate 140,706,184, forward strand.
ACAATGGCAATAAAAGTATCTTTTCAGATACATGTGACCACTGAACACGGTTAAGAAATGTTAGTGGGCTGTTAGCATGCAGTGCAGGGTGCAGTGGTTTGCCAGCAAACTGTTGCATGAATAGGGACATTGTGAGGTCCTTGGTACTGGTATGCTGCTCATTGCACAAAAGCCTTATTAAATAACCACCTACAGAGTATTTGTATCTGTCATAGGAGCACAAAGATAACTGGGGAAATGTTGTTTATTTTTGTGGGTGTGATTTCAGTCATTCTATATTGGGAGGGGGGGGGGCGGGTCTGGGCTATTCATTCCTTTTAATGCTTTTCTGCCTCCTTTCCTTCAGCACTGAAAGGACGCATACTAGGCAATAATGTACATTTCGGCACCTACAAGTGTATTGCTGCTTTATTAAAAAAATGACCCCATGGGGCACATGCATCAAGCACCGGTACTGTGTTATCGCATTCGTTCCATCGGTAATGCCACGTTTGATCATCCTAAGCCCTCCAGTGATGATTGTAAGATTTATCTCCAGTACAAAAGGTCTCCTGGGTGCTTGGTGACATAAATATCCAGAATATAACGACCATAGAACAGAAACAGGGAATTCTGTTGAGGTGTTGTAGTGGAAATTTTGTGTTGTCCCCATAGTACTTTGCGTTAGAAACCCTTGATAAAATGCCTTTGGTATCCTTTATATAATGTATTTATTAAGAAGTTGCATCTCCTTTCCACCACCTTTTTCCAAGTTGAAGCAGAATTTTATAAAGTATTTGCCCGTTTAAGATTATTTGATCATGTAGTAGCTACGACATATTTGCAGATAGCTTCCCATTGAGATGCACATAACATTCTCTGAGAACACATTGATAGCAGAAGACTTCATAAATGATCTGGAATGATGATTACTTTGGGACCGTTGCAGCATTCTCCCCACCCCCTGACTGTCACCTACTGCAGAGATTTTGTGATTTGTGTGTTTTGACTGCAACTTTGGTCATGCATATGTTTCATTGCTAAGGTCTTTCATGTCTTTCATGCCTTACTTTACTTTGCAGTATTGCTTCATCTGATGAGTTTTACTGACATTGCAATCACAACAGCGTGCCACCCCTTTATCCTTTTATCCTGTTGGCACAAGCTGTTCTGCACATGGCAGTTCAATGTTGGTAATGTAGTATGAAACTGTACTTCCCCCACTGCAAAAAGGGCAGGGTGGGTCTGCTAGCCATAGTGCCGCCGATAATCACTTTTTCCTCACTAGCTCATTTCCATGTGATTTTAATATTTCCCGTGTTACGGAGATCAAAGCACCTATGAAATATTTAGGTCTGTTTCTTCTTTCCCATTCCATTTAGAAATAATGTAATAAGCATATCAGGCAGAATAGCATGATGTAGAGACGTTGCAGAGGCTGAACACTGTACAGGCATACCCCACATTAACGTACGCAATGGGACCGGAGCATGTATGTAAAGCGAAAATGTACTTAAAGTGAAGCACTGCCTTTTTCCCACTTATCGATGCATGTATTGTACTGCAATCGTCATATACGTGCATAACTGATGTAAATAACGCATTTGTAACAGGCTCTATAGTCTCCCCGCTTGCGCACACCTTCGGTACAGCTAGGGAGCCGGTATAGCTGTTCAGGACGTGCTTACTGGCACATGCGTGAGCTGCCGTTTGCCTATTGAGCGAGATGTACTTACTCGCGAGTGTACTTAAAGTGAGTGTACTTAAACCGGGGTATGCCTGTAATGCACTGGGGATTAAGGAATTCTAAAGGTGCACAGAACCGTGAACCCTACAACTTTTTGTGAGTACCCCCATCGACTTGCTGCTAATGTCTGCCAATGATGGGGGTCTTGTAATGTTCTTTTATAGGAAGGAGCCGCTAAGATATATAGACACCAAGCATCATTTTATCATATACGTATACATACATACATACATACATACATACATACATACATACATACATGTGAGAGGAGTGGCTCAGTGAATAAAGACACTGACTGGCTCAGAATTTGAAGTAGGGGAGCCTAGTTCAATTCCCAGTGTCGGCTCCTTGTGACCTTGGGCAAGTCACTTTATCTCCCTGTGCCTCAGGCACACAAAACATAGATTGTAAGCTCCACAGAGCAGGGACCTGTGCCTGCAAAATGTCTCTGTAAAGCGCTATGTTACACTAGCAGCGCTATACAAGAACATACAATAATAAAAACAATAATAATAACTGACTGCAAACATTTTCAGGTTAGAGCAGTTAACCGTTATCCCTACAGCACTAGCACATATATTCCAGAAAAAGCTCTTCCGAGAAGTACTGTTGGATATGAAATATATGGTTTTACTTTGATCTAATCCAAAATCGAAGAAGCAAACTACGGACTGCAATGGCAATTGCTCATATTATATATCCTGGGCTAATGGGAATGAATAAGATGAATAATGCAAGTAAATAGGACTACACAATATACTGTAAACAGCTGGAATATGTAGCCCAATGGAAGCAGACAAGTAGAAGTAATATAATCAATTTGAATGTACTTCAAGAATATAGCCAGTATATGCAATGTTTCTAGTTCAGTATGTAATGTTGCAATCACATAGAATGCCTCAATATTTTAAAGCTGAATACATACAGTACATTTGTTTGAGATACCTTTTAGGAGACAAACATTGGGGCTCTTTGTAGATGAAATATGGCGTATACATCGTTCAAATCCTGGCCCCTTTAGCTACAGATGGGTTACTGTATAAAAACTCTTCTGGAATGCTTGCCGTCTACTCCATTGTTTACCAATCGAGGTTCCGTGGCAACCAGGGGTTCTGTGAGGATCAAAAGGGCGCCATGGGATTTCCCTGCCCTCCCAGAGCAGGGCAGTTTCCTCTATCCTGATTGGCTGCATTACCCAGAAGCCAATGAGGAGGTGTCGGGAGCCTGAAGAGTGTGGCCAAGCAGGGGAGTAGGAACCAGCATGGGCAGCAGAGGTGTGTGTGTGCGTGTGTGTGCGCTCCCCTGATTTTGTCTGTCTTTATTGCTCTGTCCTGTGTTTTCTGTGACCCAGTTGTGTTGTAGGGGTGGCTCTGCAACAGAGCACTGTCATTAGGGGTGCCCGAGATCAATAAGGTCGAAAAACACTGGTCTACTCTTGGCGTGACTGCATCTTGCATTGGAATCTCAACAATCCCTGCAAACAGGGAGGTGGCGTGTTATTTTGTCTGGAGCTCAAATGATAACTGGAAATGTATGCTTGGAATCGGCTCAGATGTACATCCTGCAGTGCAATAGTACTTGGTATGATCTTTGCAAATATCAACAGCTGTTTTCAGCAAGTAGAAACAAACAAGAGGTTCTGCATAGCTGTCTATAGAAGCTGTTCATTCAGTCAGTCAGAATCCTAGGTGCAACTTCATGGTGGTATAACGGCTGCATGTGATGCTCACTAAATATTTTAAGGATCACAGCTGTCATACAGTAGCTATAAACAAATTTCACCCATAAATGACTGTCTAAAACATCTTACAGATTAGTATTCTATTATATGAATTTTGTGTCATTTTTCATTTTGAAATGTTTAGTGCCCGACCTCTGTCCAGTGTATATACCTCATCCACTGCAGGGTGTTGGCTGTTGTATGCACACAATTCAATGTTTAACACAGTGTGACCTTGAGGTGAGTGGCAAACATCTGTCTGCTTGCCCAAAAATAATTTTTTTCCACGGTAAATACAGAATTATGGTGCAGACTGTGTACATTTTTTTTGTGGTTGAATTTTCCCAGGCCAATCCAAAATGGAGCTATGGACATTTTACAGAGTTTGATATTATGTGTAAAGAATTGGGCTTCTTTTTAATGAGGGGGTGGAGGAATGCAGAATATTTAGTCTATTACTTAGACATGGGCCAGTGGTATGTCATGTATGTTTCCAAGACGTGTGTCAGGGATGATTGGAGACACAGCTTTATGCTTTAATGGAAGCAAGGTGTGTTTGTCCTAGATGCATCTATGGGAGGTGTCAGTGGACCTGTGTTGTATGAAGTTGTGTCCACGTGACAAGTGCTGGGGATGAAGTAGGAGGCATGTGTAACCCTGTTTCCTCCCCCCCCCCCCCCAATCCCCCAATTGCAGATAGGGTCTATTATGGGGAAAACTATGCTGGTTACTTGGAGTAGTGTGGTGCATACCTGCTGATAAACTAGCCTTGAGTCTCCTGCATGTTAGGGGATACCAACAGGACAGGCTTCTGGAGTATAACCTGACTCATACTCCATCTCTTGCAGTCCCCAGGATAAGGGGAGAAATCCCTGCTTGAGTCCTTCTCCTTCCTGATAGATTTCAGTCTCAGGCAATAAGTATATTAAACAGTATTTCTTCTCTATGCACACAGCAGTCAACCAGCAGCTCTTAGGGCCTACACCCTCGGGATGTCCCTGGACCTACACTCCCAGCCAGCGGGCACCAGGAGCAGTCCTAGCTCTTCCCTTACTCTCTTGTTGAGTAAGTGGTACAGTCTCCCACTGCTCCCCGAAGGGAGGGCACACAGTATGTAGAGCCCTGCACACTGCTCAAGGGTAGACCTTGCCTCTCTCACGGTAGAGGCAGACTGATTAAATTCAGGAACTGCAACTCCTTAAGTGCAGGTCAAGCAGGAACCAGACCCTTGCCCCTGATTGGACGCCAGGCCTGATTACACTACCTTCTCTGTGACTCACTGAGCTGCAGAGGTGTGGGGGAAAACCCATGATTACTCCTGGCAACCTGCCCTTACCAGGGATTATGCTAGGAGGAGGGCAGACTGATGTCCCAAACCAGACAGGGGTACACATGTGACCCTGATATCTGTTTGGGAGGAGTTGGTAGGTATGTGCGTCTATGCCTTTGATAGAGGCGGCACAAAGATTCTTTGTTTCTCTTAATTATCTATTACTTCTGGATAAATGGAACCGCAAGATGTGTCCAAGTTTTTGAAATGGTGATTCCAGAAAGTTTCAGCCTGCTCCACCCTGACCCTTTGCTGTCTTGCCGTGTGATCCATTCTGGACAACAAGTAGACAAAAGTACTTGCTGTTCTTAGGGAAGTGAAAATGACCACAACTGATGTTAATCCATTCAAATTCACCCTGTCTACCTTCTGGATGCCCCTCCCCCCCAACGTCTCCTTCCAGTTATCTGTAATGTTTTGTCAGCACACACCATTTTAGTAGCAAATTATAAATCAAACCACTACACCTAATGTACTAGTAGTGTCTAGAGGGCCTTTATTAATGACTACTTGGTATTATAATGCAAGTAAATAGGACTACACAATATACTGTAAACAGCTGGAATATGTAGCCCAATGGAAGCAGACAAGTAGAAGTAATATAATCAATTTGAATGTACTTCAAGAATATAGCCAGTATATGCAATGTTTCTAGTTCAGTATGTAATGTTGCAATCACATAGAATGCCTCAATATTTTAAAGCTGAATACATACAGTACATTTGTTTGAGATACCTTTTAGGAGACAAACATTGGGGCTCTTTGTAGATGAAATATGGCGTATACATCGTTCAAATCCTGGCCCCTTTAGCTACAGATGGGTTACTGTATAAAAACTCTTCTGGAATGCTTGCCGTCTACTCCATTGTTTACCAATCGAGGTTCCGTGGCAACCAGGGGTTCTGTGAGGATCAAAAGGGCGCCATGGGATTTCCCTGCCCTCCCAGAGCAGGGCAGTTTCCTCTATCCTGATTGGCTGCATTACCCAGAAGCCAATGAGGAGGTGTCGGGAGCCTGAAGAGTGTGGCCAAGCAGGGGAGTAGGAACCAGCATGGGCAGCAGAGGTGTGTGTGTGCGTGTGTGTGCGCTCCCCTGATTTTGTCTGTCTTTATTGCTCTGTCCTGTGTTTTCTGTGACCCAGTTGTGTTGTAGGGGTGGCTCTGCAACAGAGCACTGTCATTAGGGGTGCCCGAGATCAATAAGGTCGAAAAACACTGGTCTACTCTTGGCGTGACTGCATCTTGCATTGGAATCTCAACAATCCCTGCAAACAGGGAGGTGGCGTGTTATTTTGTCTGGAGCTCAAATGATAACTGGAAATGTATGCTTGGAATCGGCTCAGATGTACATCCTGCAGTGCAATAGTACTTGGTATGATCTTTGCAAATATCAACAGCTGTTTTCAGCAAGTAGAAACAAACAAGAGGTTCTGCATAGCTGTCTATAGAAGCTGTTCATTCAGTCAGTCAGAATCCTAGGTGCAACTTCATGGTGGTATAACGGCTGCATGTGATGCTCACTAAATATTTTAAGGATCACAGCTGTCATACAGTAGCTATAAACAAATTTCACCCATAAATGACTGTCTAAAACATCTTACAGATTAGTATTCTATTATATGAATTTTGTGTCATTTTTCATTTTGAAATGTTTAGTGCCCGACCTCTGTCCAGTGTATATACCTCATCCACTGCAGGGTGTTGGCTGTTGTATGCACACAATTCAATGTTTAACACAGTGTGACCTTGAGGTGAGTGGCAAACATCTGTCTGCTTGCCCAAAAATAATTTTTTTCCACGGTAAATACAGAATTATGGTGCAGACTGTGTACATTTTTTTTGTGGTTGAATTTTCCCAGGCCAATCCAAAATGGAGCTATGGACATTTTACAGAGTTTGATATTATGTGTAAAGAATTGGGCTTCTTTTTAATGAGGGGGTGGAGGAATGCAGAATATTTAGTCTATTACTTAGACATGGGCCAGTGGTATGTCATGTATGTTTCCAAGACGTGTGTCAGGGATGATTGGAGACACAGCTTTATGCTTTAATGGAAGCAAGGTGTGTTTGTCCTAGATGCATCTATGGGAGGTGTCAGTGGACCTGTGTTGTATGAAGTTGTGTCCACGTGACAAGTGCTGGGGATGAAGTAGGAGGCATGTGTAACCCTGTTTCCTCCCCCCCCCCCCCCAATCCCCCAATTGCAGATAGGGTCTATTATGGGGAAAACTATGCTGGTTACTTGGAGTAGTGTGGTGCATACCTGCTGATAAACTAGCCTTGAGTCTCCTGCATGTTAGGGGATACCAACAGGACAGGCTTCTGGAGTATAACCTGACTCATACTCCATCTCTTGCAGTCCCCAGGATAAGGGGAGAAATCCCTGCTTGAGTCCTTCTCCTTCCTGATAGATTTCAGTCTCAGGCAATAAGTATATTAAACAGTATTTCTTCTCTATGCACACAGCAGTCAACCAGCAGCTCTTAGGGCCTACACCCTCGGGATGTCCCTGGACCTACACTCCCAGCCAGCGGGCACCAGGAGCAGTCCTAGCTCTTCCCTTACTCTCTTGTTGAGTAAGTGGTACAGTCTCCCACTGCTCCCCGAAGGGAGGGCACACAGTATGTAGAGCCCTGCACACTGCTCAAGGGTAGACCTTGCCTCTCTCACGGTAGAGGCAGACTGATTAAATTCAGGAACTGCAACTCCTTAAGTGCAGGTCAAGCAGGAACCAGACCCTTGCCCCTGATTGGACGCCAGGCCTGATTACACTACCTTCTCTGTGACTCACTGAGCTGCAGAGGTGTGGGGGAAAACCCATGATTACTCCTGGCAACCTGCCCTTACCAGGGATTATGCTAGGAGGAGGGCAGACTGATGTCCCAAACCAGACAGGGGTACACATGTGACCCTGATATCTGTTTGGGAGGAGTTGGTAGGTATGTGCGTCTATGCCTTTGATAGAGGCGGCACAAAGATTCTTTGTTTCTCTTAATTATCTATTACTTCTGGATAAATGGAACCGCAAGATGTGTCCAAGTTTTTGAAATGGTGATTCCAGAAAGTTTCAGCCTGCTCCACCCTGACCCTTTGCTGTCTTGCCGTGTGATCCATTCTGGACAACAAGTAGACAAAAGTACTTGCTGTTCTTAGGGAAGTGAAAATGACCACAACTGATGTTAATCCATTCAAATTCACCCTGTCTACCTTCTGGATGCCCCTCCCCCCCAACGTCTCCTTCCAGTTATCTGTAATGTTTTGTCAGCACACACCATTTTAGTAGCAAATTATAAATCAAACCACTACACCTAATGTACTAGTAGTGTCTAGAGGGCCTTTATTAATGACTACTTGGTATTATAGGCTAAAGCTAGTAAATTCTGGGCTTTATTGAAATTCCTGCTCTCTGATTGGTTAAAATTCCTGGCATTATCCAATCGGTAATGGCCCGGAATTTTGGGCACACTGCCAAGTTTTTCAGCCAATCAGCTTTCAGTTCTCATTCACAAAGCGTGAGATCAGTTTTCAGACAAGGGAGGTGATTGGACTGGAGGCAGCAGCAAGGCACTGACTCCTCCCCCACCCTGCCTGCAGAGAGCTCCGCACAGGAGAGTGAGGGAAAAGGTTTGTGTGTCTGTTGTGGGTGTAAAGGGGCTAGCAGAGTGTTTTATTGGTGAGTATTTTGTGGTTGTAAAGTGGGCAGTAGTTTTGTTGGTGTCTGCTGTGTGGGTGTAGAGGGGGGGGCTGCAGTGTGTGTTTTGTGGGTGGAGGAGGGGTGCAGAGTGTTTTGTTGGTGTGTCTGCAGTGTGTGGGTTTACAGGGGGGCTGCAGTGGGTGTAGAGGGGGCTGCTGGTGTGTTTTGTGGATGTATTGCTGGCAGTCTGGTTTGTGTGTGTCTGCCGTGTATTTTTTGTGGGTGCAGAAGTGGGCTGCAGTGTCTTCAGTGTGTTTTGTGGGTGGAGGAGGGGGTGCAGTGTGTGGGATTACAGGGGGTGCAGTGGGTGATATGGGGGGGCTGCGTGTGTGTGTGTGTGTGTGTGTGTGTGTGTGTGTGTGTGTGTGTGTGTGTGTGTGTGTGTGTGTGTGTGTACAATTTCCTTTTAATAAACTTGCAGTAAAAGCAAAAGAATGTAGACAATCTTGCTGATAAAAATCAATATGACTATAAAAGTGTCTATTTTTTTTAATGAAAAATGTAAAAAATAAATTTAAATAAGTCTACATTTAGCCTATAATCGTAATAATCCCCTCAGAACAGGCCATTACTGGCCAATAATGCACTGGCTGGATTAAAGTCCCTCTCTGCTTCGCCTCGGGCGTTAAACTCTTCCAGCCAGGGCATTATTGGCCAGTAATGCCCTGTTCTGAGGGGATTATTACTTAAATATAATGGTTTGTCGTCTTTCATCCTGTACCTCTCCAAGTAGAGAGAATTTTAAGGAATGGGGAACTTGTGCCAAATTGAAGGCGTAAGAGGCAGTCCCAGTAAGGAATCATGTATGTTCATTTATTTTAGTTTTGTAGTGTTTGATATCAAATACGATACAGATATGACCCACTGAAATGTAAAATGAGATGTTGAGATACTACTGGTGTAACTGTATAAATAAAATCAAGCCTTGTGCATGACACCCCCCCTCCTTTTTTTTTTAAATATATATTTTTGTTTTTTATATTACGTCTCCCTTGCTCTTCACTTTTGCGGGAGTTTTGTCTTCAGTTAATACGATCTCTGGTTTTTAAACCTGTTACTGAGGGTCTGTTTGGCACTAGAGGAGTAAAAAGCAGAAGATTTATTGGATAGGTATAGATAGGTAAAAATAACTTTTTGTACCATAACACTCACTTTGCCCACATGTTAAAAACTGTACAGTGTCAGAAGGTAAGAGCAACGCTTGTTTTCCAGGCACTAAAATAATTAGGCACGCCTCCAGTAAATGACCACGTATCTTCACAATCATTAGTACACTTCCCCCCCCCCCCCTCCCTTTATTGCTCATCACCGATTCTTTCCCATTACCAATTCTTGCAGAAGGTGTCAAAACAGAGAGACTGTTATCAAAAAACCTCCTTGTATTGTTTTGGACCTACTTCTTCAACATTTTAGAGTTCTAATAATGGGTTTTACATCTTCGGTATAGAGGAGGTTATAAAAATTGAATTTATACTGTACCACTTCCATGGAGGAAAGGAATGTTACAGGGCAATTGGTTAGCACTACGTTTTTATTTTAAAAAAATCAACCAAATCAAAATGAGGTCTAAACATTTTTGTGCCATTTCTCCAGTGTTGCTCTATCTTCAAACCGTATCGCTACTGATTTGTAGGTGGCTTTTAAGATGAATAGAATGGAGCACAGTGTCTACATTAACCCTGGACACACTCTGGCTTCCCTCATCTTTCCGTGCCAATGGCCTACAATAGCTGATATTGCAGCCTACCCTGGCACTAAAGAAGTGAAATACTTGCTAGTCTCCGGTATTCCACAGGAAGAACGTGTGGAATGGGGCAACATACCAGTTTCCTGTATGCGAGACATGTTCAGTTCATGCTGCTTTGCTTACACTGGATACAAAAGTGAGGCGAGCCCTGGAAATGTGCAGGAAAGGGGAACAAGCCGTGAATCAGATGCGTACACAAACCTATTTAATAATGTGTATCTGTTTGCTATGTCCATTGTTTGAATGCTGGAGATGACTTACTGTATTGATTTATTTGTAAAAAAAAAAAAAAAAAAAAAAAAATTTGTCTGTGAAATTCTTGTCTGTTTTAGCTAATTGTTCTCTACTTTTAGAAGCTTGCTCATGGCTGATGCCATCTTTCATTTTAGGAATTAAATAAGTGAGGAAACCAGTAAACACTTTTTTTTTTTTTTTTTTTTTTAAACAAGTTTTAAGCAGTTATACATTACTACTTGGAGAATGCTATATATATATGCCATTGAAATTTTAACACGGACAGATCCCCAGAGTTCTGTTACAGCAGCAGTCCTGGTGACACTATTAAAAAATATATATATATATATAATAATTAAATTGGTTTGAAACAGGGGATATCCAGAGCTGAACTGTGTGAATTTAATCTCCAGGAACCTGCTGCTCCGCGATTTTTACCTCTGCAGGGGGTGTCTAGTGGCTCCCGCTGGGCTAGTTGTGGCTAACATAATGGCGGCTTAAATGTCCTGCGCACCATTAAGAAGCAATTACGTCATCCCTTGTGGCTTCCTATTGACCCACGTTACGTGGGACATTTAAACTGAGCATGAGATACCTGCGCCTCCTTACAAGGTAAGTATCTGGGGAAGCAGGGGGTCATCGGAGCTGAAATGAACGCGATTCCGCTCCAGAGACCCCCTGCTTCAAACCTTTGTAAAAACAAAAAACACAGTTAATATTTCTTTAACTTAAGGGCTCAGTCACGTTGTTTAAAACTGTAACTGCTGTTGTTTTCCCTGGTTAACACATATCCACAAAGCCAATTGTATGCAAAAGATCTCTGCATAGGCTTGAAATCGTGTTGGGTTAGCACCACCGTGCATTGGCTTTCAAAACGTGGTATTAAGCATGTTTTTACCTAAAGGTGACATTACTCCCATCCAGTATGTCACTACGTACTCAAGTAATATAGGGGGATAGCAACTCTTTTTTTGTTTTTGTTTTTCATATAGTTATTACGAATGTCTGAAAAATAGTGCTGTAGTTCCGCACTTCATCTCGTCTGTTTTCCATGGGGTTACGGGATTACAATGGGATCAGAGTTGGGAAACAAGGACTGGATGGAAATCTCATGATATTTAGGTTGACCATACTGTGTACAGTATATGTTGCTAGGTGGAACTGCCTATTCAGAGAAGCATTCTCTGTTACCTGTAATCCCAGAAAAAACACGAGCCAGTACATTATTCTTTGTATCCCTCCCATGTAAAAGGTGTTTACCTTTCCAAGGTAAGAATGTAGATTAGTGTTATCTGATAAGTAAATATGCTAAATGCAAAGAGAGATTCCTGAACCTCGCCTACTAAATTGTGTTCTGCACATAGCTTACGTGCCTGCTTCAGAGATTGAATTTCTGGTTCTTTCACAAGGACAATCGCACACGGAGTAGTGTTAAAGGAGCAGTTCCACTTGGCAGGCAAAATAAATCTACACGTTACCAGTGTAATTGGCTTCCTTACAAAATTTTATTTTAAAAGTGATGGACATTTTCTGTGTTTTGTGGACCCTTGATAAATTAACCCTCGTTTCCCTGTCCTCCCAAAATTGCTCTTTTCACATTTAATGTATATTTGTTTGGCTAATGATTAGCATGACAATTACATTAAGATGCAAGAACAATTTGCCTCAAGATTCTTGGATCAACAGTCTCATCACCCCCAAATATCTTGATTTAACATATCAAGCCTCAGACTACTGTTGTGTCCTAAGTGTGACTGTCCCTTTTTTATATTTTAAAACTTTGGTAAAACAATCTGCTTTCTTGGAGATTGGAGAAAGCTCTATCCAGTATAATTTCCACAGGGAAGAGGTTTGTCTCCTAAAAAGTATCAGTCTACAAAGTATGAGGGATGACACTAAAGGACTGCTATTTCATCCAAAATTAATAATTATTTTGCTGCCTAATGGTTTGAATATATATTCATTTTCTAAAACATAATGTTACAAGCAGGCTGAAAAGTGTCTGTCTGTCTGTCTGTCTGTCTGTCCGTCCAGGACAGGCTCTACCGTATAGCTAAATATTTACCTTCTTACTTTGACAACTGGTTGTAACCCCGTTTGTGATTGTGCATAGTGTAAATGCGTTTATAAGTATAGCATGAGATTCTGTCTTTATATTTTTATAGTAAGTTGGGTGCCGTCCCGCAGAGATGGCTTCCTTCCCCATAAAGGTTCATGGAGAGGCAGCATATGTCTAGAGAGAACTCAACAGGCAGTAGTTCCGAGGCGAGGTTGGATCAACCTATCGGATTCCATAGCTGGCCCCACTCCAGGCTGCCACAAGGTGGTATGTAGTGCCCAAGGAAGGGACACTTATTACTGACAGAGGGAGAATAGCACCAGGTCTGTCCCATACATGATGGCACTCCACCGAAGCCACCCAGAAGAGTGTTTCCGTAGGTTACCAAGGGAATCAAGCCTCAGGACCTCCTTAGGACCAAGATAGGGGCAGCTAGGGAATTAGGTTCAGACAGTATAAGGAAGAATGTAGTTATGTTTATACCAAGTTCCTAGTATATATGGATGTAACTAATAAAGATGCCGTCGAATGAATAAAGTTCCTGGGTCCCATCATTGCTATATCATCGCCCAGCCACACAAATCCAACACCCTGATAAGGTAATCGCATCCAAGATCAGAGTATTTGATGTTAACGCCTTAGGAGTCAAGCAGGGAGGGTTACATGATGAACAGGGATATCTAGTAGCCAGTAAAATATGTTGGAGATATAACATGAATGTCAAAGGTGCAGAAATATGTGAAGGGTACTGTAATTTAATTTCGTCTTCCTTTTGAGAGTGACGCTTCCATTGTTACAGTTCTGAATGGTCCTCGGTACTCCGCAGACTATATCTTTATGGACTCCATGGCATGGCCTCATTATCAAAACAGAGTATAATTTTAAAGAAAAATTTGTTTTGACTTTAAGTGCTGGAAAAAATGTACACCGCATTTTGGGGCTATATTTACCAAGAAGTGTTGCTCTATAAAGCCTCTTAACCCACCCCCTATTCAAGTGAATGCACTATAAAGGGACATATTTACTAAGCCGTGCTGGAAGGTGTCTTTTATGGAGTAGCACAGCTGAGCAAATATTGCCCTTTGTCTTTTAAAGGGTGTTACTCACTAAACATCAGCTGCACATGCAAGTTAATGGTCACTTTTTTTTATAGCACATCTTCAGTCTTAAGTCTAAATGCTTTCCATGGGCAGGTCATAATAAAGATACCATTATTCACTAGCTTGCAGGCAACTTGAGTACACAAAGGATAGTTTTATCCTGAATGTGTGTCTTTCAGAACAATAACAGGGGTGACCTAATGTTGAGACCGACAGTTCAAATGTAAAATAAATACAGGACTACAAATCTGTTTGGGGACTTGGTGCAACGAGGAGGGAGTTGCACTGTTTTATGTGCAGCTCTGTTATCCATGAGCAGTTTTCCTAATTCCCTAGTGCACATTTGACATCTTGTTGGACTCTGCAACATAGGGTTTTTTTCTTCTGGAGTAGAAGGCAATATTATATGAATGCTTTACATACCATATAGTCACAGCAAGGAGATAGCTAGGTTGCCAAAGACACATCCCCCTAGAATACAGTGGAACACATTCCTCATATTCTGCCAATACTGTGAGGACTGAGGAGAATTCGCCTCCTTCAGTTTTTGTTTTCCCCCCAACGTTTTTTTTTCCTTTTCCTTCCGTCTGTCACGTTTTTTGAACCCAATTTAGTACTTTTAAATTGTCATCCTTGGCTCATACTTCACTGTGAAATCCACAAGACGTTTGTTGCCACTATAGATAGCAAGACCTCTTATGGTATTTGAAAATTAGGTGGCAGTAATGTAACATTTAAAGAAACTACTAGTCATTATAAATGAGTTTGGTTACTCAACACATTGCATTAATAGTCTGTGATGGCTGGACTTGCATAGGCCCTCTTTTCATGTGAGGACCATGAGCTGTCCGTGTAATTTATTTGGCCTATACTGGGATTGTGGCATTCCCAATGCCCCTATGTTTCCTGGCTCTTTATCCTATGCCAGAGACAGATTACCATATTTGGGCACATGTCCCTAGGTTTCAGGTGCCATGGTAATACCAATACTGTACCTGGGCCGTGTGCAGAGGCCCAGGTTATCGACCACCCGCTGGGCGAGACTGATTCCTGTATTGTGGCTATTGTGTTTCCCCAGACTGATCAGTGACTCGGCGTGTGGGAGGAGTATAACCACTGCTGCCAAGCAGGGTATTTCAGGTGTTGGTGACTTGTTTGTGCAGAGTTGCAGTCTGTGCAGCAGTCGGTGTCTAGACCCTATATGTGTGTTCTCAGTCATTGAGACGAGCATGTGGACCTCTCTGTGGTCCTGTACCGTACTTGTGACTGGCTGCAAAGATCCCGGAGGAACAGGGGGTGAGCTCGCTTTTGCCAACAAATTCCAGCTAGGCGTTTCCCCGTATCCCGCTTTGGTGAGGCATTTCTGTGCCGGTTGTGTGTGTGATTAATGGCTCTGGCAAAAATACAATTTTATTAAACACTTGCGTTCTGTCTAATGAATATACAATCCCTGGTAGTCCAATGAAACTTGATTGTGACGGTCTATATTTTACTTAATATTTTAAGTGTTTTCTAAAAAAACTAAATTCTAAGATCTGATAGGACTTGCATCATGAATGCAATGAGGCTCATTTAAAACTCCCCTTGTTCATAAAAGTAAATTTTTCCATATTTGTTCAGTACAATTTTGATCTTGAGTATGTTAATTTACTTAACAGTTGGGTGAATCCTGATGTTGTATAAATTAACCGTATCCATCTCTCTACTTTTTAAATGATCTCACGGTTTGTGGGGTGCACAGTCTGTATGTATAGCGCTGTCATTTAAGTAACGAGTAGCTTTCACATCGGTGAAAGCAAAGGGATCTGTGCAGCAGCATGCCAAGTTTACTACGCTTGTCATGCTCTTCTTGGCTGTACAGTTACGAAGCTGGTGCACATTAGCGATCTGGCTGATGCTAATAAATGTGTGAACTTAACTGAACGCTTCTCTGTCCTTGTTCCAGAAGCATCTTGTGCAAGTGCAAAGCGTTCTGATTATTGGTATTTAGCCGATTTAAAAACAAGAAATCTAACCTGCAAAACCATTGGAGCGGAGAGTATTAGATGTGCATGGTGGGAAACCAAAATGCTGTTTTTATGGTTGCTTATGGTAATACATTGCAGGCAGCCACAGCATCCAAGAGGTTCACATTGTAAGCCTGCTACTCCCAACCACATTCAGCCTAGAAGGATACATTCTGCTTTGGCTCAAATCACATAAACACAGCTGTGCCTCTCAAGCTTGGGAAAACCTCGATATAAGAAAGGGAGCCTACAGGCTTCTAAATATATTTTTAATAAGAAAATCTAATGTACTGCTAAGAGGCCATATACAGAAAATACAAAAATTAAAATGTCATTGACTCAACCATTTGCGTGTATGAACCCAGTACAAGTGTTACCAGATTTGTATGTATATCTTTATTTATATAGCACCATCCAGGTACATAGCGCTTTCCAGCAGTTAATACACATGATATAATAAAACACATAATGGGAGGAAAAGTGCCTCAGACATAACAGTAACAATACGAAAGAAAGTCCCTGTCCCGATGAACTTACAATGTAAGTGGTAAGTAGGCAGAACTTAGACAGTAGGAGGGTGTTCTGGTAAGTGTGTCTGCAAGGGGCCAAGGTCCGTGCATCCGAGATGTATAGTATCAGCCACGGAGCTACCCATATACTTCATTCATTAGTGTGTTTTTAGATTGATTTAAAGGTGGAGAGAGAGGGTGCAAGTCCATTGAGGGGAAGGACATTCCAGAGGAGTGGGGAAGTGCGGGAGAGGACTTTAGGTACAAAAGGGGTAGACAGAAGACGACATTCTTGAGCAGAACGCAAGAGTCGGGAAGGTGTACAGTGAGAACTAGGGTTGAGTTGTAAGGAGGGGCAGAAGTGAGGAGAATTGAGAGTGATAGAGTTTAATTAGAATTCAGGAGAGGTATTTCAGCAGGAGACGCTGAAACAGATTTAGGCGAATATAAAGTGACTAGCTGAGAGACCCGGCGTTGCCCGGGATGTGAACCGTGCTCACACTGACACACACTGCTCATTGTTCACACTGCACACACACACACTGCACACTGCACACACACTGCTCATTGGTCGCACTGACGCACACTGCGCACACACAGCTCACAGTAACACACAATGCACACTGCACACACACTGGTCACACTGACACACACTGCACACTGCACACACACTGCTCACGGCTCACACTGCACACACACACATACACAGCTCATTGCTCACACTGACACACTGCACACTGCACACACTGACACACACTGCATACTGCACACACTGACACACACTGCATACTGCACACACACTGCTCAATGGTCACACTGCACACAGTGCACACACACTGCTCATTGCTCACACTGCACAGTTCACCACACACACACACACACACACACAGTTACAGACAATCACAGACAGTTACACACACTCGCACACAGTCACACACTTACACACACTTTCACAGTTTCAAACAGTTTCACACAGTAATAGACATTTACACAGACTTACACACACACACACACTGTGAAAAACTTACACACACTGTCACACACAGTTACACACAGTCACAGACACTTACACACAGTTTCACACAGTCACAGACACTTACACACAGTCACAGACACTCACACACAGTCTCACACAATTACACACACCAGCACCAACACCCGCTCCCCCCCCCTCCTCCTGCGCAGGCAGCAGGGACAACGGTGGGGAGAAGGTGAAGCGGGGACCGGAGGGGCATCCCCCCTCCCATCTCACGTCCCGCGGCCTGTCACGCGGTGACAGGGGGAAGCCGGGAGCGGAGGGGCATCCCCCCTCCCATCTCACGTCCCGCGGCCTAGGGGGGAGCCGGGAGCGGAGGGGCAAGAGCAGCACGTAGCATGTGGAGGGGGGGGGGGAGCTCACCCATCCTGCCGCTGCCTCACTCATCCGGCCGCTCCCACGTGGATGTGAGGCGGGAGGCCGCGTGTTGTGGCCGCTCCCCCGCGTGTGTCCCGGGCGCTCGCTCCGCTCCCCCGCTGACTGTAGCGGCACCGGGGTGTGAGCTTGGGGGGGTGGGGGTTGTGAGCTTGGGTGGGGATGAGCTTGGGGGGGGTGGTGTGTGTGAGCTTGGGGGGGGGTGGGAATGTCTGTGTGTGTGTGTGTACACGGGACTCCGGGTAAGTTCGGGCACAGGGAGGGTGGGGGGTGTGTGGAAGTTGAGGTGCGGTCCAGCTGACGGGGGAGAGTGAGGGGCACCGGGAGGGGATTGTGTGTGTGTCCCCGTCCGTGTCCGTGTGTGTGTGTGTGTGTCCCTGTGTGTGTGTGTGTGTGTGTGTGTGTCCCTGTGTGTCCTTTGGCCCGTCACTCCGCCTCAGGCCAATGAGAGGGGGGCGGGCCAAGGGACCAATGAGATTTCCCCTAGGGACACCGGACATCCAGGCAGGCAGGCAGGCATACAGTGCTTTCACTAATATAGTATAAGAAGATTCTAGCAGCAGTATTTAGGATAGCTTGCAGGGAAGACAGGTGAACAGGAAGGCCAAACAGTAGAAGACTGCAATAGTCGTGGCGGCAGAAAATAATGGCCTGCATTAGAGTTTTTGCAGTAGAGGGACGGTGGAAAGGGCATAACTCTGCAATGTTACAGAAGTAAAAAAGGACCAGGTTTAGCTACATTGTGAATGTGCAGGAGGAGTCAAATGTGACCCCTAGGTAGCGTGCTTCTGATACTGTTTGTATGATAGTATTGCCACCAGTAATGTAGAAGGGGGACAGTACGGAAAGGCTTGGGAAGAAGTATGAGGAGCTCAATCTTGTGCATGTTACATTTGAGTCAACCTATCCAGGCTGATAGAGAAATTCAGAGACTTTGGTCTGTACAGCAGAATTAAAGTCAGGAGTTGAAAGGTAAATTTTGTGTCATCAGCATAGAGGTGGTATATGAACCATAGAGATGTGATAAAGTCACCTAGTGTGTGTGTGTGTATAAAGAGAGAAGAGGTCCTAGGACAGGTCCATGAGGTATACCCATAGAGCGATTAGGGGGAGGTGGTGTTGGCGAATGAGACACTGAAAGTACAATGGGACAGGTAAGAGGAAATCCAGGATAGTGCTTTGTTACGGATACCAAAAGTATGGAAGGTGTAAAGGAGAACAGGGTGGTCCACAGTATCAAAGGCTGCAGAGAGGTTGAGTATTATGAGCAAAGTGTAATGACTTTTGCAGCATGTAGATCATTCGTCATTTTGGTGAGGGCTGTTTCAGTGGAGTGAGAGGAATTGTTGGGGGTCTAGGAGAGAGTAGATGGTGAGAAAGTGGAGTAAGCGAGGGAACACAAGGAGTTTAGAGGCAGAAGGGAAGCAGGGTGATAACTACCGTGACAGAGTGAAGGTTGCTGTTTTTTGAGTAGGGACATGACTGTTGCGTGCTTGAAGGAGGTGGGAAACGTACCAGAGTAGAGGGAGGAGTTGAAAATGTGAGCGTAGTGATGAGGCGGAGTCCCTGGTGGAAACGTGTGTGTGTGCGCGCAAAGCACTGACACGTACGCTAGCAGGGAAGACGAGAACTTTGTCTTCCCGTGTAGCGAAGCAGTCACGTAGTCGGCGCGCAGCCAATGGCAGGGCAGATATGCCCCACCCCCATCATGGCCCTCCCTCCCCATGAGCTCCCCTACAAACCGCCGATCATGACCAGGCGTGCGTGCAGCAGGGAGGACTGGGGCCGTAGCCTTAGAGTAGGAGCAAGAGGTTTTGAGGAGATGGGAGGGAATGAGGTCAGATGGTAGAGGGAGAAGAGATCGGCAGCGACACGTCCTCTGTGACAGGAAAAGGAGTCGAGGAAGGCAGGAGGAGAGTTAAACCGAAGTAGAATGAGGCAGATACAGAGGGGATGTCTTGCCGAAATAGAATCCACCTTTGTCTTGAAATAGTTAGCAAAGTCATGAGGTGAATTAGAAGAAGGACGGGTAACAGACAGTGGTGTGAGTATAGTCCAAGGCAGAGGAGTCTACATTGGTTAGACATGTGAGTGTTGATTATTGATGAAAAATAGGTTTGTTTAGCCTGGGAGAACGCAGAATTGAACCCAAATAGTATAAAGTTGTAGTGAAGGAAGTCTGCAAGAGTATGGTATTTCCTCCAGATGCGTGTGGATCGTGCATGTGTGGCAATTTAGCCAGGGTCTCTTTTTAGAAGGGGAGAGTAAAAGAGGGGCATGTAGATCAAGAGAGTGATAGGACAGAGTTGTAGTTCCTGACATGGTTGTCAGTCTATAGTGGGGCTGAGAGGAAAATGAAGAGCGCAAAGTGGAGTCCAGAGCCTGGAGGTTCTCGGAACGTAGGTTTCTGCAGAAACGAGGGGGAGGAGGGAGAAAATGAGATGAGATTGTCAGAGACGAAAAAGGGGAAATGGATAAGGCAGAGTGGAAAGTTTAGTGAAAACCAGGTCCAGGTAGTAGCCGTTCTTGTGGCTGCTGGCTGCAGTCCACTGTTGAAGGCCAAAAGAAGAGGTTAGAGCGAGGGAAGCGGGAAGCCCAAGGGATAGAGAGGTCATCAATATGGCACTTTTAAGTTCCCAAAGAGAAACAGGGGAGACCGAGGAGAGCACTTAAAGCCAGGATTCAAAGTGAGCGAGCAACTGAAGGGGGATGAGTAGAGGTAGGTGGGCGATGGATGACCGCCACGTGGACACAGAAAGGTGAAACAAGCTGTGAGCCTCAAAGGAAGGAAAGTAAAGAGTGGGAGGTATAGGAAGGGTTTGGTAATGGCAGATTGAGAGGAGGAGCACACCACCTCCATTCCTGCCATCAGGGTGGGGACTACAGGAGATAGCCCACCACAAGCGAGGGCAATTTCTAGTGTAGTCAGACTGAGTGAGCTAAGTCTCAGTTATAGCAAAGAGGATTAGAGAGAAAGTCATGTACAGAGATTAATTTGTTTGAAAGGGAGCGCGCATTCCAAAGGGCACGAGAGAGGAGAGAGTGACGTGAAAGGTAGGTGGTTAGAGGGGTTTACTCCACAATGAGAAGTTGCATGTGAGAGGCGAGGACGAGAGCATATAGAAATAAGGACCAGGATTGGGAAAGATAGTCCCAGACGCAAGGAAAGAAAGTGGATGTGGGAGGATTTGTAAGTGTTTTAGAGCAGGGAGTAGAGCTGATCGGAGCCAAAGGGCACAGATAGGAAAGCAGTTCGTGAACTGAGGTACAGAAGGAAAGAGAAATGGGAAATATGGAGTCTGCAACATAAGGCTTATAGAAAGAAAATTGTGGTTAGAGCAAATATACATAGCAGATGAGGCATGACTGTGTTGCAAATTCAGTGTTGAGCAGCCTGAGGACTAGGCACTGAAAATGGAGTTTGGATAAGGGCAATGTACAAAATGTCAAAAGTTCAATATATGAATGGTGGTGCTGCAGAGTGAAGAGCGCTATGTCTTGAGTTTGATAGAAAATGTCCTTATTTCCAGCACCCTTCGGTTCCAGGGCTAGTAGGTGTAAAGTTGGCCACTTCTTGTTTCACTTCTGTTGAACTCCCTGTTAAACTCCACTTAAAAATGGTTCACTTTAAACATGGAACGCTGCCTGCCCCTTCATGTAATTCAATAGGATAACCCTTAACCACACAACCATTTGCCCACAGAATCTATTGGGGTCACAATCTTGCACAATCTGCACTAATGGACCTAATAATTAGTATCACCTTCTTCCACACACCATTTCTCAAACTTTAATATCACATTCTTTTCCACAACAGTTGCCCCTGTAAATATTAAGAGATTAACCTCCTATTAATTTGCCCCATACATTTTAAGGTATCACCTTACTCAACATAGTTACATAGTAGATGATGAGGTTGAAAAAAGACATACGTCCAAGTTCAACCTATGCTAAAATTTAGACAACAGATATTTTATCCTATATCTATACTTCCTTATTGATCCAGTGGAAGGCAAATAAAAAAAACCCCAGTGACATATCATCCAATGATCTCATAAGGGGAAAAATAAAGTCCTTCCTGACTCCAAGAATTGGCAATCGGATTACTCCTTGGATCAACATCCTTCCCATGTATACTTATTTGGTATATCCCTGTATACCTTTCCTTTCTAAAAAGATGTCCAACTTTTTTTTTAACAAATCTATTGCATCTGCCATCACAGTCTCCATGGGTAATGAATTCCACATGTTAACTGCCCTTACTGTAAAGAACCCTTTCCTTTGTTGCTGGTGAAATCTCCTTTCCTTCAACCTTAAGGGATGACCCAGAGTCCTTTGTACTGCCCGTGGGATGAATAGTTTTATGAATATTTACTTACATTTTTTCAAGCTGCCTATGAACTTCTTCCTCGGTTAACCAATTGTTCGTTAATATGAAGGTTGTGGCTTGCTCCTGCAGCTCTACAATTGATTCTTCCCTGGTAAAGGGGAAATTAGGGAGTGATCAACTAAACCATACTAATTGAACGAATAAATGATAAATCAACGAATCCAATTGGTAATTATAAAGTGGGTGCAAACTGAACTGAAAAGTGAATCAGTGAAAGATTTAATTTCTTTTTAATACAGTTACACACACATCTGGTAATATATGTTTTAAGTAATTAATAAAACTAAATAAAAGTTATATTTTAACAAGTGGTGTGAATTTCGTTGGGGTACAATCACTTTGTATTCTCCCCTCTCACTGATTCCCTGGTAAACCCAGAGGCAAAGAATTTGTTTAATACCTCTGCTTTTTCCTTATCTTCAATCATTTGAGTGCCCATCTCACACTGAAAGGGTCCTATGTTTTCTTTTCTCATTTTTTTGTTATTAAGGTACTTAAAGAACTTTTTAGGGTTGATCTTACTTTCTATTGCAATCCTTTTTTCATTATCTATTTTTGCTAATTTGATTGCCTTTTTTGCAATTTTTGTTACATTCCTTATAATTCTGATACGATGTCTCCGTTCCTTCTGACTTAAAGAATCTAAACGCCTTCCTCTTCTTTTCCATTTCCTCCCCTACCTGTTTATTTAGCCACATTGGTTTTGACTTATTTCTTTTATACTTATTACCCAAGGGTATACACTGATAAGTGTGCTTTTCTAACAATGTTGTAAATACTGCCCATTTCTCTTCTACTTTTTCCCCTGCAAAAACATCATCCCAATGTATTACTTGTAGATTAGTCCTCAGTTTATTAAAATCTGCCTTTCTAAAGTTTAAGGTCTTTGTTGAACCCAAGTAATCTGTTTTTTGACCATTTATTTCAAATGAGACCATGTTATGATCACTGCTACCCAAATGTTCCAGGACTTTAATATTTGCTATTACTGCTACATTGTTTGATATTACCAAATCCAGTACTGCCCCTCTCCTGGTTGGTTCCTCAATTTGGGTCATATAATTGTCTTTAAGCACCCCTAAAAAAATGTTTCCTTTTGTTGTAATGCTAATCTCATTGCCCCAGTCTGTCAGAATAATTAAAATCACCCATTATGCAAACATGACCTAGTTTTGATGCCTTTTCTATTTGCAAAAGTATTTTAGCTTCCCCAATCTCACAGATATTTGGTGGTTTATAGCATATTCCCACAAACATTTTCTTTATACTTTTACCTCCACTGCTAATTTCTACCCACAAGGTCTCTACATTTTTCATCAATCCCTTCATAAACATCTTCCCTTATACAGGCATACCCCGCACTAACGTACGCAATGGGACCGGAGCATGTATGTAAAGCGAAAATGTACTTAAAGTGAAGCACTGCCTTTTCCCCACTTATCGATGCATGTACTGTACTGCAATCATCCTATACGTGCATAACTGATGTAAATAACACATGTGTAACAGGCTCTATAGTCTCCCCGCTTGCGCACAGCTTCGGTACAGGTAGGGAGCTGGTATTGCTGTTCAGGACGTGCTGACAGGCGCATGCGTGAGCTGCTGTTTGCCTATTGGGCGATATGTCCTTACTCGCGAGTGTACTTAAAGTGAGTGTCCTTAAACCGGGGTATGCCTGTAATAGGTTTTAGAACCGGTTTAACATATAAACATACTCCACCTCCTCTTCTAATTTACTCAATCCTTCTGCAAAAGGGAATAACCCTCTAAATTACATGCCCAGTAATGAGTTTTAACCCACAATGTTTCAGTAATGCCTATATCATACTGCTCCCTTGCAGCTATTCAAGCTCCCCCATTTTATCTGTCTGGCTTCTTGCATTAGTAAGCATGCATTTCAGTTTTTTTTTTCAGCCTGTACTATTATCTTATCTGCTCTTTCCTTTCTGCGCCAACTTGGTTTAGTCTTTAGAAGTTTTCTAGTATTATCTGTATTTACTATGGGTGTCTCACTGCTTGTCAAACTCGCACTTGCCTCCATTCTACCTCCATAACCCCTTGTTTCCTCATCTATTCTATTTAGTTTCTGTTTCATTCCCCTCCCCCCTCCGTCCTAGTTTAAAATAGTTTCCCTTTTGTAATGCCCCCAAAGGGGCTGGAATTTTCATGTGTATTCCTCCCCCCCCCCCCACAACTAGTTTCCAGAATTGTCTTTTGAGTGACTAAGGATTACTAAACTATAATATCCACAATATTTAAGAACCGACTTGGGGACTGACACAATTAATAATTGAAAGAAGACTCCAGTATTGAGGATCATCTGTAAGATAAGTCGGCCCCCAGAGCTCCATCCCTCCTCCGCAGCTCTGCATTATTCAACTCTGATTGTCCTTATGATGTACCTAGTATGTCATGGCTCAAATGCTTGTTCTCTAGGATATGGTTGGGCTGACCACGATCATCCCCTAGAAGTGGTGCCTCTCCACTTCAATATGCTTCTGCCCAGGGGAGGGGCGGCGTGTGCAATGCAGAGTAGAGTGCTGCCGGACCTCCGGCATTGAAAAGGCCACATGTTCTGTTACCTCATAGTGACTACTGGTTCTGCCAGTTAATAATAAATAGGTGTGTTCAGAATCTTTGGGAGAGGGGAAAGAGGAGCGCAACACGAGGTAATGCCCTGAAGCTGGAGGGTGCCAAGCTCAGGTCAAATGTATGGAAGTACTTCACAGACAGGATGGTGGATTTGGGGAATAACTTCCCGATGGAGGCTAATACAGTAAAGGAATTCAAACCTGCCTGGGATGAATACAAAAGGGAGCCACGGGTCAAATGAGGTCTGAGGTTTTCTAGGCCATTGGGCAGACACGGCGTGCCAAATGGTTCTTATCTAATGTCAAATTCTGTTTCTATGTAAGGAAAAGATTATGCAAATGTTTGTTTTCTAATTTTACAAAGTGTCATGGTAATGGCTAGCTGGTGGAGGCAGGGTGTACTTATTAAACCCTATACATAATTATACAGTGTTTTAAAACGATGTAAATACAGCAGGTGTCATGTCACGTGCATTCCTGTACAGTGCAGCTGCCTTTTCAGATTAAAAAAAAGTGTGGAAAAACAATAGTGCCACTTTATCAACGACTTGAGATAAGGGGAGAGAATTATTCTGGCGATCTCACAGGGTTTGTCAATTCTCAGGGGATGTTAGCTGGGATCCACGAAGCTCTGGTAAATTGTATTGGAGCTCAATCATTTTTGGGGATTGAGCTCTGATGCCACTTTTCGGAGCTGGGCAACTTTCACCTGCAATGCTTTTGGAGTAAAGTTCTTGTTTTTATGGCCAAGGGGGTTAAACTGCAAAATTTCCCATCAAGGACCAAACGGTTATCTGGAGGAAGCAGTTGTATCCCACAAGACTGTTACAATCTTAGTGCGGGATGCGGTTGGGCTGAGGCTTTGACAATACCCAGCGTCCTGCACAGTAATCTGCAGACATCCTGTACTGCAGAGCACGGAAGCCAACAGACTGCAAAGCGCTTTTTCTACGTAGTGCAGTTACTGAAACACTTTCAGCCCTGCCTTCCTGCAGGGGTAGTGCAGTTACTGAAACACTTTCAGCCCTGCCTTGCTGCAGGGGTAGTGCAGTTACTGAAACACTTTCAGCCCTGCCTTGCTGCAGGGGTAGTGCAGTTACTGAAACACTTTCAGCCCTGCCTTGCTGCAGGGGTAGTGCAGTTACTGAAACACTTTCAGCCCTGCCTTGCTGCAGGGGTAGTGCAGTTACTGAAACACTTTCAGCCCTGCCTTGCTGCAGGGGTAGTGCAGTTACTGAAACACTTTCAGCCCTGCCTTGCTGCAGGGGTAGTGCAGTTACTGAAACACTTTCAGCCCTGCCTTGCTGCAGGGGTAGTGCAGTTACTGAAACACTTTCAGCCCTGCCTTGCTGCAGGGGTAGTGCTAAATATTGTGGGTTTTTTTTCTTTTTTTGGTCTGGATAAGTATAGCAAATTACTGCCCCATTTCATTTAGATATAAAGATATTTTTATAACTTTGCAACCAGATAGCGCTGCTAGTTTTACGCAGTGCTTTAGAGACATTTTGCAGACACAGTCCCTGCCCTGTAGAGCTTACAATCTGTTTTTGGTGCCGGAGGCACAGGGAGATAGTGACTTTTCCTAGGTCACAAAGAGCCGACACCGGGAATTGAACCACGTTTCCCTGCTGAGCCGCTCATTCTCTCACTTCCCTTACCCTGTATTCGGTGATGAGCCGCCACGGCAACATGCCATCAAATGTCGCGTCGGGGTCACGTGACCCCACAGCCGCATTTGATGCCGAAGACAAGGTAAGGAGGGGGGAGAGCAGGCAGGGGTGCGCAGACTGAAAAGTTTGTGCACCCCTTAGTTATGGTGTACAAAAAGGGGGAGGGTGGAGGGGAAACCTCCATTGTACAGAATACAATAATAGAAAGTACTTTTTGTAGGTTTTGCACGCCATGCTCACAAGAACGCTCCATGGATCAATTTTGGTGAAAAATACTGGGTGCTGTTTGCATACTCGACTAGAGTAAAATGACACAATCAGGAACATTTATGAGCAGATTCACATGTTTCGGACCAGTTCCCAAACCTGCCTTACCTCATAATCACACAGCGTACAGTGCTTCCACTGCAGCAAGGCATAATGGCATGCAAACGGATACTCCCAGCTTCTTCAACAGTATTTCTCAAAGGGAATAATGTTCCAAATCCTTGTTCCCACCTATGATCGGAGATTGCAGGAATAACATTTTGACTGATGGTTTTGTGATTGCTTTACAGATTATGATAGAGTTTTGTCAAGGAGGAGCTGTGGACGCTATAATGCTCGGTATGTAAGATCTAAAACTTCAAAAAAAACCTTCAAGGTATCTGTATAAATGTTGGCTTTTTGGGTGCGTGCATTATATTCCATGCTGTTTTTCAGTCTTTCTAAAGCTCAATCCCCACTATATCAACAATCCTTTTAATGACATCATTCCTGATCATAGGTTTTTTGTTTTTTTAACTTCTTTTTTTTTTTTATTATAGGTGTGTATAATTATTACTTTGCCTCACTGTGGTTGTTTACATATGTCCCTGCTTTTTAACGGGGCTGTTCATCTAGTTCACAAAAAATAAGACCTAAATTGAGCACCAATGGTTTCTTTGGTCACTCATCTCCAAGTGAAAAGTTTTTTTCCTCATTTTTTTAAATTCAAATTAAGCGTTTAAATTAAAGCAGCCTCACGGAAATGGGGATTGTTGATTGATGGTTTCTGAAACTTTATATGCGTGTGTCATTCTCTGTACATTTGAATTGTCTTATTGAGATAGCTATGTTCTTGTTTTGATGGCAGAATTGGATCGTGGGCTGACAGAACCTCAGATCCGAGCCATCTGCAGACAGATGTTGGAGGCCATGGTGTACCTCCACAGCATGAAGATCATCCACCGCGACTTGAAAGCGGGGAACGTGCTGCTAACACAGGACGGTGACATTAAGTTGGGTGAGAAAAAATAAACACATGCTCTATCAAGCTTACACTTGTGTGCACTTGTAGAGAACGAACTTTTGTTTCCAGGCCCTGCCTTCCAGTGACACACTGGACACTGAAAAAGAATGAATCTGTTGCGGGCACAGTCTTGCTGCACAATAATAGTAACTGGGGGAAAGGGCTACTTTCCTACGATCTGTTACTCCTGTTGTAGGGTATAGCAATGTTTGAGTGGATAAGAGGCACAGTATGTCTATTCTTCATGCGTCAGGGTGACACTGCGTATAATGGAGCAATTAAATGATACTAAAGCAGGAGTAAGCTATGGCCAATAGGAGTCGTCCACCATAGTGTGATCATTATTCCAGCCAGTATGTGTTTGTGTTTGTAATGTATAGTTTAAGTACATAAACCTATTGTAAAGCTTTGGGCAAAAGGAGTTAATTCCCCCTTTTTGTGTTGTGCATTACCTTTCTAAACAGAGTGACTTCTAGTACAGGTCTGTTCTCCTCCTCCTCTTCTGTTCTGTTATTGTCACACCACTCTGCTGTGACAACACTTTAGATTTAGAGCAGAGTTTAGTGGTGGTTTTAATGTGTTTGCAGCAGGCTGTCTCCACCAAAGAAAGGAGCGGACTGCACAGTAGTTTCCCACGCACCCTTTCAGAGAAACCAGCTTTAAGAGCCGTGCCCCCTCCCTTATGTCACTGACTCCAAAACCACTTCTCATAACAAGCTCAGTTGTGAAATAAATCTGTTTTATGTAACAATAGAGCTACATTTCGGCTAATAGTTTAATTTAATCCCACAGAGAATGTCCCCGGGGGCCCACCTCTTGTAATTGTATGTTTTAAATAAACAGTGCTAAGGGAGTTATGTTAAAGGACAAATGTGTATGAGTTGATGTGTAGAACATTGAGGGCAGATAGTAAGATACAGCACTAGAGATAATTACTTACCCCTTTCCCAAACTATTTTGGAAGTTCAAACTGTGTTTTGCCAAGTTTGCTGCAAGCATCAGTTTTGTTTGCTTTGCACCTTTGCTGTTACAGTGAACAGCTCTGATGCATTGAAGGTCACTTTTATAAATAGTTGCTTAAATGATTTTTAGTCTGCAGAAATGCACGGAAACCATGTGTTTTGGCAGTGCTGTTTTTCTATTCAGCTAGGCTTTTTAGATTTGGATTGTTCAATGTGACCCGCACCACTGGTCAGCCTGGGCTGATCTATTAGAATAGCGGTACCGTACAAACACGAGTACAAAATAATACGTTGGCAATGTTTAACGTTACTAGGGTTGACGGAGCTCCTTTATATATGCGATTGTCCCTTATTTCATTGACTTGTCCCATTGTCCCGGAAAGGTCTGTCGGGACACATAATTGTCCCATATTTTAGAGCCTCGAAGTGAAATGCCTGAACTTCAAATGACTATAATGAAATCGGTCAAAAAGCGTAATAGATTTCTACTAATAGTAATAATTACCTTTTCCCATAGATGTCACCTTACTAAATTATTAATCTAATAAAGTTAGGACCCTGCCTGGTCATCTTATAATATGATGACCGCCACCCCTGTAGGCATTACTCTCTTCCACCGATACTTGTTAGTTGAGTGCAAGTCTTTCCCTGCCCGGCCAAGAGCAGATATGATGATAAAAACCAAAAGAATATAGCAGTCAAGAGATACCATTCAGCTCAAAGCATTTGCAAATCATTCATCCCTTGTTATGACGTCACACTTTCATACTGGATTTCGGCGTCCCGTATTATAAAAACTTAAAAGTAGCAACCCTCCAGGACGTGGAGCAGGGAAGCCGCAAGTTAGATCGGCTCCGTCCTGAGGTCAAGGGTAAACGGGAAATACCCCTTTAAAACTCCCCCAAAATAAATACACGCAACGGCCTAGCAGTCTGGTCAGCTTGTCCCCTCACCGCAAAGTGATTGCTGCTCTGGCGAACGCCTGGAGACCCGCTGTCTGATTCCCCCTCCGTCCCCGATTCCAAGATGGCAGCCGGAGCCGCGCGGTTCATCTGAAGTGCGGCGTATCACTGAGCAGGCTGGGGCGGTCGGGGGAATCCCCCCCTGTCGGTGAGCCCCTCCGGCTACAGCAAAACGGAGGTATAGTGGGAATTGGGCACTGCAGCTTTGAGGAGTGTCGACCCACCCCTCACCCCCTAAAATGGCCGCTGGGCCCGTGTATCAGCCCTAGAACACCCGAGGGAGAGATCTGACACCGGATCCCAGGTGAAGGGGCGCAGTGCAGCCCTGAGAGGGAACAAATCCTAGGGGGAACGGGGGAAGCCTCAGATAAATTATTGCAGCACTGTGGGGAAAATCACCTAACCAGAGCAAGGACTCCAGACAGCGTACCAGCGGCTTACAGATCTGCTGGAGAGGCTGCAGGGTGAGGAGGGGTGGCCATCCCTCTGTGGCTATTGGAGCCTTGGCGCCACCTGGGAGAAGCGCGGAGCTGCTTCCATTGGACCCCCCCAGCTGAGATCTGTCTGCAGTCCCTGGGGGCCCCCCCCCCTTGTCCCCACCACTTCAAGAGACAAATCAACAGAATGAGGGAAGAGTGTCTGTCCTTAATACATTAAACATGTTTATTTTGGGGTGACGTCACCGAGTATGGCTGGGTAAGCGTGGAGCTCCGCAGCCCCGCCAGCATCTAATGATGGTAGAACACCCTTCTGGCCCGAAAATCTATACTAAACTTGGCACAAACTAAAGACGAAACGACCAGGAATGTCTAAATTAAAAAAAACGGCAGCCCAAGGTGTCACAAAATACTTTTCGCCGCCTCAGAGGAGAGCGGAGGACTCTGGCGAAAAACAAGATGGCGCCGGAGCACGAGACACAGCGCCGACAGCAGACAACCGGCAACAATTGAGCAACCCCGGGGTCTGAGGAACCAGTTACCAGAGCATATCTGGAGGAGCTCTTTAGCGCAATGCACTCTAAACTGCACGCATCCCTGCAAGCGTACATCAAAGAGGCAGTCAGGGATATCAGGCAAGATATTGCAAGCCTGACAACAAGAGCAACGGAGACGGAGAATAAAATGGAGGAGTCCCTCACAAGGCAGTCTGCAGCAGTGGAAAAAATCATACGGTTAGGAGAGGAGATACTAACCCTCAAAGAAGGTCTAGAAGACCAAGAAAACAGAGACAGACGGCAGAACTTGCGCGTTCGTAATGTCCCTGAAACAATATCACCAGAAAATATCAGACCAAACCTAACCTGAACTTTTCATATGCTCTGCGGTGATTTGGATGAAAAGGATCTGGAAATAGACAGAGCCCACCGGGCCCTGGGGCCGAAATCGGATGACCCGAAACGCAGGCGCGATATCATCGTGAGGATGCATAGCTTTTCAGCCAAAGAGCGGATCATAGCGACCTGCAGAGAAAGGGAATCTATAATATTCCAAGATGAAACCCTGCTGATGTTCAACGATCTCTCGCAGCTAACCATCCTCCGCCGCAAAGAACTGAAGCCCCTTATGACTCTAATGCGGGAGAAAGCAATAAAATACCACTGGGGGTTTCCGTTTAAATTGATTGCCAGCAATGGGGGAAGATTCCTGACCATACGCCAACCAGAGGATTTGGACCCGTTTGCCCGCGCGCTGGGCCTGACCCCCCCCCCCCCCTCCATCATGGTCGACAGAACTGCCGAACCATAGCCCCAGTGGAAACAGAGGAGGCCCAGAGCGAGCGTCAGCGAGAATAGCTGCCCACCAACAGAGTCAAAACAGATAGCCACCTGAGGATCCTGCTGAGATTTAACCTGTGGAAAAAAATGGAGCTGCCCATACCTGCTTAGACACTCTGGTTCCCGCCGACCTGCGAGCTACAAGGATGTAACACGCACGTCTCTTCACAGCAGCAGTCACCCGAACGGTCGCAGAGGAGGATACACGTTCCTGGTTCCTGCAACCACCCACACCAGCACGCCCGTTATTAGAAGCGGGAACCCCGTTGGGCCCCCACCGTTGGGTTTTGTTTTTGGGGTGGAGGGCCGGCTGGCGTGAAAACTTAACCTGGAAGCCGGGTCTGCATTCGTGGACTATATCACCACCTCGGAGAGTGAGCAGAGCCGGACCACCAGTCGCAGAAATGGACGTACAGCAGGGTTTGTGGGGTTGGCGGGAGGGGGTGGGGGAAAAGGGACTGTTATTGCCTAGGCTTCATCGCCTGCGTTCTGCGATCTCCCCCTTCTCTCCCCCCCCCCCCCCCACTCTAGACCCACTAAAGCTGAACCGGAGTAGACGCCTTAGACCCCCAAACACTCCGGGGGGAGTCATCCCAACTGATACTCAAGGGCTCCTATTTCAAATATGTAGCTGTCCCACCCCCTCCACCCCCCCCCCTCAACCTACCCCCCTCCTCCCCCCCCCCACCTCACCCCGAGGATAGAAAGATAGAATGCCACTATGTATACTGTACCCTGCTATGGGCATGAAAATGCAGCAGTGTCTCAAAGTCGCAAGTAGCTGCTCATTCACTTTGTGTGCACCATAAAACACGAAGATATACTGTGATGACCGACTGCTAACAATGCGTGTATAAGTGCTTTTGTATTACTATAACCAAATATGTTGAAAGGTATTATGAAGTAAAGTCTTAAAAGGTGAAAAGATATGTGAATCCCGATTCCCTGACCTCACACCCTAGAATGAGCCCTCCCAAGCCTTATCCCCTTCTTTCCCCCTCCCTTCCCTCCCCCCCCCCCCTACCCTCCCTTGGACCCGTCTCCCCCTCCCCCCCCCCGAGGTTAAAACCATGAGAATGCCACTATGGACCCACTAACTACTGCACCCTGCTATGGACACGAAAACGCAGCAGTCTCTCAAAGCTGCAGGTTGCTGATCATACTCAGTTCGCACCCACAAAACAGGACGATACATGGTGGAAACCAATTGTTAACATTGAATGTACAAATGCTCTGCTTCATCCTATCCTGATACTTTGAAAGGTATTAGGCATACCCCCCCACTCTACTCACACACCTGCCACCCCACCCCCTCCTAACCCCCCCCCTCCCTATCCCTCAGCTAAAACAAGAAAGCAATCTAATTATCAGTCCCAGAGCCAGAGTTCAGAGAAACCAGAGGTCTTGACACCCTGACCCCCCGTAACTAGTTGAAAGCGGATACACAGAAGCATGTGGGTTCTAGGTTACCAGGCTAAGTAATCTAAAGCAGTGACACAAAGCGCTCCAAATTATCCACTTGACCTCACATGGATCCCCCGAAATCCTATACTCAAGTTTTACAGTTGACAACCCCAGAGGGGTGCAAAGTTATGTAATCTATAGTTGGGGGCCCATGTCTTACCTGTCCCCAAAGGTTGTAGGCACCGGACTTACCCCCCGCGGCCCCCCAGCCCAAAAGCTGGTTAAAAGTTACACCGGTTGTAATTTTTCTGGCCACATCAAGGCCTAGTTTACTCCCTCTATCGCCTGCTGGTACTGTCCCAGCAGGCCCCTCCCCTCCCTTCCCCCCCCCCTCTCTTGCATTCGCCCCCTGGCCCTGGTCGGTTAAGAGAGATTTACTTCCACGAGAGTCTTGACAATACCAACACCCTTCCTAAGTACAGACAAACACAGTAGAAACAAACCCCATGGCTAACCAATCCGCTATTAAACTGGTTTCTCTGAACGTAAAAGGTTTACAAAATAATCGAAAGAGGTTAGCTCTGCAAGAATTGAAGAGTTTAAAGGGTGACATTTGTTTTCCTTCAGGAGACGCACTTCACATCCCAGGATCCGCCCAAAACTTTCCAAAACGCGTTCCCAATGAGTTATTGTCACGATGACACCAACTTTTATCAACACTTTTATATTTCTGGGTACTTGATTGAACAGAACAAGTTGCAAAATAAATTGTGATTTATTTCCTTAATAGACAAACACACGACATCTGCAGAATACACTTAAAACAACACTCACTGGGATAAGGAAATGGAAGAAATTGTCCTTGGAATGAAAGAAATTGTCCTTTGCTTGCCAGTGCAAGAAATGCAGCCTTGGTTTTAAAAGTCCTGTGGTTATGTGGTTGTTAACCCATTCACTCCTGGACTGGTTGCTGCTGTACTGGAACAAAGTCTTGCATCTTTACATCATGGATTAAATTCAGGAATCACACTGGGAATAAATGGGAAGCCACATTTATAGACTGCCCAAAGCTATCTTTAACATGTGGATCCAATCCCCTCGTGGGAACAAAAAAAACCCCACGAATAGCCAAGTGACCCACAGTTCATAAGACCGGTCAAAAGGGCTGTCCGGTGGGCAGGGCGCATGGGTCAGGTTGACGCCCATGCCACTTAGCATACCTGAGCTACACCCATAACTTGGGGCCACTAAGTCTGATTTTTGACCCGGAGGGGTCACTAGCCTGACATCTGCTGTGCATCAGTATGTCAGTTTTGTATACATTATGGGTCTCTGGGTCTTGTCATAATTGACACTCTTTTAGACAGGGGGACTCTAAATCTGTGGGAGCCTTTTGAGGCTCCATCATAAAAATAATTACAACCCTTTGAGGCTTGGTCATAAAAATACCGAAGCTCATTCACCCATATCACAGCTGGATGTCCAAGTAATTCCTGCTTGGACTTACAAAAAAAACCTCCTGCCTTACATTTAAGATCTGCTATCATGTGTTGGTTAGAGGGTATGGCAAGCAATGCATCTTGTCTTTTACCCTCGCAGACGGGGAATGGCCTGCAAATGGGGAATAAAAATGGCGGGGACAGGGCAACAACAGTAATGCATGGCAAATCAGGTATTAACCCTTTCCTCCCCGTCAGTTATTACTCGTCATTTAGTAGTAAGAAGCGAGGAGTTGCAATTTTAATTCGCCAAGGCACTCCATTCAATCTGACAGAAATAACAACGGACCCAGAGGATAGATTTCTAGTGGTGTATGGGTCTCTGGCTGGCTCTCCGATCGCTCTGATCAATCTATACGCGCCAAATGAAAACCAAAACGAATCCTTAAAAAAAGTACTAGAAGGAGTGGACCCTGAATACTTGTCCTCAATAATATTAGGAGGAGACCTAAATATGGTATTAAACCCCATTGAAGATAAATCATTCAACCCAGGCTGCTTGCCGTCCGCCCAATCATATAGAACTGGGAAAAAATTTAAAGAGATAATTAAAGAGTTCTCTTTCATGGATATATGGAGAATCCACCACCAAGGACAGAAGGACTTCACCTTTTACTCCCCCCCCCTCACCAGACGTACTCACGTATCAACTATTTTCTTGCTACCAAGAACATTCTAGAGGCAGCCACTAACTCGGACATCGGACCAATAACTTGGTCGGACCATGCCCCAGTTACCTTGACACTTTCAATACCATTTACAAAAACGGTCACAATTGGAAATTGAATGACTCCCTATTAAATGATATCAAAGTAGAGAAAGAAATCAAAAAAGCCCTTAAGGAGTATTTCAATATTAATTGTGGTTCGGTGTCATCCCCAACAATTTTGTGGGAAGCCCATAAGGCCACAATTAGAGGTAAAATAATCTCAATTGCCTCCCACAAAACGAAAGTTAAAATGGAGAGGATAAAAATATTAACAGACAAAATTCTCGATTTGGAAAAACAACATAAAGCAAACCCCTCAAAAAAAATATATAAACATCTGACTACTAATAGAACTGAGCTTAAACAAATTCAATTGGAAAATGTAGAAAAAGCCCTTAAATGGACTAACCAAAAATATTACGATAAAGGCAACAAGGCCGATAAACTTCTGGCTAGCAAGTTAAGTGCAAAAAAGATCCCAAATAACGGCGATCAAGAATACGTCTGGTGAGGTAATATATAACGAAAGAAAAATAGCCGAAGAATTCGCCAAATTATATAATCTAAGGACACAGAGTAGCGATCCAGGGCCCAATAGATTAGAGGTAATCACAAACTACCTTGATTGCAACCTTCCCACACTAACAGACGAAGAAAACTCCGCCCTTAACTCCAAAATCTCAAAAGCAGAATTGACAGCAGTGGTGAAAACACTGAAAACCTCCAAAGCCCCTGGCCCAGACGGGTTCATTAATGCTTATTATAAGAAGTTTTTATCCACACTGTCCACACACCTACTGAATATGTTTAACTCATTCATGGAGGGAAACCCAATTCCCTCGTCAATGTCACTGGCAAACATTGCTATTATACATAAGGAAGGGAAAGACCCTATGCAATGTGGGAGTTATAGACCAATTTCCCTCCTGAATAACGATCTTAAACTTTATAGCAAGATCCTGGCAACCAGGCTAAACCCAATATTACCTAGGTTAATAAATCTGGACCAAGTGGGGTTTGTCTCGGGGCGTCAAGCCTCGGACATTACCCGCAAAATAATCAATATAATTGATCATGTACACCTCACAGGCACCAAGGCAATGCTTCTGAGCTTAGATGCAGAGAAGGCATTTGATAGAATTGATTGGCTATTTCTCAATACCTCAATGGAAAAATTTGGCTTTAACGAATCCTATTTAACAGGGGTCCGCGCCCTATACCAAAATCCATCTTCCGTCGCAAGATTGCCAGGTGGGAACACCGAAAGATTCCAAATCAAAAATGGTACGAGACAGGGATGCCCACTATCCCCCCTCCTCTTTGCACTCACTATCGAGCCTCTGGCGTCAAAACAAACGAAACAATATAAATATCCAAGGCATAGAAATAGGAAAAACAAATTACAAGATCTCGCTTTTTGCGGACGATATTATCTTGTTACTAACCAGACCCCAAACTTCCCTTCCTAACCTTCAAATTGAACTAGAGGATTTCAGCAAAATATCTGGATACAAGATAAATAGTGATAAGTCTGAAGCCCTTAACCTGAGTCTTTCAGAATCAGAAGTGAAATTGCTCAAATTGAACTTTAGTTATAGATGGAATTCTTCATACATTAAATATTTGGGAGTGAATGTATCAAAGAACTACCAATCCTTATATCAGTATAATTACCCGGCTCTGTTTGGCAAAATGAAGAGAGACCTGGATAAATGGGAAGGTTACCAGATTTCTTGGATCGGAAGAATGATTTCGATAAAGATGAACATACTCCCTAGATTATTATATTTTTTTCAAACTCTCCCGGTCCACGTTCCTGGTTCTGAACTAAGGAACATCCAAAACAGATTCTTCCATTTCATTTGGCAGGGCAAAAGACCCAGGGTAGCCAGGTCGATACTGTTGACATCTAGAGCGAGGGGACATCTCCAAATATTACCAGGCAGCCCAACTTAAACAAGCGGCCGTATGGAACGCTGACCCTGAACAACGATGCTGGCTCAAAATAGTCACACTATGCCAAAATGCCTTCTCTGCACGTGTGCCTATGGAGCCTGGATAGAGGAGATATGCATCTCAATAAATTCAAACTGGGAGCGATGAGCCATACCTGGGAGGTCTGGCTGAAAGCCAAGACTAAGTACAGACTTGTGTCCCCCAGCTCACAACTTACACCAATTTTTAATAACCCCAAAATTCACCCACCCCCACCCTCCCCCCGGATGCGCTTCCAAATTATACGACCAATTTAAATCGAAGGGGATCAGGGTGATCAGAGACATTCTGAGCCTGGGGAAACTCTTGAGCTACCAAAATTTACGTACTAAATACGATATACCACAATTGGATGCATTCAAATATCTCCAAATTAGACACTTTGCCCAGAAGATATCCCCGAATCCAGAATTTCCCCTCTCACTAAATTCGAGAGACTATGTAGAGATAGCTCTCAACAAAAAGGGCTAATATCAAAGATTTATACATAATTGGAAACATCAGCGGACCCTCCGACTCATGACTACATGCAAAAATGGGCCGCGGACCTGAATATAGATATCGACAGAGAGGACTGGGAAGACATTTGGGAAGTAGCCTCAGGAACTTCCATATGCACCACAACCAAAGAAAACATTTACAAAATAATGTTCTACTGGTACCTCACTCCAGTGAGACTAAAACAAATCTACCCTCTGGCTTCTGATTTATGTTGGAGAGGCTGTGGACAAAAGGGTGACATGGCCCACATCTGGTGGACATGTCCGGAAATTAAGAAGTATTGGGAAAGGGTCCAAATTCTATTAAAAGAGGTTACTAGCCTCGACCTACCTATTGATCCACTGACCTACCTACTGGCCAGGCCAATGGAACAAATTGACCATCCAGTGAGGAAATTGGTCTCCTTCATCCTCACAGCGGTGAGATGTGAGGTTGCGGCCTCCTGGAAGAAAGTGTCCCCACCCTCCATGACTAAACTAAAAAACAGGATAAATGAAGTAATGCTTATGGAGAAGCTAACCGCGCACCTTAAGCAAAAAACAATAGCTTTCTATAAAACCTGGGAACCATGGATAATCATATAGAACGAGTCAAGCTCACCAAGGAAGAAACAAGGAGATAAAGCAATACGGATATGGAAGCGTTTGACAATCCAGTAACTACGAAGTTCGTCCAAAAGGGACACCAGCGACCAGGGTAGACACTCCCCCCCCCCCCCCCCACCCCTCTTCCCACTCTTTCTCTCTCTTTCTCACGCCCCCTCTTTCTTGGCCTCTCCGTTATCGGTAGGTCACCTGCCTCGGTCAACAGGTTTTGCCATCCTTTCCCCCCCAAAAATACAAAAATGTTTCTGTATTAGGCGATGCATATCGTTCCTTGTATGTACATTTTATATCTGCCTAATAAAAAAGTTTGAAAAAAAAAAAAAGTAGCAACCCTATATGTTCCAAAAAAATTTAAAGTAAGAAACCGCCAAAAGTCTTTACGTTAGCTAGGAGGCGGTTTTGAGAGATTTAAGTAAAAGATGGTATTGTGATATTAATCAAGGCAGTGGCGGAGGAAGTAGCACAATGACCCATACAAGAGGTCCCATCTCCTGAACTATTGGCCTTGGAACTAGAGGAATTGGAAGAACCTGGCAGATCACTTAAGCTGCTTTATGCTGCTTTTTCAGTTCTCTATTGTTCCTCCCCTGACCGCAGTGTAAGTTGAGGAAATGGTTCTTCCTGAATACAGGGATGCTATAAGTTGTGGCTACAAGGACATCATACCCACAGGAATTGGATGACTGTACCCCTTTTGGGGAAATCATGTGGTCACAAGCAACACCAGAAGGTTGAAATTGTGTAATACACAAGAGGAGGCTGCAGAAAATATACCTGTTACCTTAATGTAATCTGCCAACTACCCTCTTTTCTACCATATTTTAAAAGTTTCTTGTGGTTTATTGTGCATGAGGCAGATGTTGCACGGCGAAGGGGTGCACATGATGCTCGGGATCCCCTTTGCATTAGTCCCCTTTCCACTTGAAGGTGCCAGCAATGTTACAGCTAGATTTAGGGAATTCTCGTGTGGCTCAGCAGTTCAGAAAACAAAAAGTAAAAATGCCCTTCTCGTTACTTTGATTTTAAATTCTTTATTATAGATTTACACATTATTTTACTTTTCCCTTTAGCTTCAGATTTAAAGATTTGTTACTTCTTTTCGGAGGAAAAACACTTGTTTTTGTTTTTACACTTCCCACTAATTACAAGCAGTTATATTTGGACTATTGGTGTTTTGAAAGGAAAATTGGTCCAAGTAACACTGTGGGTAAGGAGGAAAGGGAAGGTTCCCGCTTCAGCCTAATATAAAATTCATCAAACTGTGAGTGCGTTCAATGCGGATTCTTTCTTTATCAAAAGCACAAGGTTAGTTAAAAGGTAACTTCAATTAAAAGAAAATAGAAAAACAAGGTACACCACAGCATTTTATGTTGGGCAATCTTCACATTTCTCTGAGAGAGGAAGGTTTTTTTGTATGTTAAAACTGGGGTGCGCAAATGGATATGTGAATTGGATATAACTTTTAAAAGATCTGTGAGTGGTGTTAGAGCAGACTTGTAGTGAATATTATGGCCTTAGAGTAATTTACACTCTGTTTCCCCGACATTTGTCATATACTTACCAACAACCTCCAAATGAACTGTTATTTATGACAGTCTTCCTTACACTCCTATTGACCAAAATTGCAAAAGGACCAGTGACTGGGTCATCATCACACCGTTCTCCTTGAGTTAGGGGAGAGGTATGCTCTGATTTCATTTACAGTCCATTTAATAATCCCAAGTGACATCAATTTAATTTCCCGATTTTACCCTGTTGGCATTTAAAGGTTTTGACTTTTCAGAAGATTAGCTCAAATGTTTAAGTTGCAGAATGTCCTAAACCACTGATATAACTACACAAACCTTCTGCCATGTCACGATCACTATAAACAGTGAGGTGCTCAGAACTAACTATAGATTGCAGGTTCATATATACCAGCTCTGCCCGTTAGGGTCTTATTCAATATGCTCTATACTGTATATCCACTTTTGCTCCCAAGTCTGCAGGGAAAAGATTTCTCCATGTATCTTCATGTGTTCTTGAACTGTTTTTGATACGAAACCACATCTTGCATTTCTTTAGAATACAAGTGAATGTGGACTAGATTTGTAAACCAGCATGAACATTTTGTCTCTGGAAAACTGTGCATATTAGGAATCCATAAATCTACCGAGTGCAGAATCTGTGGAATGTTATCTGATGGAATGTGTAGGAATAGTTCCCTTTTCATGTGGAAGCTCATGACAACTTGCTGTGTATGGTGTGCGCTGCATGAGTTTGCCTAAAATGGGAGAACAGGTCAAACTTTTCACTTTCTGTAGAAGAGCTCCTAGGAAATAAATGTTGCAGGCGTACTACTTCTGAAATGGAGGCTTTAAATCACTAGCACGTTTTGCACAGCTTTGCCACTTTCCAGATGAGCAATTTTATGTCTTAAAGCAGCAAATCATAAAGCAATGTCTCATACAGCACTTTTACCATTGTAGATGTTAATTTTTAGAGCTCTGATATTTTCCACAAACTGTATCCTTTAGTGACCGAGACATGAACAAAAAAATGACATGGTTTTGGTAAATCATGCAGAGTATAGCAAAAAAGCTTCAGAAGATACAAACCCTGGAAATAACCCTGGTCACATTCATTTCCCTCACCTTCTTAGGCTGCGTCCAGGGTTGCAGCAGCCATGCGGAGGCGCGCTGAGGCTGAGGGAAAGTGGCTGCTTTCCCTGGCCTTGGTTCGCGTGCCATCCGGGGGCGGGCCAGTGATGTCACGAGCTGCTTCGTCCTCATTGGGCGAACCGCTCACGTCACCGGCCCTGCACTCCTTTGAGCGATTGAAACTAAAATTTGGATAAGACCTACGCTTCCGCACGCCCCTGCTAAAGCCGCTCTCATTGCAGCTGCAGGGGCTCACTGGTAAGCGAGAGCACGGGTCAGCGCCTAAGCACTGACCATGACCGAGGCCTTAGGCTGGGGCCATGGTGCTGCAAACAGTGCGGACGCTGAGCGATCAGACTGCCTTAAGCTAGTGATCGCATGCGGGCGCTGGAGGGGGCGCGCATTGCGCAAGAAATAAGTTGAAATTGATTTCTTGGCACGACAGGCCTGTCACATGTGTGGATCGGCCAATGAGGGCGAACCAGCTCCGTGATGCCCCCCACGGCACATTCACCATGGCCAGGGAAAGCACCCACTTACTTCCCAGCCTCCGCACACCTGCACGTGGACGAAGGCACCATGGTCCCAGCCTAATACGTCAAATGCAGCCAGCCCATCTGTTTAGGAATCTTCCTGGGTTTAGACTGCTCGGTACCTAATTCTTATAAAGTCAAATTGTAAAGCTTGTGCCACAATCTCTGTATTTTAACAGTCTGTGTATATTGCAACGCACCTTTTTTAATTTAGGCGTCTTCTCTTTCAAGAGAGGCTGAAGCATAAAATGGTCGTCAGGAAACTGCTGAGGAACTATAAATGTGCAGCTTTTTCTAATAAACCATGCTAGCAAGAAGTCCAAAGAAGTTTTATAGGTATAAGAGTCGATTCATAATGGAACCTCTTGTTATAAGAGCATTGAGGGAATTATTTTTAATCTAGCAGTAAAACGTTTAAACAGACATCGCATCTTTTGATCTTGGTTCTCTAGTTTGATGCAAACATAGCACCTGGTCAACAGCTTCAGCAGAAAAACATGGATTTGTCTACAGAGAGCAAGAAAACGGCTCTATCTATGCATGTGGTGCATCTGTGTCTGATGAGAAACTCGGGTTGGGGGTGTCCAATTAGAAACCTTACAGAATGAGATCTGTCATTGGCAGATGTTCCACTGTTTGCCTTCCTCTGGATCAATAGAACTAGAAATATAAATATAGGATGAGGATTCGATCAGAACCTTACTGCTCCTCACCCCCCCCCCCCCCCCCCCCATAACCATATCTATTATATTACAATGTTAAAATGATTAATGTAGTGTGTTTGAGAATAAAATGCTTAAAGCAACATGGGTGTAAATGTTGGCTCTCACTCCCCTCCCTTACGCACTCACCCTCTCTCTCTACACCTCTTCCCCTTTACACTCACTCACTTCCCACTTACACTCCATACACTCCCTTTCTCTTCCCTCTCCCCCTCTCTCTCTCTTCCCCACCCCCATGCTCCCTCTCTTGCACACGCACCTCTTTGAGCCTGCGGTGCTGCGCCGGTCTGAAGCTCCCATCTCCCGTTAGCCGGAAGTTGAACGCGGCTTCCGGCGCGAGCAGGCAGAGGAAGGATTGCAGTGACCGGGGCAGTTGCTGCTGCACTAGGGAGCTGCCGGTTCACTGCTGCGTGAGGCGCCGCCAGCCCTGTGAAAAGTGGGAGAGTTGTCCCAGCTCTCCTTCTCGCTCCCCCCTATGGCAGTCACAGAACCCGGTTGAAAATGACCTGATTTAGTGTCAGCCTGGATTTCAAAGGATCTACAAAGGAAAGGGTTACAATTGTCACTTGCACAAATCCAGTAGACCAGTGGTGCGCAAACTGGGGGGGGGGGGGGGGGGCTCTCCTCAGGGGTGGGAGCTAGATTTTTCAGGGGGGCGCGGCTGTTGCAGAGGCAACGCACTCTTCCCAAGGCATTTAAATTAAATGCTGGGGGTATCACGTGAGGCCCCTGCAACGTCCCTTACCTTGTCCTCGGCAACGCAGCATGAAATGACGCAGCGGGGTGACGTCACCGCCAAAGACAAGGTAAAGAGGGGGGTGGGGCGAGAGCAGGCAGGAGGGCGCAGATTGAAACGTTTGCGTACCCCTACAGTAGACCAATTGAATTTTGTATCCGTTTCTGGAATTTGCAGCTAAACAGACCAGTTTTGACTGAAGTCCCTTTTGTGTATAGGTGAAGCATGAACAAGCATACTGTGTGCCTGTGAGGCGTGAAATATGTAGCTGAAAAATATGCCGCATGGGGAAAGTGCATGTGCTTTGATGGCATTTACTTTCTTGGAATATGAAAAGGAAATAAGGACTTAACAATCCAAATGTGATGCCTAAATTACAGGATATGCCATGTATCCAGTGCAGCACAGCCCTCTGGGTCTTGAGCAGATCTTGCCAAGTACATGGGGCCTCCTATCTTCAGCACGAGGTCTTCTCTAGCTTGTTCTGGCTAACTTTTTTGTCTCTTTTCAGCGGATTTTGGAGTGTCGGCAAAGAATGTAAAGACTCTGCAGAGAAGGGACTCCTTCATCGGGACTCCATACTGGTGAGAGAAGCAGTCATCTGAGCCTAATCCTGTTACATTACAAAGAAAATGATGGAGGCACACAAGCTGTGCTGCAAAAATTGCTGTGTTTTACAGCACACCGTTGGCTTTAGTCTGAGCAAGGTGCTGTGTCCCCGACACGTAACTGCAGCTCTGCCAATACTATGCAGTAAAATCTAGACATTTTTGCAGCACTACTTGTGTGCCTCTATTTGGAAGATGGGGCAGTGATGGGCTGGCTTTCACCAAGGTTTATTCTCTTTATTTGTTGTACACCACTTGGCATTAGGAGTGCCTCTGTATAGCTTTATAATATTATTACATTATATTTTGCTTGTCGGTTCATTCAGTACAACTGAGGTGCTTCATAAAATGGATAGAACATGTTGTACTGATCTACGTTATTGACCAACAAAAATGACTTGCTAGCAGGGGCATGCCATTAATAGAGAGAAAGTGGTTTGTGAAAACAAACAGGACAGCTCTTCCAACAAACATGCGAGCCTGTATCTTTTTAGAGCATAATGAAACTGTGTTGCAGTAATAATAGATGCTGTTGCACAATGATGAAGTAGACTGTATCAATCCTTAGTAGCTGAGTCTCTGTATTCAGACAAGCCTTAGGCCTCGGGCATGGTCAGCACTTAATGCTGA
Organism: Ascaphus truei; assembly: GCF_040206685.1. Taxonomy (NCBI): domain Eukaryota; kingdom Metazoa; phylum Chordata; class Amphibia; order Anura; family Ascaphidae; genus Ascaphus; species Ascaphus truei. The sequence continues at coordinate 140,749,919 of NC_134487.1, forward strand.
GGCGCGCTTACACTTACCTGTGAGCCCCTACAGCCGCAATGAGAGCAGCTTTAGTAGGAGCTCGCCTACGCTTGCGCAAGCGCTTTCTGGAGCGCAAGGCCGGTCACGTGAGCGGTTCGCCCAATGGCGAACCAGCTCCGTGACGTCACTGGCCCGCCCATAGACACGCCCCCGGACGGCGCGCGTAGTAAGGCCAGGGAAAGCACCCGGTTTCCCTCCGCCTCTGCGTGCCTCCGCACGGCTGCAGTCTCTATGGACTCAGCCTAAGAGTGCGCTTATACAGCCGGCGACGTGACCGATTACGTCGCCGTCGCGATGAGTTGTATTTGAAGTTTAGGCGACGTCGCTGGCTGACGTCATAAAAGGGGAGGGCAGAGGCACGGAGAAGCTCTCGATTGGTCGCAAGGGGAGACAGTCGCAGAAAAAATCAAATATCATTGACTACCAGATTCCTGGTAGCGCTGTCGCGTGCACTATAAGCGCCGATGGCGACAATGCATTTGTTTTGCCACGACGGAAGCTTTGCCATCGCCTGCACTATAAGCGCAGGCTAAGGCCATAAAGCTTTCGCCCATGCGGTTTGTCCATGGTAGACGCGCCGTCGGTGGCGTGCCTAGGGGCGTCATGGAGCTGGTTCGCCCTCATTACGCGAACCGCTCACGTGACTGCCAGTCACGCCGAGAAATCAATCTCAACTGATTTCTTGCGCACTGCGCGCCACCTCCTGCTGCCGCCCACGCGGTCTATGGGCGCGATCAATGCCTTTAGGTTGCGGTCTGCGGCACAATGAACTTAGCCTAATGGTCCATATGTTGGTAATCATATAATATAAATTATAATAATCTGTGGGTGACTAGCTGAATGCATAAAAAGCACTGAGTCACAACACAGAATGGCATTGTCTCCACTTGAATACATATGATAAATGAGAATTGAAGTACTCACGGGAATAGAATAAAAAACACATGCGTTTCACACCCGTGGGTGCTTTATCAAACACAAGTGTTTAGCAGTCCTCGGAATTTCATTCTGACTGAACCGCCAAACTTTTTTTCTTCAAGCATGTCATTAATACACTTACATGCCAGCGCTCAAGCTCTTGCACATATGAGTTTCAGAAGTGTGTCCTAGCAATGCTGATATGGGTCATTCTCTCAGGCAGGTGAATGGCATGTCTTTGCCTAACCTAGAGAAGGCAGACAAACAAATTGAATCTTTTGGGCGGCTGGGGATAATGCCCTACCGGGGGAAGCTTTGCTAGAAAATAAAGGTACTGCACCGACACACTTTATTCGAGCAAATACCCGGTATGTACCTGGCAGATACCTGGAATGCGCCGCTCCTCACCTCTGACAAGCCCCGTTGCATTTGCCTTCCCAGCCTGGGTTCATGCCTGGCTGATGGGCGGCTGATTTGTTAAATGATAATGATTAGGATTTAATAGGCTGCAATGCTTCGCGTGTCTACCAGATGGCATAAATTCATGAATTGTAATGCAGTATATATATATATACTGTGCAGTATTGCAGCCAGGGGGAATAAAATGCTTCAATCCCTGCCTAGAAAATAACCCAATATACTCGGGCAGAAAACAGTCACAAACCTCAATACACCCGGGTATACCCGAATTCGTGGGACTAGCCGAGCTCGAATAAAGTGTGTCGCCAGTGTAGGTAGGTAGAGGTTATATAAGCAGGCAGCGCCCTCGACCAGCAAACAGTGGATGGGGTTTGGGAGAAAGCACACAGGAATATTTTTGAACGCCACGTGAAGACTGAAATTCGGGTGTCAAGGATGGCAGAGGCCGTTTTATGTAGCTGTATATTGCAGCATCTTAATAGCCAGATGTTTTTGTAAAGTGTGGTTTTCATCAATTTATGCTATCTGCCGTCTTCAATTTTATATACCATTCCTCCCCCCTCTGCCTCACTCTCAGGCCTGGTTTGTCAGATGTACACACACGTAGCAGTTGCATGTGCTTACCAGGTCACACACACCATGTTGCCTTGATGGATCACTTACCTTTCTTGTTTCTGTTAGATCTCCATTAGTCTTGGTTTCTTATCATTTCCTAGTAAAAGGATATACATGAAATGGAAACCCCTCTTTGAAGTTTCATCCTACCTTGTTTGCCAGCTTCACGTTAAAAAAAAAAAAGTCTAATTGCCTTAAATTCTTCACATACATTTAACTTCTTAAAAGCTAAACAATGCCAGGCCCCCTTGGCATGAAAGGGGTTGTGACTGGTGTTGGCTAGGGTGCAATGCACTAGAAATATAGTAGGCTGTGTAATTGTGGGTTATTGCATTGTCATCGTTCCCTTGTTTCTGAGACCACTTCTTCTTTCAAGACTGCCACAGAACCTTATACAGTACTGTGTAACTGAAGGCAATGTGGTCTGCTGAGGATGTTCATGCCATAGAGACCTTCCAACAACCACTGCAGATCCCTGAACCAGACCATTAGGGGGTCACATTGGTGTAAACATCAGAGAGATTAGACACAATACTCTATTTCATTTATATATGCTTTGCAATTATTGGTTGCTGTTTCTATCCAGGGGGACCAACTTATTATTTATATTGTTTTTGGAGTGAAGCAAAAATGGCAGCCTCTTTATATTGCAAGATAAATAGTTTTGCTTTGTTTTTATATTTTTCATGGTACGTATTTAAAAGCGACAGTGTGGAGTATTTTTTTTAAGCCGCGTACGTTCCTTCCCCCGGGGTCCTGCCCATTTCATCTCTCGTCATTTGGTCGTGGCCGTTTCGCTGACCACCGCCACTTCGACCACGACTCGCCCTGCCGCCGGAACCTGACTCCGCCTAAACCCCTAACCTATGGCCTTACCTATATTCCCCCACCCTAAGCGCTAAAACCCCAAAACTTACCATGGTAGCGGCCAGCGACGGAGGGCCCATCTATGGACGTACAACGGCGGTGATTTGGTCCCAGCAAAACAATTTAGATGTGACTGCATGTCCCGTTGCACTCTGGTAGACCCTGGGCTTTCAATATATTAACAATTTGATTTGCCCATGTTAAAAAATACATAAATAAAATAAATATAAGTCAAAAAGTTAGATCATGTTTTAAGTTTGCCACAACTTTCTACTGACCTGTCTTCGCACGGCTGACCTTGCAGCCATAATATTTCCCAAGATCAGATATAAACCGGGGGGGGGGGGGGGGGGGATGGTTGATATCTTGAGAACCATTGGAGTCTCCAGAGCTGTACACAGCACCATTTAACTCCAAGAGCCGGCCCTTTTCTCACCGATTGTGTTAAAGATGAGCAGCATGGATTGCTGCTTTTAAGGAGTGTGACCATGCACGCACATATGCACGCTTACACACACTATTTTTTAGGACCTTTTAGTATTTGCACACATTCTAAATATCACGAACTACCAAGCTTCAGCTTCCTTCTGCAAAAGAAATGACACCTCTGTGCATGAAAATGTTGGCATTTATTCCTTGTGGAGTCTATGTGGGCAGATACAGTGAATGATTGACATTATTGGGTGTCCTCATGAAACTTAAATGTATTCATCATGTATGGTCCAAACAGGAAAAAATATTGAACTAGGAAGAAAACCGATTGCCAGTCACTATTCTGGAAATAAAAATGTCCAATGTTCCCTGAGGATTTTTATTATTTTTTTTTTAGGTCAATACAAATATACCTTTAAGCAGTATAGTATAAAATCAAATGTAATTAAATTGACAAACTAATTGCTTTTTTATTTTACAATTGCTATATACAATAAGTAGCGCTTAATGCAGTGATTTGCTGTAGAGCTCCAGTTACGTTGGTGTATGCCAATGCGGCACTTTGTGGGAGTGATGAGGAGAGATACATTCTCCGACCAGCTAAGCTTTTGCGCTCTCTGTTCTCAGGATGGCCCCGGAAGTGGTGATGTGCGAGACAATGAAGGATGCTCCATATGACTACAATGCGGATATCTGGTCATTGGGAATAACGCTGATCGAAATGGCTCAGATTGAGCCACCTCACCATGAGCTGAACCCCATGCGTGTCCTCCTGAAGATTGCCAAGTCTGAGCCCCCTACCCTCTGTTCCCCTTCAAAGTGGTAAGGGCCCGGTTCCCACACATTTTACTGTGTGTGATTTTATCCGCAGTACTTTGCCTGTTTATTTTTTGACTATGGTGTGTGTCTCATTGCAGTTAATAATGGGCTTAAGCTACAAGATTTCAAAGTGGGTATGCAATGTTGTTGGGCTTTTTTTTATTTTTTTAACTTTTTTTTCTTGCCCAAATCTGTTCCTCCTTGTATTGCCTCCTTACTTTTATTCATGCCAGTTTTGCCATGTCATTGCTTATTTTATCCTCTTGATGATGATGTGAAGGGCTGTAATGCATCACTTTGCCTGGTATAGGATGACCGGGAGAAGCAGACACTGCTGACATTGGCCTGTTATTCACTTCACATTTCGTTGTAACTGGATGGGATGATTCATACGGGTGTAAAACATTTTGCTTAGATTCCCAAATCATGGGCAATGGAAAAGAAAACAAACAAGGGCTATAGTTAAATTAACAAGCCGACTTCTTGGATCATCTGAAAAAACAATGTTTCTTGCTAAAAATACCCCGCCAGCTTCCCTTTGTGAATTTGGAAGGTTGTAGTCGTGCTGTGGCCAAGAGCTGGGGCGTTTTCCGCTCATCCAAATCAAAGCTTGACCCTAGGAGCTTTGTTTTGGCACGTGGTCCAATATGCCGGGGAAATAAGTAAGAGGGAGCAGGACTCTCGGCAGCTGATACTACCTCTCTCATATCTCTGCTGACATCACCAATTATGTTTTTGGAAGGTCCCTGGAGTTCCGAGACTTCCTGAAAAAGGCGCTAGATAAGAATCCTGAGACCAGGCCAAGTGCTGCGCAGCTTGTGGAGGTGAGATTCAAGGCTTTGGGATCCACACAAAGAGATTGTCGCGTGGTGTTCATTATTTTTTTTTTGCCAGTAGGAATCTCCTAAGCACACACATTATAATCTCATGTTACTTAATTCTTTGCTCCATACAGACACATGCATCTGAACTCCCCTCTCAATGCCAGAAAGCATGCTTCTCTATCTGATGTTAGAGAGACATCAGGCACACGTACTTCTCTTCCTGCAGACATTTCTGGGAGATCGCTCTCTCAACCCCTTGCCATAGATACATAATGTGCACATATCTAATGCCTCCCCTTTCCACAGACACATCAGAGCGTATCTCGATACTTCGATAGATTTTTCTACTGCAGATATTTCTGGGACATCTCTTAACCCCTCATGGCCCTCAGCAACACATGCTTGTTACCCTATGCTACAGATAATATACACATAAGTCTCTTCTCCCATATAGACACCAAGAGGCATATATCTTGAATTTTTCCTAATCAAAGCAAGGACCTAAACCAATCATTCCATTTTTTTTTCATACAAGACCACAGAAGTACAAGCCCCGACGATATCCGGAACCTATATATGCTGCAGAGCTTGTTGGAATTCATCATACCCTTGCATGCAAGATAGTGTTCAGACATGCATCTCGTGTGTGCAATAATGCCTTGTGAATTGTTGCTCTCACGCTTGGGTGTGTGTATAGGTACATGTTTACTACTGTGAAGCGATATGTACATTAATGGTGCTATATAAATAAATACATGTTTGTAGGTGTATGTAGATATCTATATCACAGACACACTTATTGTTTTATTATTCCATATTAACCATAGTAGCTCTTGGGTTACCATGATTAGTATAGAATAATAAAACACACAGTTGCTTTCAATTGTCAAGTGCTGGTAATATTGCATTTTTGGGCTTTTTTCTTATCCTGTTTTTCCAAGCACGGTATGGTCTTTGGGACTTCTTAGCCCTTTGCTGTGAGCGTGCAGCTTTTTTCTACTTCTCTACATGTTATTTATATTATAGACTTTGTGTAATTATCTGTAGCTGTAAGTATATGTCTATAAATACATACTACTCTGTCTTGGTGTTTTTCAGCACCCCTTTGTGAGCAAAGTCTCCAGTAACAAAGCTCTGCGGGATCTAGTGGCAGAAGCTAAGGCTGAAGTGTTGGATGAAATAGAAGAGAACGGGGACGTGGAGGAGGATGATTCTCCGGATCCCATCTCTGTAAGTCGGTGACCTCCCTTCCTCAACAGTTTAACATCCTGTTTTTGCTTCTCATTGTGCAAGCTCCCCTTCTTTACTGAATTTAAAACCAATCATTAACGCAAAGTTTTCACCTTTTTGAAATGATGCATGGCAGTGAGGAGCCAACATAACCTTCCGATGCTTTCATATGGAACCTCCCACATATTGCTAATATAATGGTAATAGCATATGGAACCTCCCACATATTGCTAATATAATGGTAATAGCATATGGAACCTCCCACATATTGCTAATATAATGGTAATAGCAATTCACAAAATAGTTTATTGCCAGATGTTCATTTGGTTTGTTTGAAGTTGCTGGTCACCTTTAAACTTTAATACCGGTATAAATAATATCCCTTATTAAACCATCGTTAATATCGAAGTTTATAATGAGTTGAGATCCCTATCCCTTAACTAATAGATTGATCTTTTAACAATGAATTTGTCTAGATTAAATTTAGCATATTTTCTTTTAGTTTTTGTTTTTTCTTGATGTATTGCTTCAGGACTATTATATATTTTCTGGGGAAGTTATTTTAGAGAATAGAGCATTTTGGTTAAGTAGATAGTTTCAAGACCCCATATACTATTATGATCTAGAACAAGTGAGATAGTGACGTTCTTAATTAAATAAGTTTTGGAGAAGGAGTGGTTCAGTGAGTAAAGACACTGACTGGCACTGAGTTTGAAGCAGGGAGCCTGGTTCAATTCCCAGTGTCGGCTCCTTGTGACCTTAGGCAAGTCACTTTATGTCCCTGTGCCTGCAAAATGTGTCTGTAAAGCGCTACGTAAAACTAGCAGCGCTATACAAGAAAATGCTATTATTATTATTATTATTAGACTGAAAAGAAGCTAATATATAGGCATAATTCTGTCCCAATATAGGCATCATTGTGGCAGTTGTAAAACACCAGGCACTATTAACCATTGATCTATGGTGGCATTTCGTCATATGATGTCCTGTTTTTGGAGTATTGGAATATTTTGCACATGACAATTGAAATGTTTCTTGTTTCATTTTGTAGCCTCCTGTAAATAAAAAGGAGCCTTCAGAGCTCAACCAATGCAGTTTGGAGAGGGAAAAGACCAAGGAGAATTCTAAGGACCCAATGAGCAATGGGATAAAGCCCCACACAGAGTTGACTGTGCAACACAATGATATCCAGAGTTACCAATGTTCAGATAGTGGAATAAGCAGTAAAGTGGAGCATAAGAGTTCTTTGGAGGACAACGTGCAAAGTCAAGACAGGGTAGAAGGGAAGCCTGACCTCATCATCCTCAATCCACCTATTGCCAGCCTGATCCCCAAGAGGATTTCTATGGCAGAGAAGAACAACCAGAACAGGGAGAATGAGGAGGGAGGAAGAATGTTCTCTAGTCACAGGCCAAAGAGCAGCCACTCGGATCGTCTGTCTGGGGAAGTAGCACCCAACGGAAGCCTTGACTCACCCGCTCGTTTATTTAGTGGCCGATCCAAGAGGGATTCTGATTCGGGCAGCAATTCTGCCTCAGACAGCATGGACCTCAGCATGAACTTGTCTGCAGACCTGGCACTTAACAAGGAGACTGGCTCTCTGTCACTCAGGGTAAGGAGACCTCAGAAGCGCCCTGTGTTCTTTCACAAATGTGTTCTATTTGTAGACCCTAAGCTCTGCATAACCTTAAACTTTTTCATTGGCCCTTTTGCACCTACCTAATGGAATATGTAAGCCCACCTGACATTAGTGAGTTCAGTAAAGGAAAATATCCGGTATGCGATTGTTGCCTTTGTTAGTGTCTCTTATCAGGGGTTTTAACTAAATTGCCGCCGTTCCTCTCACTCTCTCCTTTAACTGCAAGAGGTGGTTACAACCATTCTTTAACCACAAAAGCACACTACAACACAAACATTTAAATTAGACACATTTTACTATATATAGTAATTTACATTTGTTCAAGAGGGGAAGGCCACACACTGCAGCACTTTTGATTCAATTTCATGGTTCGTGTATTATCTTAACATTACATAGGAATTGTCAGTGACACAACCCAAACTATTTTCTGGTCTATTTTAGTTACAATGGGGCATTTGTGGTCAAATATAAATGCTGTAGCACAGGTGTGGCCAACGTCTGTCCTAAAGGGCCACCGACAGTCAGGTTTTCAGGATATCCGTGATTCAGCACAGGTGATGCAGTCTTCAACTGAGCCATCTGTGTTGAAGCTGGGGTATCCTTAAGCCCTGACCTGTTGGTGGCCCTTGAGGACTGGAGTTGGCCAGCCCTGCTTGTAGCAGGTTTAAGCTTATTAAATTGCTCAGAGCTTGGCATCTTCGCCTTTTACACATTCATGCGGGGCATCACATGATCATTTGTCCTGCTTTATGATCACGTCTAGGAGCCATTTCAGTGATTAATTTCAACATGGCAATATTTCTTGAGCAGGTGCCGCAGATCCCAATGTTTTTAAAGGTGCAATCCAACATAGTCGGCCAGCTGAATTTGTTAGGGGCCTCTGAATGGGGGAAGTGTTTGTCAATCAAGTGTTTTCTTTACCCTTCTCCCACCCGGTTCTTATCAGAGAACCATTAAATAGGGCGGTATATTTTCTTGCAATCTATAGATTATATCAGCTCATACATGTTAATCAATTTGTGGTAGAAGGCCCTTTTGTCAGTTAAGAGTAATGCATGCAAGGAATGCCTTCATTTATACTAGGAATTGGTGAAATCATTAAAGACCAAAAACAAACAAATATTGACTACATACAGGCAAGTCCTAAAAAGTAAATATCAAATCATGTTTTCTTATGTGTGGCAGTATGCATGTTGTGGTTAATATTCGTGAGTGTGGGCAAGGTGGTCAGGCAGTGTTTAACCTGGCAGATCAGCACAGTCTGTTTGTACAGTGTTTTTCTGGCAGCTCCAGCAGCATAGATGTTGGCAAAGCAAAGTATTAAACAGTTTACCTATCGAGACTGTAAGAATGTCATCTCTGTGGATATCTAGTGCATTCTTTGGCTTGCATACCGCACTGTAAATGATTCATTTAGTGTTTGCACGTGTACACAGCCGCAACGTGACCTCCCGATACTCGACCAACCTGCTTTTTGCAATTCCTGACATTTTATGATCATGTGGCTTTTCTGTCAGTTTCTTAATGATCACATCACAATCTGTAGGACACCTAGTAATTTTCTGAATTCATACACCTTCAGTCATCTTGTCTTCTGGCTCACCAGCACTCCTCTTGTGCCGAAACCACATCAGTGCTCTGATCCAGATAAGGGCAATAGTTTAGGTCACAGGTTCTCAAACTGTGGTGCTGGACCATTGGTAGGCCCCAAAAGCCTTCTAAATTCACTTCAGGCACCAATTCCTACCAATTTCTGTGCTGAAACCTAATCTTTAGATCCATTGGCAGTATTTATATAGCCATGTATTAGATGATATATAATATACATATCAATAAGTGAAGTATAATTATCCGTCACACAATTGGTAAATGAAAGTGAGCCTCAATAAGCTCAAGTTTGAGTACCTCTGGTTTAGATAATACCGACACAAGGAACTTCTAATTATTTCACTTTTTAGGTGCTTGGATAACTTGTTTTGTAAACCCAATAGGTCACTTTCTACTAACTGCTTGGTAGATGCTTGAAAAGCGGTTCCATAAGTTCATGAACTTGTGTGCTTTGTAAATAAGAATATCTGTGTCTTGCTAGATTTGGATGTTCTACACTACTTCCATAGTCTTGGGATTTTCAGCACTATATTTTGCCTTTAATCAAGGGGACTGCATGCCAGATAACTTGAATTACCCTGTACAGTACTTAAAAATGACTGCCACCGTTACTTCAATTAGTTGGATGTTTTTTTCTGCATACGGCCATGTGAACTGTGATCCCTGTACTGCCAGGGCATCTGAGATGCTGCAACCCTTCGTGTAGCAAAGATTTTAGGCACTGTTTGCCTGAAGAACAGAGCTGCGTTTATGCTGCCATCCTGGTGTCTGTATAAATCCTTGCAAGAGAGCGCCCTCTGCAGGGTGTAAAAGATCTCCCTACTGCCGCTGTATCATTAATTTGATTGGTAAATAAATGTGCACTAGTTTGTACGAGGCAGGGTTAAAGCGGTAGTGTTAATGCCTCACAAAATGTCAGTTTTCAATAAAACTGCATTTATTAAAACCACCATCATTGGGCAAAACTACACTTATTGCATAGTTTCTGATGAAACCGTACATGGTAGTTAAAGGGGGGAAGGGGATAGTGCGCTCTCGCATCAGCCTGTCAATATCAACTAAATCGTATAATAGTAGGTGCAACAGGGAGGAGTATTGTAACACCAACTAAGGAGAAAAAAGGATCCATATGAATGCACACAAACTATCAGTGCGTATATGAGAGTATTAAAATACTTTATTATTATTCAAAAAAATCTTAAAATATAATGTAGATTGACCATGGATAACATTACCTTATTATCTTAATATATGGGAAACCTATAAATAGTCTGTATACATAATTATAGCAGGCTATTATGGGGGGGTGGGGGTGGTGGCAGTTAGACTGGGTGCATTGTATTTGTTTATCGAGACATTTGAATGGATAATTACAAAAACATCTATAAAATTTGACATGTGCAGCAGCTATATAAATAGCATTGTTCTTGTATCCTGTAAAATTGTCACAAAGCTTGTGGGAGGAATTGTTTCCAATGACTTGGTCAATCAGCTGCCTTCTCCTTTCCTCAGGATTCCCGCATGCACAACAAGACCTTGAAGCGCACAAGGAGGTACGTGGTGGATGGGGTCGAGGTGAGCATCACAACCTCAAAGATAATCAGCGAGGACGAGAAGAAAGATGAGGAAATGCGCTTCATGAGGTGAGAAAATGACAAAATGTACACTGAATTGCACAGGTAATTAGACATGACTAAAAGATGATGCCTCTAAAATGGGACATCAACAAATCGTGATAAATTGACAGGATTACATGTTGCGGTCCTTTTTTAAAAGAGACTATCAACCTAGGTAAGGTACAGTACAACACAGTACCTTTAGCCAGAGGAAAATAAATCCTAAAATAATGGTTCATACACAGACATAAGTGGGTGTTGGACTTGTGGGATTGGGAAGTAGTGCATTTGAGATTGCACAGTAGGTAAGTAGGTGGGCAAAATATATCACCTGTACAGTGTTCAAAGGTTGACCTTTGTGGTGTATAACGTGTTGGTACACAGTCCCAAGGGCCCTAGTTGCAGCATGCAGTCCTGTTGGTGTGTATGCGCTGACTACTTTTTTCTAGCTCTGCACTTCTTGTCTTTGTGCTGCTCTCCTGACACTCTATCCCCCCCATCATGCTTTTGAGTACTCATGGCACTTGCATTACATAGCTCAATACCGCCTGCTTGATCAGATTGCAGCAGTTTGCACTTCCCTCACATCCTAGGTCCTACTCCCTTTCCAGCCAGAAGTGCAGTAGCTATGAGAAGCGCTGGCACGGGGTGTTGTACATCATACTATAGTAGATGTACAAAGAAGTTATCTCCCAAAGAGTAAGTACTCTACAAACTTGTCCATGAAAACATAGTTCTGCTATTGAATCTCAAACCAGGGGTCCTCACTTCATAGGCTTATAATTAGGATGCAAGCAATCGCGCCGTCCTCCCCAGTCATTGGGAGATTATCTTGTAGCTTCAAGAAGTGCATATTCATGCGGAAAGGGCCTTCCCGCTTTGATTGGTAGGTTTGGTATTCTGTAAGACCTTCTCGCATGTCCAAACCATGTGGAAAAGGTGTTTTTTGTTTTTTTTTAAGTGGCTCTTAATCTCTGCTATTCAGGGCCGCAGCTCTAGCATTGAGCTAAATCAGGTGCTGGGAAATGCTGCTGTCCCAGCATACTTTTGAGCTCTACTCCTCACACCTGTAGTCCCCTCCCCTAGTGTCCTTTAAATGCAGACCACTTCCACTTCATGTTTGCCAGTTCAATGTTCCTTGTGCACAAAAGGGAGCACACCTGGGAGATATGTTAAGATTAGCCACAGGTGTGAGCAATAAAGATTCAAAGTATGCAGCTTTCCAGCAACTGGTTTAGTTCAATGCTAGAGCTACTGAATAGCAGAGGTTCTGGGTTCTGCTCCGAACGCACTTCATCACAAGGTGGGCTTAGACTTGTCACTATACAGTAGGTCTTACAGAAATCTTTTAGGAGGTGTTGTGTGTGAATCCATTAAAATATGCTAATGGAATATATACAAAGTTTAACTCCCAGGTATCTGTGTTCTCCTTTTTGAGCACAGGTGTCTTCACTTTATATATGTATCTTGGGACTCTACTAAAATGTGTCCCTCTCCCCCTCAGTAAAACCCATATTTTAGGCTTTGGAAGGAGTTAACACCACCATCAGGTAATTCCTCTTCAAACCAAAGTTCAATCCATGTGGTTTGGGAAATGTTAGACGTGGTTTAAATGATGCCACTTGTGCTATAGAATGCCTGGTTGGCAGATGTTATTCTGTGACTTATGACCAAGGACAAACTCGCAGCTACTGGAATATCCCTCAGTCTCTTGGTTTATAGATGTCCTTCTGTAACTCTTCCCCTTCCAGGCGCCAGGAGCTGCGGGAGTTGAGATTGCTTCAGAAGGAGGAGCACAGGAACCAGGCTCAGTTGAATTCCAAGCACCATTTGCAGCAGGAGCACATGATACGCCGCTTTGAGCATGAAATGAACGTACGGGAGTAACTTTTTAGAGGGACAGGAGTGTTGTTGATGTGGAATTGCAGCAATTATTGGGAGGAGAAAGGTGTGAGAATTATTGGGAGGAGAGAGAGGTGTGAGAATTATTGGGAGGAGAGAGAGGTGTGAGAATTATTGGGAGGAGAGAGAGGTGTGAGAATTATTGGGAGGAGAGAGAGGTGTGAGAATTATTGGGAGGAGAGGAGTGAGAATTATTGGGAGGAGAGATAGGTGTGAGAAGAGACACAGACAAAGTACCATACTTCATTTACAAGTCCAGAGCACCCTTACTTTTTATTTACAATTCCGCTTTTTAATGAAAATGTAAAGTTACATTTTCAATTAAACCTATGTTTGTTTTCAGAGTAGAAGGATTATATAATCCTTTCTAAAATGACCATGTTGCATAATGACAGAATTTTTTTGAGGTTTAATATTTCTTGGGGCATAGTTCCATGAAATGTTTAGGGGACTTCAGCCACTAAAGCACTGTAGTTCTGTGATTACTGGGAATAAACAGGTTTTGCTTAAACAGGTTTTTTTCGAGTTTGCTTCAGGGCTGTGGTGCCAAAGGCTCTTGGCAGCACAGAAGGACAGGAATTGCACTTGCAGTGTGCGGTTCCAGTGTAGTCATACAGCCTCGTGCAGAAATGTGCATGTCAGAAGCACTTTGTGAGCTTGATTTATATATCGTGCTCTTTCTAATGTAACAGGTTTCCCCCCACCCTCTGGGAGATCACACTATTACATGGTGTGTTGTGCTGGTTACCTGCTGGCTCACAGAAGTGCTGAGTTTCCACCGGTGGTAGTGGGGAAGACAGGACATGCTTTTGGGAGTGATAGCTTGTTCTTTCTCACTGGTGTGGCGCCTCCATCTCTTGCAGGCTCCTGTAGTGCTGGAGGCAATCCCTGCAGGAGAACTCTCTTCTAATACTCCCCCTGATCAATTGCAGTCGCAGGCAGGGTATATAAAAGAACTGAAACACTTTATTCTTCAACAGCAATGAATATAGCATATACCTGTAACTGGTTCAATTCTCTTCCCTCCTCCGGATGGTCCCTGGAATCAACCCCCAGGCTACGCCCAAGAGTCTATCCTTGCTCTTCCCCTATTCCCTGATGGAATAGGAGGTAGTAGTCCCACTCCCTTAAGGTAAAGGCTGTAAGGTGGTCTGACCCCTTACTCCACTCTCCCTGGAACACTCTCAGGGAAGAGAACTCCCTAAATTTGGCTGTGCAGCCCCTTTTGTACACCGGGGGAGGGTCCAAAGTCTGAGCCTCTGATTGGGCAGTACACCGGCCTTAGCCCACCCCCCGTCACTCAAGGGAGCTGCTTACTGCAGGGGAAAACCTGGATTAACCCTAACACTACCTGCACTGGTACCAGGGTTTATGTGTTAGGCAGGGCAGATGGGTAGCTAAAAAGAATACATGGCTACACTAAATTCAGTGACTTTTCGTTATCGTGCAGGCCAAAAAGAAGTTTTACGACACAGAGCTGGAAACTCTTGAGCGGCAACAAAAGCAGCAGATTGAACGGATGGAGCAAGAACATGCTGTGCGCCGAAGAGATGAGGCCAAGCGAATCCGTACCGAGCAGGAGAGAGAACACGCCAGGTTCATAGAGCAGCTCAAGCTGCAGAAGAAGGAGGTAACTTGGCAATGATAACATTCGTAATCTACAGTCACCACTGTTCCTATGTGTATGGGCTACCATTTATATTTCCAGTGTGCTCAGTGCTTCACAAAGACAATACAGTACAGGGAGTTATAATACAATATGCGCAGCAAAGTTGGGCAATAGGAAAGGAAATCCTTAAAATATGTCCTTAAAATTACTCCTTTATATAAATATTAAATCAATTTCCAAAGGTGTTTGGGGGGAAAAGGTGTTAAACTAAAATGGGGTTCACTGAAATTCTGCCTACAGGATTATAAGGAGGAGTTTGTTGGGAGGTATGTTGGTAGTTGGCACTAAAAGGTGTTTTCTGCCTCCAACATGGGGCATGGTAATAATACAGAACAATTGTAGAGAATTTGGTATTGAAAGGTGTTTGGCATAAGCTGCTCTGTTAAAATGAATCAACACATAACTTGTAGCGTTGTGCTTGCAATAGAGAGATCTGCTTGCTTTAGTTTCATTATGAAGTACTTGTAAGGTATTATTATAGTAAGTAACACACACCAATAGCACAAGTGTAAGGCTACGCTTATAGTGCCGGCGACGCGATGGTTGCTGGGAAAATCAAATAGAGATGACTTCCAGTGATCACGATCAACCCATCGCGCCGCACTTACTATAAGCGCACGTGACGGTGGCAATGCATTTGTTTTGCCGCGTCGCTGTCACCGTCGCTATAAGCGCAGCCTAAGGGGACTGATAATGATTGAATGACCCATCAAAATGTATTTTGTATTTTTAACCTGGGCGTTTTTAAATATGAAGTCATTTAACATGAAGTATCTGGGAGGTAACAATTGAGCTCTCCCCAGAGACCAGTGCAGTCTAAATGTTCTATAAATGTAAGAAAATCACGATTTCCAACATTAAAGAAAAGGAGCAGGAGGGGGTAAGATACTAACATTATGCGAGTTAAATTTGTATAGGCTTCTGGGCAAATTCCTGCTCTACGGCTTATGCCTTCTCTGTTTTTTAAAAGGTGAAATCAGTCGTTGAAAAGCTCCCAAGGCAGCAGCGCAAAGAAAGCATGAAGCTGAAGATGGATGCGTACGCTCAGAGGAAGCAGACTGAGGTGAGGCACCTAAAGAGTGAGCTTCCCCTTTGTTTTGTGGCAGGCGGGGGGCAGTGAACAAGTGGTCTGAATCAGTCAAAGTAACAGCAAAGCAACCAGGCCAAAATGACCACAGCAAAGGTTATCCTTTTTTACTTCCAAATTGGTACTCTAGGACGTTGAAGCATGTCCATCACTCCCTTCCAATCTATTCTTCATCCATCAGAGGATGTTTGTTTGTTAAACTCTTTTGACTTGTGGTAATATTTCAGTACAGCTGAAGACAGATGAAGTTGCAACCAGATAACTCCCATTTAGGGCTAATGACCCCAAAAGGGTGAGGATCTGATTTCAGCCCAACTCGTTTAGTGTGGTGTTGACAAACTTAATACAGAAAGGTTTCATTTAGAAAGCAACACAACAAGGTGTGTGGGTTACCTGTGGGTAAACGCTGTGCTACGGTTTCAGAGGAACGCTGGGTACTATTAGTACTTCAGACTTCTGAACCTGGCCTTTAAAAGCTGCCAAGCTCTCCTTGGAACAGCCTCTATGCAGCCTTTGTGTTGGTAATCATCTGTGGAATGTGATGCCGCTGATCTGGACCCACAAGCTGTGTGCTGTTGAAATTGGATGATCTTGCTCCTTGGTTAACTAGTTCATACACTTTGTGGAATGCTATTCCTCATGTTTAATATTTTCTTTTTATAGTGCTTGACCATATCACAGAACATGTATTGCATACAAGGAAAACACTCTCTGACACTCATACACACACACATGACAATTCAAAGCAAACTTATTTTTTTTCTACTACCCTGGAGAAAACACTGGAAACGTTACATTTTTCTGGCATGCTAGAGTCTTAGGGGCCTATTCACCAAACTTCGATACGTTCAGTGCATTACCGAGCGGGTTTGCATGTTCTTACCGCACTATAAGAAATGTGTCAAAATGGTATTCACCAAGAAAAATCACAAGTTTTTTTAATAGTACGGTAAAAAAAATGCAACATTGCACTACTTTGTGTTTGCTTAATGCTTAAAGAGTGATTTCGCTCCAGCTGCCTGGAAGAGCTGCACAGAGAGAACTGGATCTCCCTGCACAGCTCTTAAATGCAGTTTCAATGTTCATTTTAATAACAGCAGGAGGTCTCCTGAGCTGAACCACATTAATTTCAGCCTCTGGGACCCCTTGCCTCGGGGACACCCAGTATGGGGGTGTTGGTATCTCCTGTGCGTTTAAATGTCCCAGTCATGTGACGCAGAGAATTTAAACATGGGGATGCCAGCACCCCATACCGGGGCCTGTAACTCTGGAAGCAGGGGGTCCCCGAGGCTGAAATTAATGCGGTTCAGCTCAGGAGAAATCCTGCTGTTATTAACATTAAAACAGCTTAATTGCCTTAGCGGCTAGCCGCTAAGGCAATGAAGGGGTTAAGCCAAAGTACCTGGTATTTTGGGGGTAGAGAGGTTGGATGAAGGGGTAGTTTCCCAGGAGTGGGTGTTTAGGCCTTGCGGCGTGTTAAACCCTTCATTACCTTAGCGGTTGTAACTGCCATGGTAATGAGTTAACTCCTGGTGCAACCCTCCCAGGAGACCTAAACACTGACCCTGAGCTGAAATGAATGCGGGTCAGCTCCGGGGTCCCCCAGATTCAATCCTATGCAGTAAAAATAAAATAACCTCCTTGATATGCAAATCGTGATTTCGATCTTGCCACCCTTTAGATTGCGAGAAATGTATGCAAGTGTTTATAGTACAATTTGCATATTGGAGTGTAGTGAATTCTGGCACATGCGAGTTTGGTCATTTTTTCAGCTGCCTCACTACTTCTTATAGCTCTTAGAGCCGTTTTAGTGTGCTTAAAAAGGCACAACCAGCATTAATGCACTTACCGAAGTTTAGTGGATAGGCCCCTTAGAATCTCTTTGCAGACAAAAACAATCTGACAGTGTAATGTTGTCGCCATTGGTATCAATATAGAGCATTACTCTGCCATGCACTAGTCACGATCCTGCTCCGTGCAGTTATACATTACCTCCTGAAACGCTCATATTTCCTTTCTGATTGCAGGAGCAGCAATTCATAAACCGACAGAAGGAGGATCTGGCTCTAGCCATGAGAACAATCACTGTGGCGAACAAGAAGGAGATCTATAGCAAGGAGCGAGCCTTCCTGAACAAGAAGCAGCAGCTTATGAGAGGTAAATTCAAGTTGCAGCAGCAGCAGCAGCAGCACAATGTATAGGATAAGGATGTTTTTCCCCTGAAGTCGCTCCCATCTCAGATTGAGGTATCTGATGGGAACTGTAACTTATTGAGCCTGCCACTCCTCTATAAGATTGTCACAAGTGCAAATTAAATTTCTTATTTTTCTAGTAATATTAGTCTGCTGCTCCAAGTCCTGACAATGAGGGAGCGAGAAACTTACAGTAGGGAAGGGATCTATGGTCTATACAGCATCCCACTGCATACTAAGTTATTTACAAAGAGAATCTTTAGTTTAACCTTCTGGTAATAAAACAATGATCTCTTTTCCATCTAATCCATGCTTTACAGAAAACGGTAATATAATGGCGTGTATCTGTGTGCATCACACTCAGGCATTTTTGTAGAGAAAAAGTTGTCAGAACCCTAAACAATAAAATGAATTTGCATCTAAATTAAAGTAAATAATTCCAATAATTGCTGTATGGCATTTGTCAGGATGCTCCCATGAAACGGCCCATTTCACAGCATATTAAAGATACTGCAGGTCGTCTATGTATAAGCGTTTGTTTATGTACAGTATATATAAATTCTTTCTCCCCCCTCTCTCTCTCTTTTTTTTTTTTTTTTTTAAACTTGTTCTTTATTTGACATTTCTGCCCTCACTTGTTTTAATGTAAAGTGAGGGCATTCTGAAGCAAATTACAAATGCCAAAATTGGGGTTACTTAAACTCAAAACCACAATGTTGTAGACCTATAAAACAAAGTCTTGACAGATCCTGTTGGGGACCGAAATGTTGACATTAAACATGCACCTTTTTGCATATGGGAGTTGTCTATGCTTTTTTCCCTCTGTATGTATATCATCCCTTGTCTTGACACTGCTATAAAAGCGCCTCCCCAAGGATCTTCCAGGTACTGTGGTTGCAAGCTGCCTTTCATCATATTGCTCCAACAAAATGCTCTGATTCCATCCTCCCTCTGCTGTGTTCTCGTACAATGTCATGTAGACGTACAGGGTATTTTATTATTGTTCCATCTTGGAGTGCAAAAATGTGCTTCTTCCCAATCATACATAGCTGTTTGGTCTTCTTTAGGCTTTTGTTGTCTTTCATAGTAGTCTTCACTGACTTGCACAGCTCTACATATTCAATTCTTGTTCTTGTCGAGCAAGCTGAAGCCATTTTTCAGCTCTAGATGAAATGCTCTGCTGTTACTTCTGAGGTTCTTGATGTATGTTTTTGTCTTTTGAATGTTTTCTTCTTTCCACCATCACATTCATATGTAATTTGCCGTGAGCCAATCAGGATTCTTTCTCCTTGTGTCAAACCGATTTAAGGATTGTGCAGTCTTTAATCATGTGTTTCTTGTTAGCTAGAATATAGTACATTTTTATTCTTAATTCCATTGGGTCCACTCCATTTTTGGATTCTTTTTGAAGAATGAATTCCTGATGTAGAAGTTTTCACATTCTGCAAATTCTACCAATCTGTCCTGTCTTCCGGTTGCTGTAACCATACATCCCAAACGATATTTCGTCTTTCTTCTGGGCACCAATCTTTGCACTGAAATGTCCCATACCGATGTTGGTGACAATTTTGTTAAGTTTGTTGATTTCATAGTAGTAGTAATCCACTTCAGTGCATGTGCGTATATGAGTGTGTTGTATCCAGACAATCCAGTTAAATCACATGCTAGTTAAGTACATGTGGCCAACCTTATGTTGCTTTAAATGTTTTAAATCCAAAGTATTTTTCAACCACCAGTGTGCTTCCCCAATGTCCTATTCAAGAAGTTTCCAATTGGAGGGTGTATGTACATGGCTAGGTGATATTATCTTTAAACCTTCCAGCCTCGCAGACATTATTGCTAATGTTGGTGTGAAACCATTCACAATAACACGGTCCTGATGTAGCAGGTGTCATTACACCTGGCACACACCACATTACAGCAGCAATGTGTGCTGCTAATTATGTTTTGTATTTTTTAATTTACATTAACGAGAGCGCCGTGGTCCCCCAACCTCCAGGGACCACTTGGTTAAAAAAAAAAAAAAACCGTAGTTTTCACCAAACGCACTATGAACAATTGGGTCAGGCTTATTCCGGCGGCCGGTAAAAAGTTGAATTTTGGGAGATTTTGTTGCAGCAGCTTTCGATTTGATGACTCCGTAGTCATATTTGTAGTTTTTTTGTTGCAAGAAACTAGCACACCAATTAAAACTATCTCAGGAGCTTGGAGTTCATGGGACCGCAGGCCAGATTCTGGGTATGGGTACAGGTAATATTAAAATAATAAGGAAGTAGGGTTTATATTTGACAGCAATGGGTAGAGCGAATGAGCCATAGACTTAATCTCTACAACAAAATGCAAAAAAGCCCCAATGCTACATCCAATAGGACCAATTACAGTATATAGTTAAATACTTATTGGTCTTCTCATCATAAAAATATAAAGTTAATAAGTGCTGATAGAGTAAATTGATATAACAAGTTGTAAACAAATATCTCTTGAATGGATAATTCAGCTAGCGCTCTTGCCTTATAAAACAGAAAAAATACACTGTTATTGGTGAATAAAAACACATTAACATACCATGTGTATGTGTACAAAGTCCAGTCCAATTCATATATGGGTAGTGCAGCTGCTTCAAGTTGGATCCAACCCTCAGGTCCAAAGGAAACTACAGAAAATACAAAGAAAAAAATGGGTCTTGCGCCCTTTTTTTCTTTGTATCTTCTCATCATAAGTAATTGTCATTTACTCCAAAGTTTTTGTCCAAAGTATTTTTAAGCCTGTAACCGTGTTGAGGTATTCTATTTTTCCAGGTCCTAACACGGCGTGTAAATGTTTTCTTTACCTGTGACGGAGGAAAGCCTTAAGACTGGCCAGTCACAGGTGCATCGCAAGACCTTCCGTTTACGTGGGCTGAGCGAGTTAAAAACCAGGGAGGAAGGGTCACAAACATCCAAACATCCAAACAATTGTTTACCAATTAAAATTTACAAACACACACAACCCCTGCAAGCTCAGAACCCAAACCCACCACTACATACATATTTGTGTCAAAAGAAATGCTGCTGGGTTTATGAACTAATATGTACAACAAAAGACAAAGCCCCAGTGCTTTCTGTAACCCGTGTGATATTCTTTATTGATCTGGTGATAATAATGCACTGCAAGTTAAGGTCACTGTTGGATAATACCTGCAGTCCTGAAGGGAAGGATATTACCTGATTCACAACCACACTCCTGCAGTGAGCCAGGGTGCATTTTGGGTTAATGCTCACTGTCCTTCCTCAGACAGAGAGGCGGTGATCTGGGACTTGGAGGAGCGCCACCTGCAGGAGAAACACCAGCTGATAAAGCAACAGCTGAAGGATCAGTACTTCTTACAGCGCCACGAGCTGCTGAGAAAGCACGAGAAGGTACAGCACCAGCCAAACTGCTCACCTAAGGGACTGCCGATAACCTCTAATCACCTGGAAAACATGTCAAGTTTGGCAATTATGTTTAGGTGGAAGGACTTTTGATCTGTTTTATTAGTAGGTTACTGTGATCCAACAAGCCTCTGTGATCTTGTCCAAAGTTGCTGGATTTCCCAGTGCCAGAGGACGTGAATTAGTTTGCAACCTCTTTAGTGCTTGCACTGGTACTATGCTTAGTAATCTGCACAGTTGCAGCATAAATATAAAAAGAAAATAATGCATAGTCTAGTGACAATTTGCATTCATTGGTTAAAAAAAAATATATATAAAGTAATAAACATGAACACGTTTTGCTTTAGGGGGATCCCATGCAGGTCTTCTGGGATTGGACCACCACATTTGTAGCACGCCTCTGAATAGCAGGCTCCTAATGTGAGGTTGGGGGATTTAGGATTTTATTAGACTATTCCGATTACGTACAATATACAGCATGTGGTTGGTCATTATCGTGCAAACGTGAAGCTCCAAGTGGGATTCTAATGGTAACATAGCACTTTCCCACCAGAATAAAACGGGTCACCGTGAGCTGGTGTACACCCACAGATCTGCATTTACTGTCCTGTTCCTTATATTTCCTGATCAGAAGCACGGGTCAAGCATCTCATTTAAAGAATTTACTAAGCAATAAAGCACATTATTTTACAGCACTAAAAAACTGCACCTGTAATGGAAAAATTAGCCAAATATTTTAAGGGAAATCCCTCTCCTGTGCATCAACCATCAGATAAATCCATATTAAAGAAGTTCCCATCCTGTAAATATTAAATAAACCTTGCGGGGTAAAAGAATTGGAGGAATGGCTCCTTTAAGGTCCTGACTTAAGTTACTGACTTAAAGGGAAACAGTGATATTGCGAAAGTGCTTTTACTTTATTGCAGCAAATGCGAGCGATACCTGGCAGCTTTTCTATAAATAAAGGAATTCAGGGGTTAACCAGGGATTGTCATGTCTGCACTTTCCAGGAGCAGGAGCAAATGCAGCGTTATAACCAGCGCATGCTGGAGCAGCTACGGATGCGGCAGCAGCAGGAGAAGGGCCGTCTGCCAAAAATCCAGAGGAGCGAGGGGAAGACCCGCATGACCATGTACAAGAAGAGCCTGCATATTGGTTCCAGCGGAAACGCCGCTGAGCAGAGGGAGAGGATAAAGCAGGTAGGTAGTAGATGCTCAAACCGTAGATAAATTCTGGGTCTAACCCTTACAGGATTAAATGGAGGTTTTTTTTTTTATGACACTGAAAATGTATGCAGCGCTGTATGTAATATTTTGCATAATTGGTTCCTGCCTAAAGAGCTTACAGTCTAATTTGGGTGACTGAGGCACTGTGTTCAGGTGACTTGAACAGAGCAAAAACTGAGATTTTAACCGGATTCACCCACATCAAAGGCAGAGTTCTTGTCCTTGATATACTACATCTCCTGTTCATGGCCTTGGTCGGAGTATCTGCAGTTGTTTGAAAACTTACACTTTATAGACTGAGGGGTTGGGTAATCTGTTTGTGACATGCAGATGCACACTTCACTGTTCTGTATGTAGCGCAATGGGTTGAGCTTTGTGAACATTGTCCCTTCAGCCTTTGTAATGGTTGAAATACTCTGGGGTCCTTGATTCCAGTTCCTTTCTAAATTCGATGGCACCAACAAACATAGCTTGTAAGCTGTACAGTGCAGGGACTGTCTGTGAACTGTCCAATCTGCTGCGTTCTGCGCACCACACTGTACTTGTGAAGCGATTGGAGTCCCATTGGGAGAAAAGCGCTCTGAAATAGTTATTAACTTCCTAGAAAGTACAGGTCTATAACATTATTTACAATTATAAGTACGTGTTATTTTGAAGAATGTTATGTGGTAATGAGAATAAGAAAATTGTTTCTCATTAACCGCAAAAGATGCATATGTAAGAAGGGAAGCGGAAAATAACCGCAAATGTGTGCTGGTACTAATGTCAACTTTCTGTCTATTCTACTCAACTTTGTGTATCTGAAACGGTTACCTGTGTGTAATAGAACGTACCACTTGGGGATGCTCTTCTCATGTTCTTAATGACTTCAAATACACCTATGATACAGCAACTTGTGCGTGATCTGGTGCAATCCATGAGCTGTCTTCTTTGCCTTCCAGTTCTCTCAGCAGGAGGAAAAGAGGCAGAAAGCAGAGAGACTGCAGCAACAGCAGAAGCATGAGCTTCAAATAAGGGACATGCAGTCTGAGTGTGACGGCAATGCCAGAGATTTGCAGCAACTGCAGGTGACCTAATAGCAGCTAAGCAGGGATGGATAAGGCCGCGCTTCTAGTGCCAGCAACGCTGCGGTCGCTGGAAAAATCTAATTGAAGTGACTTCCAGTGATCGCGCCGCATCGCTCGCTCCTACTATAAGCGCACGCGACGGCGTCAATACATTTGTTTTTGCCGCAACGTTGCATCGCTGGCGCCGGCACTATAAGCGCGGCCTAACTAGTAGAATGGCAAAGAAATGACCTAAGAATTCCACTGACATACAGTAGCAAGGGCATGCAGGATTGAAAGTCGGTATATATTCGATCTGATGTTCGAGATCAGACCATACAAGGAAGTGTGTGTAAGTTTGTTGACATGGGAATAAATTGTGTATAAGGTCAATTGTCATAGGCAGAGTGGCTATATTGAGTTAGGCGACATATAGATATGGTGTAACAGGCTGGGAATACAAGATATGATGACATAGACAGAAAAGGTATACAGATCTGATGGGATATGATGCCTGATGAACTGAAAGGCCAGAGTGTGTGTTGGTTTGTAGGTTAGTGGAGCTCTTTCTACCCCTATTATTTTCCCACTGTGGTATATCTTCCCTCTTTTTTGGCTTCCACTAACAGTTGCCTTTTTTGCATATTAGAATGAGAAGTGCCATCTGCTGGTGGAACACGAGACCCAGAAGCTGAAGGCCTTGGATGAGAACCACAACCATATGCTGAGGGACTGGAGGGAGAAACTGAGGCCCCGCAAGAAGGTAAATGGTACTCTCCTGTCGCTACAACTGCCTCCTGCAAAAAAGTTCATTAACCCTTCAGCTACCAGCAGGTTGTTAACCACTCGTCCGCACTGAAGATCACGGATTTGTTCTGGGCTGTGGTTGTGTTATCCTTTTGTAACTGCAAGGGGTGCATCATTCTTATTTAGCTTATGATATATACTGTGACATGATGTGATACTATTCTGACAATAATTAAATGGAAGTTGATATCCAGAGCCCCCAAAACCCGTGCATATAAATTCTTGGAAGTCCTTATCCGTGTACTCTTAAGCACACAGAAATAAGGAAGTGAATGGCACAGTACAGGAGCAACCCGGCTCTTCAACGCAACACTGAATCAGCATGGGCCAAATTGACCGCTCAATTCACTCGATGTTATGGTTTCGTTCTGGTAACTTTGGAACATACTAATGTTTCGTAGCCTGAAAGGACTTCTAGTTACAAGTTTGTATTAAATAAGTAAATATAAAGGAATCTTGATGCAATAAGACTGCTACTTTCCTGTTGAAGAAAATGGTGCAGACAGGAATATTATGATGACATTGCCATGATGGTTAATTTGACCATACAATTTTGGCGCCGGTGTATGAAGATATTTTGCAGCAATGTGCGATTGAAAGAGTTGTTGCATGGAGCAATGCGAAGCAATTAGGAAGAAGTAGGATGTATTAATTTTTGCACATCTTGCCGTCCTTTCACTTTCTGTGCAACCTTAAGTAAAAAATAAGAACGGAAACTGACGCATAACTTGCAATAGATCTGCATCAACTTTAAGAAACATTTAAAGTACAAGTATGAACCAGATGTTCCACTCTGTGTACATATCTATAAACGTTTGGTGCAGGCGCAGAGCTTGAAATATCTGTATTACAACCTCACTAGCCGTAGCCCAGCCTGCTGTTCGGATTAGTTGATATGTATTTAAGTTGTAGTTGCATTTATTTGGGTGACCTTTAACTTATAAGCAATTTTCAAAACAGACAAAACTGTATAATACCCCAATTTAATTCTGTTAACATGCTTTCATTGCAAAATTCTCCAGGTTTTTTTTCCCCTCTTAGATAAATATTTGGTGGGACTATTGAAAGGTCACCATCATGCTTATCTAAAGACATTCTTCAAGTTTGAGTCTCTAACACAAATTATTTGTATATTCTGTGGTATCTTAAAGCAGCAGTTCAAGCGATATCCTACATGGTTTATTTTTTTTTTATTTTATTTTTTTCCCCGTAATATATCAGTTCTGTTCTAATGTAGGAAGCATTTCCAAAGTGACAGCCCCTTTCCCTTCTGATAGGCTCTGACTCTTGAGCCCCGCCCTCTCTCTAGCAGTGCACCAATTGTATAGTAACTGCCCAGTCAATCATATTCCAGGAACTACTTTGCCCAAAATGCTGTGCAAGAACTGAATTAAATAGCCCAGAGCAAGCGATTGCTTACAGGATAACGGATCGATCTGCAGCTTAGCTAATCACTTGTCAATGTGCAGATTGTATTGATGCATATATTGAATGGGAAAATACATATATATATTAAAAAACGGCAGCTTGAACTGCAGCTTTAACTTACCACATTTGGCTATGAAAGGAGTTAACACAATGCGATGAACAGGACAAGCTTTCCGGGTGAGGAAGCCAACAAGTAATATGCTAATCTGAAACCATCAAAATAAAGATTTCCTGGATTCCCCGTGAATCTGTCGGTGTTCATTTCTGCTCCTACATGATATTGCTAAGACAATCTGGGTAAATGTGTGTTCCACCTTTAAATTGCTAAACAGTTTTGTTCTAAAGCTGGAAATCTCCGTTCTCAGATTCTAGCGGTGTTGGCTCCTAGAACTTCCTAGTTTCCATGACAGATAACATTTTTATTAACCAACTTTTTCCCCCCTGTGTTGAGTAATCATTGTGGCTACCGGTTAAGCCTTGTTCCCAGGAACCCATAACATTCTTATAGCTGCTCTAAAGGTGCATTCACGTAAAGTTGCGGTCAAAAGTTCAGCCCCACAGCTTCCCATTTACTTCTCAGCGACTCCTTGAAATAATCTGATTGCAACCTGCTGAGAGTCAAAAGAAAGAAACGGTCCCTTGCTACACACACTCAGTGGTTGTACATTGTTCTGTTGCAGTACACAGAGAAAAGCTTATGCTTCACAAAATAGGGCGAACTTGGAGGGTTATGGAAATGGAGAAGCTGACAATATTTTAGACATACACACAACAGATTTGCATACACCTGGCTTCACTGTATATACAGTATCAGGAAGATCTGCAATGGTCCATTAATTACAAATGGACACAATTCCTGTGTGCGTGCAGATATTGCAGGCATTGACTGTCCATTTCATTTTTTTTTTTACATTTATTTGATCATGTGAAACTTAATTTGTTTTAAATGCATTCAGAATCTCTCCTCCAGGCTGCACTTGTGTGTAGGATAATCACCCGTTTTTCTTTGCTACAGGCCTTGGAGGAGGATTTGGAACAGAAGAAGCAGGAGCAGGAGATGTTCTTCCGGATGAGTGAGGACGTAGGAGGACACACTGTATCACCTGACAAGCCTGCCAAGTTCTACCCCTATAGCTCTGCTGAGGCCTCTTAACGGCCCGACGAGGGCGAGAACCCTACAGACTTTTGGAATCTGAAAACTTCTTGACCGCTAAACGATGGCCCTTTTTACCTTGTTTATTCTTCACAAGCGCCTCAATTTTGTTGGTGTTCAGTGCCTGAAAAGGGTAAAGGGGAGTGGTCACTGCAATCCAAGACAAACCAATGACTAGACAAAGTAAAAAATAAAAAAAAATCTATTTCGGAGGTCATAAAAAGTGGGGGCGACTGAGGGGGAAAGAAGCAGTGTTTTGAATACCTACGTAAAATAAGGTTTTGTAACTTAATAGGGAGCAACTGCTCTCATAACATACTACAATTAGCTCTGTAGCTACTTACCCTATTTCATACTGTTCCTTTTAGCCTGAACACTGAACACCGAACACATCCATTAACACTCACCAATGCTGTTTGTAAAGCATTGACTCGCCTCCAGTATAGAGCTCCCCATGTACACAGTCCCACCCAGTACAAACCCATGCTATATGCAAA
This sequence comes from Ascaphus truei, assembly GCF_040206685.1. Lineage (NCBI taxonomy): Eukaryota > Metazoa > Chordata > Amphibia > Anura > Ascaphidae > Ascaphus > Ascaphus truei. Next base: position 140,777,345 of record NC_134487.1, read on the forward strand.
AGACACTGCTAATACTGGTCTATAGTCTCCTGAAAAATACGCATTCCACTAATACATAGGCCAGTATCTTCTCAATACCTGCCCAACGAGGTGGCGCTAAATGCAGGTTACCGGTGAGAAGTCCGAGAGTACGTCATGTGATTCTGTGTTGATGGAAACCCAGCAAACAGAGTTCCATGTTGCATTATTTCACAAGGTTCTTACTGTAAGGAAATCTTTGTTTGTGCATTCAAATAATTTAGATGCTACTTAGTGTTGTGAGATATTGACCAGGGGTGAGTGGTTAAAAAAATAAATAAAATAAACTCTGTTAAACATCCAAGGAACCATAATATCCCTGGGTTTCGTTCTTTGTGTCTTGGACCAGAAGCCCAGTATTTGGACTGATTAGAATTTGCTTTGATGTAGGAGAATTTGTGAGGTCACCTATAATTTAGGAATATATTATTAAATAAATCAGCATTAAGATGTAATTTGATAAGGGACCAAATAAAATACAATATTTTTGCCTAGGTGTTTACTAATCTAATTAATCCCATTGCAGTGTCCTAATAGTGTTGGGAATTAATATATATATTATTTTTTTTGTTGTATTTTTGACTTGACATTTAGTGCAAATAATGCTGAATAATAGGGAGTGGACTGCTGGCCAGTCTCATTAAGTGTCAATAAGCGACACTGGAAGACGGCGTATGGCCGATTCACTTGACAGCATACAGTAGCACTTCTTGGTAAATATAGGCCAGAACCGTTCTCCCTTGGAGTGGCTGATGCAACACGGTTGTGCACCATTAAAGGGTAAAACATTTATTGATTTCTCTGTTAATAACACCTTGTGCCATAATTTTCAGTGGGTCTACTTTTCTGGCCCAGGTTTTCGAGGTCTTATGTTAACATGGTTACTTGTGCAGGAGATCGTGCCCTTGTTTATGAAGTTTCAGGGATAAAGTGGTAAGACTCCAAACATACACAGGGCAGAGGCTGTCTAAATTATATTTTTCAACTGTAATTCTATTATTTATAGCTGAAATCGGCAAACCCGCATAGTGCGTGTTTTTTTTGTTTTGTTTTTTTTTGTTTTTTTTAACCTATTTCAAGCTGGGCGGTCCTCTGGAGCTGGATGTAGCTATGTTTACCTCTATCAACCTAGGTTTCGGAGAAACGTACCGTTTTAGTTCATGGTGTTAAAGCTCCCATTTTGAAAATCTAAATGAGTGCCAAATCCTGTGGGAAATCAAAATGGCTGCCAGATCCTGCGGGTCTCACAGGCCAATAGAATGCCACAACTGTTGATGCAGCTTTTAATTGGATTACTGCACTCGCCAGGTTTGAAAATCCAGGAAGTAAACCGTCAACTAAAATAGGAAGCATCTGAAAATAGCGAAGTTCAGCTCCATAGGACCGTTCAACAACAAACCAGTGCGGTTTTGATTTAGGCAGAAATTCACCAGCTAGAAATAACATTTTGACATAAACTACTAACAATTTGCAGCGTATGGGGCTTACAACATTTGTAGTGTATTCACAAAGCCTCACTGTAGCTTTACTAAAGTGCAATATTTACCTCTTGCTTCTAAAATTTTATTTTGTGTTTCACAAGATGCAACTATTCCAGATTTGTAAGATTAAAAAAAAAAAAATATATATATATATATATATATATATATTTTAATAACGTTTAATTTTATGGCAAGTAGTTCTTTTCTTGCATAAGCCAAAAGAAATTCTAACTTCACAAAGTTTTCCTCCAAATTTGGATACAAAGTCTATTGTTTGACCAGGGTTTTCTGGTGCGTAAAACACTGTATAATGTAAATAAGATTCTAATAAAGTAATAAGAATAGAAATATGTAACAGTGTCTTGAGCATTTTTTACGGTTCAGTGGGGCTACAAATTATTTTAAGGAATGAATTTAAACTTTATTGCCACAATACAATTAACTTCTTAAACCTGTCACCATCATTCATGCTGAGGTGGGACTGCTCTTTAAACCAGGAGTGCGCAAACTTTTCCCCGTGCGCACCCCTGCCTGCTGCGGCTCGGCCCCCCCCGGGCCCCAGCGCAGGGTCATGTGACATCACGGTGCTATGGTAACATGCTGTCACATTACCCCAAGGCCGTGTTTACAGCATTATAGGCCCCCGGGCAAAGCAGTGCACTGAGCCCTGCCAACTCTCTGCTACAAGTCGTAATTTTTCTCCTATCGAGTTAGCAGGAGATTTGAATGTTGAGGCGGGTGATCGGAAAATTAGTGTTAAATTCTGGTCTGTGCATAGATTAGCGTGGGGCCCCTATGCTCGTGTGGCCCCTGGGCAACTGTCCAGCGTGCCCATGCGTTAAGACAGCACTGCATTACCCCGCGCCAGGTTACCATGGCGACACCGCTGTAAGGTAAGTGTGTTTATAGAGGCCTCGCGCGGTCCCCTGGCATTTAATTTAAATGCCTTAGGGGAGAGAGCGCGGGACCGCTATAATGGCCGCGCCCCCCAGTTTGCGCACCCCTGCTTTAAACTAACCACATTGATGCTGAACAGCTGAAATATTTCTCTTAGGAGTGAGCCGCTGATAAGATGAAGATGCTAGAACACATTTCATAAGGAGAACATGATTAATTGGTGTTTCAAACAGTATTTATTCATTTTACCAGGAAAAACACGATTTTGAATATTTATTTTGAAATGTGTCCTGGAACAAGGGCTTTCAACTGGGAAAACTGCTGGGATTCAATGGGGTTATGAATATTTTGTTCTTTTAGAACTTTGGGATGGTATACATCTCTTAATAATATATAGTGTTGAAATACAGCAGTAAAAGTGGAGTATATGGCAACGCACTAAGGAAACCCTGCTTGAGAGAGATCTGCGTACAACATAAGGCAAATAATTGCGCTCCACAGAAAAGTTGGTCTGCTTTGTTTTCACGTGTCATTAGGACCTTATATCAGTCATTTCTCAGCCAGTGTAACTTTGTGTACACAATCAAATCTTAAAGCAGCAAAACACCTTGTACTACAACTTTTATGTTTTATGTTCTAGGATTGAAGCAGGGGGTCTTCAGAGCTGAATCCTATTCATTTCAGCTCCGAAACCCCCCCCCCTGCTTCCAGAGATACCTCTGTAGCCGTGCCGGTATCTCTGCAGCCAGGGCACTTGTGTTCCTCACGAAATAGTGGCGTTTAAAGGTCCCCCGTCACAATAGGAAGCTGGGACGTCATCCCTTGTGACTTCCTATTGGCCCACGTGACCTGGATGTTTTAAACTTCAGATACCGTCACCCCCTACGGAGGGAAGTCTCTCTGGAAACTTGGTCCCGGAGCTGAAATGAATGGGGTTTAGTTCTGGAGACCACTTGCTTCAAGCCAAGAACTAAAAACAAAACAATGTACAGTAGTGCATGGTGTTTTGCTGCTTGAATGGCTGTGGGCAGCCTTGTTCTTGTAGCACAATGTGATTTGCACTTTCCACCACGTGGTGGTGCTCAAGGCATGGATAGACCAAGTGGTCACAGTCTAACCTGCAAACTACACTCCGCTGACATTTTTGGAAGTGGACAAATCCCTTTGTTCTAAACTTGCTTTGCTGGCACCTCCTATGAATGGTTTTTAAATACTGTAGTCCTATCCCATTGTAAGGAATGGGGGAAGTTGGGAATGTTTTGGTAAATATTTCTCACTGGCATTGGGCCTACCTTTTGAGGATTGCCCTAGTGAGGAGGGCATACAGGCATACCCCGCATTAACGTACACAATGGGACCGGAGCATGTATGTAAAGCGAAAATGTACTTAAAGTGAAGCACTACCTTTTCCCCACTTATCAATGCATGTTCTGTACTGCAATCGTCATATACGTGCATAACTGATGTAAATAACGCATTTGTAATAGGCTCTATAGTCTCCCCGCTTGCACACAGCTTGGGAGCTGGTATTGCTGTTCAGGAAGTGCTGACAGGCGCATGCGCGAGCTGCCGTTTGCCTATTAAGCGAGATGTACTTACTCGCGAGTGTACTTAAAGTGAGTGTCCTTAAACCGGGGTATGCCTGTATACATAACTAAAGATCCCTTATTTTGAAATAAGCAATACGGGTGGGTAATTGAACGGATGTTTTAGTATTGTTTTTGGCTCTATAAAATGTTCGTTTTATGACGGGACTTTGGTTCTAAAAATCTTCCGTGTGTTGTGAACTATTATTTTTGTTTTGTGGCTTTTTTTTTTTTTTTTATCAAAAAGCAAAATAAAATCCTAAAACGTTAAATGCTTAAAAGAATCAAATAGCAGAAAACCAAAGTCATATATAGTAACAGAAATATGTAAAATAATTAAGGTATGGTGAGACATCAAGTTTTCACTGCACCAGTCAAATAAGAACCTCCTCCTTTTTAGTATGTACTTAGATTTTGCAAAGGCTTTTGATATGGTTCCAGATGAGGTTGGTGTACAAAACCAAGGAAATTGGATTCAGTACAAATATGTGCACCTGGATTGAAAACTGGTTGAAGGACAGACAGAGGGTTGTCATACCTAGTAGATGAGGTATCTATGTATAACGTGAAAGATGGTGCAAATTGATAATCTAGAATTACTTAATCTGTTATCCTTCGAGTAAAATAAACACTAACCAAGTGACGTGGCCCAACCTCCCTCCCACTCTGCACATTGGCCCTGCTGGCATAACCCCCCCCCCTCCATCCCCCCCTCTCTGCACAGCCTAGGTAATATCTGCAATCCTGGGTCCAGCTTCTCCCAGGACGCCACTGCAGGTATAATCTGATGCCCTTCTGGTTAACCCAAGTCACCCTTTCTCATCCATCCTGATGGGCCTGCCAATCCCCAATCGGGGTGTTAACCCAATACCCCAATTGTGGAGAGATCTAACCCGAGGGGGTGGGCAGTTGATACAGAATGTGTTGAGCCCTGAAAGCCCAGTATCGGGGCAGTTGCAGTCCCAAATAGCCTGCCCATCCCAGATGTTCAATTCATCAGTGTTGTCTCTGTCAATCCAAGGTCACGGGTGGGGTGTGTAATTTTTGTGTAGCCAAGTGATTCCTGTTCTGTGAAGTCTAAACCTATGTACAATATGGAGACAACCGATCTTAATGTGGTCTTCTCTTGTTCAACCAAGTCTCAGGCAAGGTGTTTAATTTTTGCAAACACAAAAGACTGGGGATATAAAGACTAAGGATATTAGGGGTAATTCTATACAAGACACAGTGGGTATATGGGTCCATTGACTTCAATAGAGATTTTCAGTTAAAAACAACTTGCACACAGTATATAGAACAAAGTCCATAATGACTAAAGATAAAGAGGAACTATATGTATCATTTTGAGGCACATAACGCACGAGAAAGATGTGGTAAGAGACTTTGCTGAAACATTAGAATATTACCCTAAACTAGGAAAAACACTGCCTTTAGGCCTGGGACATAGTACAGCAGGCCGTGCTGAGCAGATGCACTTACCCCCTGCATCTGTGATCAGTGCGGCTTTAGCAGCCGCTTCTGCATGCGTGCGGAGGCTCACATTTTCAGCAGACACGCAAATTTAATTTTCAGCGCAGAGGGGCGGTCACCTGACCGAAAACAGCCAATGGGAGCGAGGGACTAGCCCTGCCACGCCTTTGCCCCGCCCCCAAAGTGCGCTCACTGCCTCGCCTGCCAGGACACAAAAAAAAGCTCCTGCTTGAGCAGGCGAGGCAGAGCAGGAGCGCGGATCAGCGCGGCCCGAGGCCTTATAGACAGAGCAAGCTCAGGCCATGGATAGTTTTGGGCCACTCCTTCACAAATTGTAAGGGCCCAGGACATGGCTTAATATTGAGCCCTGCCAGGGGAAGAGGTTCTACATAAAGAAATGTTAAAAAAAAACCCTAGGCAAACTTTAATATAAATTAAAGAAGTTTTCCAAGATTTTTTGTATTTTCTTATTCCGTTGGTGTCAGTCAGCATGGAGGAGGGCGGCCTACTCCTACACATGGTCATGAAGGAGGGCCTACTCCTACACATGGTCATGGAGGAGGGCCTACTCCTACACATGGTCATGGAGGAGGGCCTACTCCTACACATGGTCATGGAGGAGGGCCTACTCCTACACATGGTCATGGAGGAGGGCCTACTCCTACACATGGTCATGGAGGAGGGCCTACTCCTATACATGGTCATGGAGGAGGGTCTACTCCTACACATGGTCATGGAGGAGGGCCTACTCCTACACATGGTCATGGAGGAGGGCCTACTCCTACACATGGTCATGGAGGAGGGCCTACTCCTACACATGGTCATGGAGGAGGGCCTACTCCTACACATGGTCATGGTCCTCTTCCCGGTTGTTAATATGATCATCATGATCTCATGATCTCATCCTGCATACATTGGAGTTCCTTTGAAATGATCTTTTTGTGCCAACTTAATCATAGAGGATGTGGTTCATTTTAATACTAACGTCTCCACATTTTGGGGAAACAGTCTCCTTCAGTAATCACCAACATTGCTAAATATTCAAGAATACACTAGAACATGGGTGAACAAACTGGGGGAGGGCGCACAGGATTCTTCGTTTGCATGAACGAAAATTCTTTGAATATATAAGAATGTCAAGAAATACGTTTGACTATTTTGAAACATATTGAAGAGAAGATTACCCCAGTTCAAACCAATTTGTCTTATCATTTGTGATGATGAAAGATTGAATGTCACTTTGAGGTAAGTTTCACAATACATACATACATACGCGACAGGGTACCTTTGGTGGTCACATATAACCCACACCTGGAGGCCTTACGCAAGATCGCCAGGGAACTACAACCCATTTTCCAGGAAGATACAAGACTGCAACAGGTCTTCCTTGAAACACCCTTATTATCATACAGACAACCTCATAATCTCCAGAAAATGACGATGAGGAGTAAAGTATTCAACAGTGCAACTGAATGCGGGACAAGACCATGCCAGGACGCAAGATGCAAAACCTGCGCAATGCTCCACTCAGCAGGCACAATACAAATGCCACACAGGAATCTGGAGTACAAAATCAGAGGAAGGTTCACCTGTTCCTCCAGCAATGTCGTGTACCTTACTGTATGTGCATGAAATGCCCAGGGGGCTACTACTACATAGGTGAGACGGGACAAGGGTTAAACAAGAGAATGAATTTGCATCACACACGGAACAAGAGACAGTCCTGTTGGCAAAAATTTCTCTGTCTCTGGCCATAAAATGAACAATCTGAATGTAGCCATACTCATAGGTAATCTTAGAACATCGAAAGAGAGACGGTTACATGAATACAAATGTATGCAACTGTTCGAGATACTTAGCAGTGGCCTAAACCGAGAACGCAGCTTCATGAGTCACTACCCTGACACAAGAGAACTCTCTTTCCATGAGTGCTAAAGGCCATGTCTATACATACTGCGCTATATGAATGCACACACAGCTGTCTCTTACACATACTGTACATATGTACAATGTAATTCTATCCCTATATACCAATAGGGACCACATAGTATCTACACACACTAATAGTAATGCAACATCCTCTAACATTTCTACACCTACCCACACCATTGGTATACACTCCCACACACACCTTTAGTTCAGCGCTGTATATACTGTGGGCACTTTATAAATTTATATTTACACACATACATACACACACACATCACTAACATTCAGGGACCATTTAACACCTTAAATGACAAATCGTATACTGCACAGGGGGAGGGATAGGCTTCAGTCAGATACATTCCAAGATGCACTGTTTTTAAGTTAAACCTTTTCTTGCTTTATCCATTGTAACATCACCGTAAGAAGAGATCAGTGTATGTCGAAAGCTCACAAAATAAAAGCATTTTGTTAGCCACAGAACGGTATTATCTTCATTTTTGATTATTAAGCCCTTGACAATACCGAGCATGTGGCTTCAAAATGTTATCCATCATTCTTTGGAATCTGGCAGGGGCTCCATGTAGGCCAAAAGGCAACATCCTATACTGAAAGAGGCCATCTAGGGTTGAGAAGGCCGTCTTTTCTTTTGCCCTTTCTGTGAGGGGAACCTGCCAGTACCCTTTTGTTAGGTCTAGGGTCGTGAGATATCGTTGAGAGATATTGGGGCTTTGCCCAGTCTCTCTACCAGTTTGTCAACCCTAGGCATAGGATAAGTATCAAATTTTGACACAGGGATTAGTTTGCGGTAGTCATTGCAAAACCTTATTGTACCGTCCGGTTTTGGGACTAAAACTATAGGGCTGTTTTCCACCCACTTTGGGATTCCTCAATTACACCAAGTTATAAAAAATGTTTAACCTCTAAACTTCTAGCCTCTCTTTTGGCCTCTGGGATTCGGTAAGGTTTAAGGTTAACTTGGACCCTGGGTTCAGAGACTAGGTCATGTTCAATTACCTTAGTTCTACCTGACTTTGTAGAGAAGACTTCATTGTTTCTTCTCACTAGGTTCTGGACCTCTCGCTTCTGATGAACAGACAGGGTTTCAGCTATGCTAACCTCTGCCTCAGTTTCTCGATTCTCTGATGGATCTGGGGTTACTAGGGTTAATAAGACCTCTCTATCTTTCCAGGGCTTAAGTAGGTTTACCATATATATTTTAAGTTATGGTGGGTGAAAAAGGCACCTACCCAGCCTAGAAATACTGCAAAGCAAGTATAAACCAACCTCACACTTATGATACCCATTGAGATTGAAACATGTCTGAGTGGTTTGACTTGCTTTGCTAGTCCCATGCTGTGCTTAAAAGCTGAGTAAACAGCAATGCATTTGCTTATATGGTCTCCATGTGAATGGATATTCCAGGCAAAAGGTGACACATTGTGTGCTCATTTGCATGTAATTTCCCAGAATCCCTTGCTGCAGTGGAAGTACTGAATGCTAGGTGAAAATGGTGAAAAGCTGGGTTGCAGACCTGTCTAAGACATGTTAATGTGCTCACAAGTGATATTCTTTATTGGCTATATGCTAACAGTGAAGGTTTTTTGTTGCATGTGTGTGTGTGTATCTATATCATGCTTGTAATATGTTGTATATCAAGTGTATTCTTGCTCTATTTGTGAATGAATCTAGTCATAACCATGTGATTGTTAACATAATAGAATGCACATGATGATTTAAATGATGAATGGTAACTCTTAATTTATTACAATTTGCCCTGAAATGTTAATACCTAAATTTTAACAAATATGTAGTCTTGGAGTGATAGATTTTAATATTGTAAAATAACTGTATTCTTATTTCTTTTTATAGATTTCTGTCCACTGGAACATCCTTTCGTGCCTTTGCATTTTCATTCAAGATGGGAAAAAGCAAAGTAGCAACAATAGTGCATGAGGCAATTTACAATGCATTGCAAGCAGAGCATATGCCATTTCCAAGTGTTGAAATCTTACAAAATGTGTCTAGGGAATTTGAGTACAAATGGAATTTTCCAAATTGTGTTGGCTGTATAGATGGCAAACATATTCGAATAAAGCACCCCAGAAAATCTGGCACAATGATTTTCAATTACAAACATTTCCATTCAATTGTTCTGCAAGTTGTTGCTGACGCTAAATGTAGATTTATAGCAATTGATGTTGGAGCATACGGAAAGCAAAGCAATGGTGGGGTGTTTAGAGCATCATCACTTTATCAGCTTATCGAACAAAAGAAACGACTGTTCCCTGCTGCTAAAACCTTGCCATCAAGTGCAAGAGAAAAGTTACCTCATGTACTGTTAGCCGATGAGGCCTATCCATTGCTGAAATACCTCATGAAGCCGTAGTCTAGAAAAGGATTAACAAAAGAGGCAGATATTTTTAACTATAGGCTAAAGCTATTAAATTCCAGGCATTATTGAAATCCCTGCTCTCTGATTGGATAATGCCAGTAATTTTAACCAATCAGTAATGGCTCGGATTTTTTGGCACCCTGACAAGTTTTTTAGCCAATCAGCTTTCAGTTCTCCTTCACAAAGCGGGAGATCAACTCTCAGACAGGGGAGTTGATTGGACAGGAGGCAGAAGCAAGGCACTGACTCCTCCCCCACCCTGCCTGCAGAGAGCTCTGCACAGGAGAGTGAGGGGAAAGGTCTGTGTGTGTGTTTTGTGGGTGTAGAGGGGGCAGCAGAGTCTGTTTTGTTGGTGTGTTATGAGGTGTGGGTGCAGAGGGGGGGCTGTGTGTGTGTTTTGTGGGTGGAGGAGGGGTGCAGAGAGTTTTGTTGGTGTGTGTGTCTGCAGTGTGTGGGTTTACAGGGGGCTGCAGTGGGTGTAGGGAGGGGGCTGCTGGTGTGTTTTGTTGATGTAGAAGTGGCAAAGTCTGTTTTGTTGGTTTGTGTGTCTCTCTGCAGTGTGTGTTTTGTGGGTGCATAGGGGGGCTGCAGTGTGTTTTGTAGGTGGAGGAGGGGTGCAGAGTGTTTTGTGTGTGTGTGCAGTGTGTGGGTTTACAGGGGGCTGCAGTGGGGTGGCTTCTGGTGTGTGTTTTGTGGAGGTAGGGGAGGCAGCAGTCAGTTTTGTTGGTGTGTGTGTGTGTGTGTGTGTGTGTGTGTGTGTGTGTGTGTGTGTGTGTGTGTGTGTGTGTGTGTGTGTGTGTGTGTGTGTGTGTGTGCAGTCTGTTGTGGGTGTAGAGGGGGGCTGCAGTGTGTGGGTGGGTGGAGGAGGGCTACAGAGTGTGTTTTGGTGTGTGTGTCTGCAGTTGTGGGTGTACAGGGGGGCTGCTGTGTGTGCTTGTGTGTTTTGTGATGGTGGAGGATTGCTGCAGTGTATTTTGTGGGTGTAGAGGAGGGGGCTGCAGTGTGTTTGTGTATATAGGGGGGTGCAGAGTGTGTTTGTGTGTATGGAGGGGGTGGCTGCAGTGTGTGTGTGTGTGTGTGTGTGTGTGTGTGTGTGTGTGTGTGTGTGTGTGTGTGTGTGTGTGTGTGTGTGTGTGTGTGTGTGTGTGTGTGTGTGTGTGTGTGATTATATATGGAGGGGGCTGTGTGTATGTATAATTTCGTTTTACTAAACTTGCAGTAAAAGCATAAGAATGTAGACAATCATGCTGATATAAATCTACAAAAGTGTATATTTTTTATGAAAAATGTAAAAATATATATTATTGGCCAGTAATGCCCTGTTCTTCTGGGATTATTACTTAATTACAAATTGTCCAGGGCCAGACGGTGTGTTGAGCGTGCCTTAGTACAGTGGTGCGCAAACTGGGGGGTGCGCCCCCCAGGGGGGTCGGGAGATTTGTCTGGGGGGTCGGGAGATTTGTCAGGGGGGCGCGGGCGGTTGCAGAGGTCCCGCGCTCTTCTCTCCGGTATTTAATTTAATGCCGGAGGATTGCGGGAGGCCCCTGCAACAAGGAAACTTACCTGTAACAGACACGTCTCCATGGTAACGCTGCGTGTCACGCGACCACGGAGTGTCATTTGACGCATCTGGAAGGTAGGAGAGAGGGGCGTGATACCGGGGGAGGCCTGGCAGGGGGGCGCAGCTTAAAAAGTTTGCGTTCCCCTACCTTAGTATTATGACAGCGAAATGGCGATTACTTTTAAAAGCTATAGACACACTGTGTCAAATGCAACCCGTATTGTAAAATGTGTGGCTATACTTCTTAATGTGGTTATAGATTTGGAAGGCACTAACGATGTTTCTATGAGGGATCGTGTAACTGTACTTTCTACTTTACTACATAGAAATAGGGCAAATAATGCAGCGGGAAAAATCGCCAAATGCATCCGTGATTCTTTCAAAGATTGCTTCAATGCAGAGGGAGCTGTGCCATGGCTATATGATCATTAAAAATTGTTAAGAAATAAGTAATAAGTAATAAGCATTATACGTTACCAACCTTAAGTTGTTGTACTGTACATGGTTATTACTTTGTGTAATAAAATAAGTAGTGTGTGTGCCGAACACACGCATTGTTACTGAAAAATATTTGTCTTTTGTCGCAGTTTTGACACAGAAATTTGATTTGTGACGGTGATGTTTTAAAAAAACAAAATATGACATTGGACGCGTGTTGTGTGTGTGTGTATGTGTGTCAGTCAGTGTGTGAGTGAGTGTATCAGTCAGTGTGCATGTGAGTGAGTGTGTCAGTCAGTGCGTGTTAGTGTCAGTCAATCAGTGTGTGTGTGTGTGTGTGTGTGTGTGTGTGTGTTTGTATGTCAGTCAATCAGTCAGTGCATGTGTGAGTGTCAGTCGGTCAGTGTGAGCGAGTGTGTCAGTCAGTGTGTGTGTCATTTAGTCACTGTGAGTGTGAGTGTCAGTCGGTGTGTGTGTGTCATTTAGTCACTGTGTATGTTTGTGTGTAAGTCATTCGGTGTGTGTGTATGTGTGTGTGTGAGAGTGTCAGTCAATGTGTGTTGCACTTTACACTGATTACCTTACATTTTTAATTAAAAATCCCAACATTTGTTAAAAAAAAACACGTGAACATGTTGTTAAACAGTGAAAAAATTATTTTAAAGTACAAATGCAAAACATATATAAAAAATGTTATAACAACTTTTTCAACTTTAACATGTAACATTAAACGTTGTTTTTTAATAACCACACAATATATTTTTAATTTTTGGCCTCAAATTGCTCAACAGCCTCGAATACAAGCTCTTGGAATTTTTGCCTGAGGCGACGTTTAGCTAATTTGTCCAGTGGCATAATGTACTGTATGGTATCAAGCTTTTAAAAAAACTCCAACTCCTCGTTTGGGCTTCTCATCACTTGATCCATCAATGCAAATTTCTGTTCCTCAATGTGGACCATTTTACGGCGTAAATCGATGCTGGGCCTAGCTTGTTTGGCAATGGGTTCCAGCGATGCCACAGTCTCGGGAACATTGTCATCTTCTGTAAACGACACAATGTTTTCCTCCTGACTCCCTGGTTCTTCTAGATTTGACACCATTTTAGCGGGTAGCATTTGCTCCTTTAGAAACTCCATGTTATGGAAATACGGCCACACTGATGGGAATTCGGCGTTGCTCGGTCCAGGGTCCCCTGAGCGTGGCTGCTTAAATTTTTTAAGTTTCCTCCGAAATGCATCCTACAGATTCTTCCACTTTCCTTTTGCAGCTTCAGCTAAAAACAAAAAACAAAGAAAACACAGGACATAAATTTACATTTATAATAATTATATAGAACATGCATTTATATAAACATGAACATCATCTTTCACAGTCTCAGACAATCCCTGCCAGAAGGCAGCAGACAATGATTCTCCGTTCCAATTCATCTCTGCGGCAATAGTCCTAAACTCGAGTGCATAACGAGCAACAGAGCGGTTACCCTGAGAAATAAAGAATAGAGCAGAAGATACAGATACCTTTCAAACTGGTGTATCGAACACCCTGCGGAACTCCTTGGTAAAAGCTCCAATGCTTGGGGTGAGGTCGGATCTTCGCTCCCAGATGGGAGAAGCCCAGGCAAGAGCATCATCAACGAGGAAAGAGATTATGTAGGCTACCTTGGAACGGGAAGAAGAAAAGCGGGAAGAATTCATCTCAAACTGAATGAAACATTGGTTAAGGAAGCCCCGACACTCGTGAGGATTTCCCCCATACCGATTGGACGTGGGAAGTCGGGGTTCGGACAGATAAGCAGGCATGGGAGGGGTACTAGTGACCGATTGCACGGAGTCCGGGCGAGGTCCTTGGAGGTGGAGGGATAAGGTTCTAAAGTTCTCTCAGAGGGTTCTCAAGTTTTGGTCATTAGACTCCCATTTATTTTCAAGACTTGACAGGGCGTTGGCGTGCGTGCTCAGGACTCTTCCTACCTCAGCGGGGTCGAAGTTTGTTTGGCCGATCATATTGTAACGCGTAGCTCACCACAAACGAGGTGCGATCGCGGGGCTGAGGTAGGGATTGGTACAGAACGCCGACCACAACCGCGAGGGCGCGTCTAGAGTGTAGGATAGTCTTGCAGGCCGGATCAGGGTAATAGAAGACAGCGTAAACGAGGTACTTGCCGGGACTAGGAGTATAGAGTAGCGGATCGTTGGGGTATGTAGCCAGTGTCAGGATTGGAGAGAGTAGAGTAGTCGTAGAGCCTAAGCCAGGGTCAGTGCAGGAGAGAGTAGCGTCATTGTATTCCAATGCCAGGGTCAGTGCAGGAGAGAGTAGAGTAGTCGTATCCAAATCCAATGGTCAGCGCAGGAGAATATCACAAGGTGAGTTCCAGGCAGGGTTAGGCAGACAGGCACAGCGTAGTGAGTATCGGCGTCACACAAACTGGAGCTATGCTCGGCAAGGTAAGGGAGTGTGGATAGTATATTTAAAGGACCTCCCACCAATGGGAGGCAACCAGGAAGTGGGGCTGCGGTTCCTAATAGGCTGCTGGATCATGCAGGTGCGTCCTATTGCACAGCCAATTGCGACCGCATCAGTGTGTGGGCACGCCACGCGCAACCCACGCATCACGTAGATGACCAGGTTACGTCGTCACCATGGGCCACGACACCCGCGCCAGTACGGGGGCGGAGACAAGAGGCGGGGCCGATGGGAACAGAGGCGGAGTGCGGAGTACAGCCGCACCGCGTAGTCCTGACGTCAGGACGGGGGTGGGACCGAGGGGCGGAGACCGCAGACCGATGGGGAGACAGCGCACGCGCCGTGCATCAAGGCCGGAGGAACGGGAACGCGCCCTGCGCCCAGAGACAGAAGAGGCCAATGGCACCCGCGTCGTACCCAAGTACTACCGATAGGTTGCCACTCTTGAGTGCCATGGGGATCAGATGGGCATGTAAGGGTTAAGGGGGCAGAAGCACCAGAATGGCGAATCCTCACAATCATTACATCATTTGACGCTGCGACGTCGCGTTGTCATGGCAACGACACGTCGTGACGTCACATTGGTGACGTCTGCGGCGTCAGTTGATGCTGCGGTTCAGAAGGAGAAGCAGGTAAGGAGACGGCTGCCACAGCTAAGTGACTTCCCATCAGGTCCGATAGGCCCGAGAGCACTGCAAAAGTATATGGGGGCGGACATTTTTGGCTCCCCAAAATTTTGCCGCCCTATTCCTGGGCCTAACGGGCCTAATGGGAAATCCACCACTGCTCACAGTAGCATTCTGCGTACACTGAAGGATAGTGTCGAGTAAAGAGAAGGTTGCAGTAGTTATAATGAAACTGAATGAGGGCAGGTATTAACATTTTAGAACAGAGAAACAAGTTGTGTTTTAGGAATGTTACAGCAAAAGTTGCCAATATTTAGTATTATATGCTAAGGCCGCGCTTCTAGTGCCAGTGACGCGACGTCGCGGCAAAACAAATGTATTGCCGCCGTCGCGTGCGCTTATAGTAGAAGCGACATGATGGCGCGATGGCTTGGTCGCGGTCGCTGGAAGTCGTCAATTTGATTTTCCAGCGACCGCAGCGTGACGTCACCGTCGGTGTCGCGTCGCTGCCACCAGCGACAGCACTTTAAAGCTGACAGTAGCCTAAAGCTGTAAAATTCCGGGCATTATTCTGGGATTTGCCTGCTCTCTGATTGGTCAAAATTCCGAGCATTATTCATTCAGTAATGCCCAGCATTTTTGGCAGCTTGCAAAGTGTTTATTTCTAGCCAATCAGCTTTTCCTTGTAGCCCTTTTTGTGAATCCCTGCACTAAGGAACTACTGGTGTTGTGTGTTACCTGCGGCTTCAGGAGCTCTAAGCCTCCGCTGTCGGGGAGCCTGGGGTCATACCCTCACTTATCATGGTGCAGCGCCTCCACTTACCCAGGATCCCCATAGTAGAGGATCTATCCTGAGCAAGAAAACATAACAATCGTATCGTGCAACAAGCAACCTTTTACTATTGATACTAACTAATGGAATCATGCAGAGTACACATAACATGCATAAGACCCTTATACTCTACAATCACAACATAACGCACTGTGGCTCGGCCACACCTTGATAGGGATAATGTTCGTTACACAGGTGGCTCTGCCACTCTCCCAAGGAGTATGTCCTGCAACTATTATCTGTATAGAATAGTTTGCTGGCACACTAGTGCCCCCAATTAGTTAGTGGGAGGCGGGATCAGCGCCTGGTGACCGGTGTAGGTGCACTTGTTGAATAACGATACCTCCCGGTCACTACGGTGACCACACCACTTCACAAAGGGTCCGTAGTGTTGCTCCAGCCTTGCGCCGACACTCCGCTGTGCTGTGTGGTCTGTTCTCCAAACCAAGATGGCGTCCGCGACTCCAGCAGCTGAACCCGCACTAATGGGATATGTCCCTAACTGCTACGGCCGTCCCTACAAAAGCGGCACCCTACGATGACAGGGGTAATACTCCTGGGGCTGGGGAATGTATCTGACCTAAGCGGAAGGGTCACTGACCCTCCGCTCGCGCACACGAGGTTCCGCCACCTTCCTCCTTCACCTCTCACTCGTGTCTCCCACCGCCCACACGCTTCCTGTCTTCCTCTATCCAGAGTCTCGCACCCTATTGGTCCTCAGCCTCAGCTGACTCTCCCACAGTTCAGAGTTCAGAGTGCAACCCCCAAAGTCCCTCCAGATTGGTTGCCTTTCGCGCGCTTCCCTCACACATGCGCAGCCTGACTATTCACACAGTGACCTTACTGGCAAAAGAACAGTATGGCGCTTCCTTTATTAGTGACAGCGCGGAACCCTATATATATGTATACACATCCTTACATTCTCCCCTCTCCAGAATCCAACGTCCCCGCTGGACTACCTAAACAACATATGTGAACTTATTTACACAGCCCTCTTCCCTAGATTAGGTTACACATTTCGTTGAACAGTACCACCATAGATTGCATTCTATGCCGAGCCCACTGCTGAGCCTCATAATGGGGTGCCCCAAATTGATCGTATGCCATTCGCATGGGAGGCTGACTGGTTCTTTGAGAGTATCCAGTCTCAACTGGTATTTCCATCTCTACCCTTGAGGGGTTTTCAGCATTAGTAAAGTCTCTCTGGGGTGTGAAACATGGGCTTTGTGGATCTAAGGACTGACTCACTGGAGTCAGATTGTCGATGTTCGGGCCAAGAGGCTCTTTACCCGTGGCTCCTTCGGGAGATGCCCCCGCGGCCGGGAGGCCCCTTTGAGAGGTTCCTTCCATCGGATCCTCAGAGGTGGCAATTTTTACAGTCTCTAGGCCATCCTCTGGGTTTTCAACTTCTCCATCTATTGGCGTAGCGGGTAATTCCAACTCGTCGTTCCCTACTTGAGGTATGGGAAGCAGGTGATTCCTATGCCACACTTTTACACGGCCTTCGGAGTCTTTGATCCGATACACGGGAAGGCCAGGCATCTGTGACTCCACCTTGTACACACCTTCCCGCCACCGGTCCGCCAATTTATGTTTCCCAGGAACACCTAAGTTGCGTAAGAGGACCGCGTCCCCGGGGTGAATTTCCTTGTGACGTACTTTGTGATCGTAACGTCTTTTATTTCCCGCATTCAATTGCGCTGCCGTTCGTTCAGCCAATTTATAGGCCTGCTGCAGACTGTCCCTTAGCCGCTGTACGTATCGGAAATGCGTTCTATTGGATACCCCATCGGTAGATATCCGCAGTCGCACATCCACCGGTAATCAAGCTTCTCTTCCAAACATCAAAAAGTACGGGGTGTACCCGGTGGACTCATGTCGGGTACAATTATAAGCATGTACCAATGTCTCCACGTGCTTACTCCACTCCGTCTTTTGTGGGCTTGTCAGAGTCCCTAACATATCTAACAAAGTGCGATTGAACCGTTCGGGCAAAGCATCCCCTTCGGGGTGGTACGGGGCGGTACGTGACTTGGCAATGTTCAGTAGTGTAAGCAATTCCTTTATCAGTGTACTCTCAAAGTCCCTGCCCTGATCAGAGTGAAGACGATTTGGTAATCCATAATGAATGAAATACTTTTCCCACAGGACTCGGGCCACCGTTACGGCCTTCTGATCTTTCGTAGGGAACGCTTGGGCGTACCTGGTGTAGTGGTCGGTGATCACGAGAACATTGCTAATGCCCCGGATGTCGGGCTCAATACAGAGAAATTCCATACACACCAGATCCATGGGGCCCGAACTTTTCAAGTGTGCCATGGGAGCCGCCCTGGTGGGCAGTGTTTTCCTTTGTAAGCAGCGATTACACCTTCGACAATGCTGCTCCACAGACTCTCTCATCCTAGGCCAGTAGAACCTATCCTGTAGTAGCCCAAATGTCTTATCAATGCCCAGATGCCCATGGTCATCGTGAAGGGCCCGAAGGACCATAGTCCTCAAGCGTTCCGGTAGAAACAGCTGACGCCGATCGGGATGGTTATGATATGGGATCACCCGATATAACAAACAATTGTCCATTGGAACTTCCCAAACTCATTCAACAGGAGTTTCACCAAGTTTTTGGGGGCTTGCTTAAGTATAGAAGAATTATCTTGTTGTACCGCTTGACGGGCCAGCTCCACTATGGGGTCTTGAGTTTGGTAATGCACTAGATCCCTCCACGAGATGATATTATCTTCCGTGATATTCATCCCTTCTCGACCTTGATAGGCCCGGGGAATGGCTCGCGAGTGGCATCCCAAAGAGTCAGCAACCCGTAATTCCGAGAATGCTACCTGATTGTCGACTACCGCAGCCACGGAGCAGAGAGCACGGATCCCGGGACCCGGTATTTCTTCCCATACTTCCTCATCAGGGGTAGATTGAAGGCCAGGTCGACGAGACAGGGCGTCGGCACCTATGTTGGTGGGTCCTGGTTTGTATTTAAGGTTGAAACTGTAGTTGGCCAGGGCAGCTAACCAACGGTGTCCCGTGGCGTCCAATTTGGCGGACGTATTTATATATGTCATGGGGTTATTGTCCGTGCGTACTTCGAACTGTACCCCATACAGGTAGTCGTGCAGCTTGTCCACCACTGCCCATTTTAGGGCCAAGAATTCCAGTTTATGGACCGGATAGTTCTGCTCACTAGGTGTCAAGCTTCGGCTCGCATAGGCCACTGGACGTAGCCCCGTCTCATACTTCTGATGCAATACAGCTCCCAGCCCACTAAGGCTAGCATCTACATGTAGGACATATTCCCGTTCTGGATCCGCATAGGCCAAGACCGGGGCCTGAGTGAGGCTAGTCTTTAAGTTCAGGAATGCCTGTTCACATTCTGGGGTCCATTTCTCCCCAAATGGTGTTTGCGCCGTGACCCCCTTTCTCTCGGTTTCTCCTGGATATACCTTTAGAAGATCGTTCAACAGCTTGGCTTTGCTGGAGTAGCCTTCCACGAACCGCCGGTAATAGCCACAAAATCCCAAGAACGACCGCAACTCTTGGACATTATGAGGCCTAGGCCAGTTCACCACAGCCTCTATCTTCCCTGGATCGGTGGACACCCCTTCGGCCGATACGATGTGGCCCACATATGTCACTGAGGACCGACAGAATTTACATTTGTCCACAGACAGTTTGAGGCCCTCCTCCTGAAGTCTATCAGTACCTTCATTAGTCTCTCGGAGTGTTCTTCTAGAGTTCGCCCGAACACTATAATGTCATCCAGGTACACTAAGCATTCTTGCGGGTTCAGGTCTCCGAGAGTCTTTTCCATTAATCGCTGGAATGTGGCGGGTGCCCCACAGATCCCTTGCGGCATGCGGGTGAACTGGTAAAACCCTAATGGGCAGATGAAGGCCGTCTTTTCTTGGTCTTCCTGGCCCATGGGTACCTGGTAGTACCCTGACCTGAGATCGAGTACACTGAACCATGTACTTCCCGTCAGAGCGTTCAGTAGATCCTCGATTCGGGGCAGCGTGTACTGATCGGGAATGGTGCGGGTATTTAGGGTTCTGTAGTCCACGCATAGACGTACGGTCCCGTTCTTTTTGCGGACTACCACGATGGGTGATGCGTAAGGACTTCGGGATCCCTGCACGATCCCAGCCCTCTCCATTTCGGCGAGTAACCTCCTTACTTCGTCTACGTCCCGTGGTGCGAGCCGTCGAGAACGTTCCCGGAAGGGAGTAGCATCGCTCATTCGGATGGTGTGGCGGGCACTGCGGCTGCACCCCACATCCATATCACTGGTGGAGAACACATGTCGGCGCTTTTGTAACTCGATCCGCAGCCTTTCCCTCCATTCCTCTGGGAGCGGAGAATCTCCAAAGTCGAATTGTAGCCGGGATCCGGAGGTAGGACCATAGTTACGGGGACGCCCCGTTACGCCCTTCTCTTCGGGGGTCACGGGGTATATTCTGCCCAGCGGCTGGCGCCGATCAATGCTCATGGGATATGGGGAGATGTTCCGCACGTATACCCAGGTGCGCTCCGGGATTTTTCCAGGCCACTTTTTGACGGAGGCCAACACCTCGTAGCCCAGGCGGTGCTCATCCTGGGCCACACTTTCTAGGGAGAAGAGCTGATCCTCCGGGCGTCGGTCCGGGTAGTGACATGCGGCGACCATCATTCTTCCTTCCCCCGGGGGAATTTGAGTCAGTCCCCACTCTTGGCTATAGAGCATCCCATGCTCCTCTTCAGTCGCAATTTGGCCGCAGACCTCTTGGAGAGCGGGGCAGGCGGCTAGGGCCAGCAGCGGGGCTTCTCCCGCTTCTTGCAAATACATGCGGAACACCGCGCGCACAATGTCAACGTTAGTCCCCAAGATGATTGGAGCGCTGGGGTGATCCTGAGGTTCAGGGCACACTAAGGCCTCCACTTCCATGGGATGATGTTTACCAGTGTTCAGTTGGGGAATGTCTAACTGCACCTTTACTACGCCGTCTATGGGGTAATCCTCATGACTCAATCCCCTCAGTCGCAAGGCATCTGCAGAGAGCAACGGTAATCGATGTAGGTGTTGGTCGTAGAAGGGCCGGTATACGATGGTCACCTGAGATCCCGTGTCCAGCAATGCGGCGGCGTAGATGCCCTCGATAACTACCCGAATAATGGCGGCGGGGCAGATTCGGCTGCTTGGGGAGGGCAGCGACGCCTCTCCATCCTCCAGGGTCTTGCACGGCATCGATTGCGCGGGCCGGGACGCCGTTTTCCGTAAGGTGGGGCAACGGGCACGCAGATGTCCCATCTTTCCACACGCGTAGCACTGAATTTGGCTGAGGTAATTCTCGCTGCTCCCGGCAAGTGAATTTCGCCCGGTCGGGAGACGAGGCGGGGCGTCACTGGTGCGCTGGCATCCTCGGGGTCGGGATCCCCAGGTTCGGGCACGTCGGCCTTGGGTTCCACTTTCTTGACTTCCTTACTTCCGGGCGGGGGCTTTTTCCCAGGGGCAAGGTCACGTCCTAACAACACCGTCTCGTGCGCTTGGACCCGATCCATTAGGTCGTGAAACGATAAGGCTTGCCCGGGCGTTAGGCAGCTACTGACCCACACCGACACGGGGTGTAGGGGTAGGAGCCCCCTCAACAGCTGAGTGGTGCGCAGTCCATTGGCTTCTATCCTTGGCAACACGCCCTTCCTCACCAGATTCCATAAGTCCAGGTGTAGTCGCCTGAGGAAGTCGGATACCATTTCCCCTTCCTTCTGGGCTAACGCATGGAATTTGGCCATCAACGCATAAGTATCCACCGGAGCCCCATACGCCTTCGTCAGGCAGTAGATGAGATCTGCTGCATCAGCCTCCGGGTTGTCATCTCGGTAGTAGTGCACCATGTGGGACGCGGGGGGCCGTAAGCACTCAACGATGCGTTGTCTTCGGACCGCGTCCGTGCAGGTCCATTCAGGCAGTACCTGTTCTGTATGATCCAACCAGTCCTCTATCCCTACTTCCCCTTGGGGCGTGGGTTTCTCACCGGAGAAGGCCTTTAACTTCCTATACTGGAGCGACCGGGTGGTGTTGTGGAGAGCGGCTGCTATTGCGGGAATAGAGGTGTCTCCCGGTAAGCTATCCCCGACTGCGGGGTAAGTGTCCAGTCTTGATAGGCTAAGTCGGTTGAGGCCAGACCGCAGGCCGGGCGGGGTGGACGAGGAGCCTAGGTTCAGGGCTGCCGGCCAGCGAGGTTGCAGGCCACGGTCAAGGGAGTGGTCTGGGCCCCCAGTCGCGGCACATACTGTGGGTGTATACTCTCTCTGTGGGGTGGAAGTGGCCAGGGGCACAGGGGTGTCCGTTGTGGTGTGAAGATAGTCAGCGCAAACCTCACGGGCCTCCCGATGTCGATGGAACCGAATGAAATAAAAGGATATGGATAAAAAAGAATTAAAATCTCAGTGTATTAGATACACATGTGGGGGATGGGGGAAGAGGGGGGGGGGGGAAAGGGGGAGGGGGGTGAGGGCAGGGGGTGGGAGCAAGGAGGAGGATAATGCTGGAGGGGTTGATAATTGGTTTTCCACTTTATCTAATCAAAGAATACATAAAATTATGGATTCAGTGACTCACACGGGCTTGTGTGGTGTCTCTCCCTCAACGCTGACTGTAGTGGATTTATTACAGACTCATATGCTGGAGTCTCAATATACATAAAACTCACACGGCCTGATGTGAGTCCTTGTCCTCAGAGGGTGATGTCCTGTATGGATGGTGTCTGGGTTGTCTCAGCAGAGTTATCCCCCGATGGGTGTAGTGTGTGAGTGTCTCCTCTCCCCGTTCCCAGATGACCAAAAGGAGTGTATGCCAACAAGGGTTAACAACAATAAAAAAGGTCTTTAATGGGTATACAGTGGAGACATAACCATATGAAATGCAAACATGTGGTGAACCATAAAAAGTATAGAACAATCTATGACAAAATGAAATAAATTATACTAAGACAAAATGAAATGAAATAAAGCAAACACAAGGACTACACTCACACTTGAAGTCAAATAAAATGGCCCAGCCTCAGCCGCTCGGTACACTCCTGCACGGTCTCCTCCTGGATTTGGATTTTGTCTAGCCTCAGTGTTAAATGCCACACTTTTGTTGTTTTCATATTTTGGATAGTTCTTATATCTATCTGGATTTGTTGGATAGCTTGATACAGTACACAATGAGCATCCGGCAGGAACCTGACGAAGCTTATTGCGAAACATGTTGTTCCCTGCCGGAGCTCATTGAGAGAGGGACCCAGCACACTACAGGACATCCGGTGCAGATCCCCTCTTCCGGTTCCTCTGCCGGACGCGCCAGTGGGAACAAGAACGGAGGAGGAGACCGTGCAGGAGTGTACCGAGCGGCTGAGGCTGGGCCATTTTATTTGACTTCAAGTGTGAGTGTAGTCCTTGTGTTTGCTTTATTTCATTTCATTTTGTCTTAGTATAATTTATTTCATTTTGTCATAGATTGTTCTATACTTTTTATGGTTCACCACATGTTTGCATTTCATATGCTTATGTCTCCACTGTATACCCATTAAAGACCTTTTTTATTGTTGTTAACCCTTGTTGGCATACACTCCTTTTGGTCATCTGGGAACGGGGAGAGGAGACACTCACACACTACACCCATCGGGGGATAACTCTGCTGAGACAACCCAGACACCATCCATACAGGACATCACCCTCTGAGGACAAGGACTCACATCAGGCCGTGTGAGTTTTATGTATATTGAGACTCCAGCATATGAGTCTGTAATAAATCCACTACAGTCAGCGTTGAGGGAGAGACACCACACAAGCCCGTGTGAGTCACTGAATCCATAATTTTATGTATTCTTTGATTAGATAAAGTGGAAAACCAATTATCAACCCCTCCAGCATTATCCTCCTCCTTGCTCCCACCCCCTGCCCTCACCCCCCTCCCCCTTTCCCCCCCCCCCCCTCTTCCCCCATCCCCCACATGTGTATCTAATACACTGAGATTTTAATTCTTTTTTATCCATATCCTTTTATTTCATTCGGTTCCATCGACATCGGGAGGCCCGTGAGGTTTGCGCTGACTATCTTCACACCACAACTGCCACGCTAAGAAGGAGACGGGATTCCCTTCTCCGAAGTCAAGCAGCAACCAGGAAATCAAAAAAGGGCCAGTATATATTTTTATATACTCTTTTACACTTCGTACACAATCACATATCTATATTCCAATTTATTTGAATAGCTTAGGCGTTGCAGCACGTTCTCCGCCACAAATCCTAGGGAGCGCCCCAGTTCAAACAACCTCCAGGCACAGGGGTGTCCACCTGGACTATGGGGCAGCGCACCCCCGGGGCCTCGGGCAGCAGCAGTATACGGGGCAAGGCCTCGGGGCATATATCTTGTTCAGTGGCATACAAGACCCGGCGCCAGGCCTGGTCGCGGTCATAGAAATGGTCTTGTACTTGGGCATTGTCCAGGCGCGGGAGCTTTCGGACCTGCTCGGTCACTGTCCCTAACGAGATCGTGGCGGGGACATGGCCCAGCGCGAAAGCACGATTCAAGGGAATCCCGCGCCGCTGGGCCCACTTGCGCACCTCGAGCGCCGAGGGTACCGACATGATGTGGGTTGGTTGCACAATAGAGAAAAAAATGTGGGGGCACCCCAGGTCTAAGTCTCTCAGCAGCGCCTCCAAATGTAGCCCTTTTTGTGAATCCCTGCACTAAGGAACTACTGGTGTTGTGTGTTACCTGCGGCTTCAGGAGCTCTAAGCCTCCGCTGTCGGGGAGCCTGGGGTCATACCCTCACTTATCATGGTGCAGCGCCTCCACTTACCCAGGATCCCCATAGTAGAGGATCTATCCTGAGCAAGAAAACATAACAATCGTATCGTGCAACAAGCAACCTTTTACTATTGATACTAACTAATGGAATCATGCAGAGTACACATAACATGCATAAGACCCTTATACTCTACAATCACAACATAACGCACTGTGGCTCGGCCACACCTTGATAGGGATAATGTTCGTTACACAGGTGGCTCTGCCACTCTCCCAAGGAGTATGTCCTGCAACTATTATCTGTATAGAATAGTTTGCTGGCACACTAGTGCCCCCAATTAGTTAGTGGGAGGCGGGATCAGCGCCTGGTGACCGGTGTAGGTGCACTTGTTGAATAACGATACCTCCCGGTCACTACGGTGACCACACCACTTCACAAAGGGTCCGTAGTGTTGCTCCAGCCTTGCGCCGACACTCCGCTGTGCTGTGTGGTCTGTTCTCCAAACCAAGATGGCGTCCGCGACTCCAGCAGCTGAACCCGCACTAATGGGATATGTCCCTAACTGCTACGGCCGTCCCTACAAAAGCGGCACCCTACGATGACAGGGGTAATACTCCTGGGGCTGGGGAATGTATCTGACCTAAGCGGAAGGGTGTAAGGAAGCAGGAGTTACGCCGTGCACGGCGTGCTCCTTACTCACCCGCGGCTCTGTCGGGGTCTTCCGCGACTCACAGGGACTCATTCCCCATGGCGCCGAGCTCCGGTCCTTCTATGCGCGCGCGCGCGCACATCCAGTCTCTTCTTCTGCCCTCGGTTCAGGGCGTGGGTCCGCGCACGCAGCTACAGACGCTGCCACCGGGAGGCGCGGCCACACAGGGGCGCACCAACCCTTTAAAGAGACAGTACCCTTTTGCAATGCCACAATACAATGCACCAATACTTCTAGGATTTATAGCTCCTCCTCCAGGAACTCATCTAGACCTATCCCTGTCTCAGCCTGGCCCATTCACACACCCCCGCCTTGCTTCTCGGCTATTGGTTCTTCATACCTACATATACCCTCCAGATTCATTGACTCGTCGGCTGAGCATAGAACCAGTTGTTCTCATCACTCTCTGCCTCCCTAGTTCTGTTCCACAGATTTCCTCGTGTACCGGACCGGCTTCTGCTACGTCTTCCTGCACCTCTGGCATCCCGAACTCGGCATACGGCATCACGACTCTTCTCATCTCTGGCATTCGGATTCTGGCTTACGGTAAACGACAACGTCTCTCTCTCTAACCCTGGACTTGGCTACCGCACCCTCTACCATCCGTACCTCTCCTACCCCGATCCCGGAATCCCAGACCATTCTTCAATCAAGACGTGCCCTCGTGGCTGTGGGTGGCGTAATTACCTTTCCCACCTCAGCACCGCGGTCCCGTCTCGTTTGTGGTGAGCACATCCTGACAAAGGGTCACTGACCCTCCGCTCGCGCACACGAGGTTCCGCCACCTTCCTCCTTCACCTCTCACTCGTGTCTCCCACCGCCCACACGCTTCCTGTCTTCCTCTATCCAGAGTCTCGCACCCTATTGGTCCTCAGCCTCAGCTGACTCTCCCACAGTTCAGAGTTCAGAGTGCAACCCCCAAAGTCCCTCCAGATTGGTTGCCTTTCGCGCGCTTCCCTCACACATGCGCAGCCTGACTATTCACACAGTGACCTTACTGGCAAAAGAACAGTATGGCGCTTCCTTTATTAGTGACAGCGCGGAACCCTATATATATGTATATACATCCTTACATCCTTTTGTCAGAACAGCTCTGAGACAGGGTAGGGGATTAGGCAGGAACAGCTCTCAGACAGGACAGAGGATTGGTCAGGAAGCAGCAGCCAGGCAGTGACTCCTCCCCTTCCCTCCGTGAACACAGCTCCACGAACATAGTTGATTGAGGAGGGGGAGAGTGTGTTTGTAGCTGCAAAGTAAGTCTGTCTGCAGAGTTTGTTTGTAGCTGCAGTTTCTGTCTATCTAGTGTGTGTGAGTGTCTGCTGCAGTGTGTGTCTGCTGCAGTTTGTGTGTGTGTGTGTGTGTAGCTGAAGCTTGTGTGTGTGGTGCTGTGTTGTATGCGTGTGTAGCCCTGGTAAGAAATTGGGCTATATGTCTATCCCCGTACTGGTGTAAGTCCTACTAAGGGCAGGCTGCCAGTAGTTATCATGGGTTTCCCCCACTTCAAGCCCTGCCCTGAGTGGTGGAGGTAGGCCCCCTGACTCTGTGTCTAAGGCAAGAGACATAGGGGAGGGGCCTGCCAAAGTCATAAAGGACAGTGCACCGCCTATTTAGTGGGGTTGGAGAGAGTGAGAGTTCTGAGTTGGAGGGTTCCTAGAGTGTGTTACCTTTGGAGGAGCTCAGGCAGGCCCTGAGTAGAGCTGATAGAGCTACGGTGGACCAGTGCCTCTCACCCTGCCTAGGGGGTGAGGGAAGAGCTAGCCTCACCCTGAGGGCCCGTGACTTGGGGTGGAGGCAGGGAACAAAGAGCCACAGAGAGCCCATCCTGAAGGGGTGCAGTCTGGAGGAAGAGAAGATCCTGTACCTGCCATACCGTGTGCTGCTGTTGTTGTTGCTACTCTGCTGGGTGCTGTGAGCAATAAAGAAACCTGCGGCTGTTTTATAAGAGACTGTGTGAGACTGAAATCTCTCGCCCCTGAGTGGGGTTCTCTGGAAGGATTTCACCCTACCTTGATAGTGGTGCAACGCCTCCATCAGTGTCAGTGTCTAGGAACGAGTTACACACTAGACACTGAGTGTAGCACTATTGTACATGTGGAGGGCTCACTAAAGATGGCGGCTGCCGATACATGTGCTCTGCGGGGCATGAAAGAGTTAAAAATGGTGACAGCAGCGTCATGCACGGCCCAGCAGCAAGCAACAGTTCCTAAATGGCGACTCCCGCCAGGCCTAGATCGCGCACGTGCCGCGTGCAAGCAGGCTGCAAGAGAAATGTGGCGAGAGATGTGCATGGGTTTGGCTCCAAACCCAGATCCCCTGCAGAAAGAGCGGAGCGGCGCGAAAGCCAAATATACGCCCACTTGTGCAGTGACTGGCCGACAGAAGAAGCCACATCACGCTGAGCGAGAGAGTGCCCCTCCTCTTGTTTCCACCAGAGGGAGGGGGCACTGCAAGAGCCAATCAGAATCGTCCTCTCCAGCAGAAGGAGGGACAGGAAGTGAGAGCGAGGAACTTCACTTCGGCCTGACTATTGAAAAGAAAGGAGCTACAGAACTGAACTGTTCAACCCCCGCGCAAAAGATGTCTGGATTAAATATGACACCCTTTCAGTTTCCAGGAGGCTTCCTGGTTGTGGAGGTTGACGGCCGAGAGTATCTCCGGTGCCTGTGCGTACATTGCAGGACACCCGGACCGGCCCCAAGCACGACAGCACGATGCCCTCAATGTGGCACGTTCTATCTATGTTGAAGACGCCACGAAGTGCCTCGCCAGGAACCCTAACGGAGGTGGCGGAGGCAGCGGAGAAGGCTGCCCTGGTTCCCTGTATCCCCGCTGAGGTGGGAACCGAGGCCCAGCCAACTAAAGAACTGAGAGATGTCCCGGCGGAGAAGAGCGCGACCGCAGTGGAGGTACCGGAGCGGGCCCGTTTCGTACCAATACCCAGTGGCGGTGCGGCAAAAGACCCAGGTGACTCCCGAGCGGAGAAACCGGCAAAGTCGTCTTTGGAGGAAGAAGATGGCCTATCATCGGTAGCGATGCGCCTGCCGGCGAACCACCCCAGCTGTAATAACATGGCGGTCCACTTACCAGAGAGAGGGAGCAGACGAGTCCGGACACCCCCCGACGGCGAGCGCTGGTGCGGCCTGAGCCGCGTAGAAGTCCCCCGACGGTGGCGACTCCCAGTGCGGCGGAGATGGGATCCGAGACGGCTCCGGAGGAACCAAAGATCACCAGCCGTCACCGGAGCGGTAAGGAGACACCACCACCCCCTTACTCCCGCCAGGCGAAGACGGAATCTGCAGAGGGCGAGAGAGAAAGGCTTGCGGCCTACCTGCCCATTCGCGATCCGGATGGTCCACCACCGCCTCTTCCGGTCCTCGACGCTCTTCCGGTGCGAGACCACGGAGCGGATAGAGATTCCGCGGCCACCAGCAATTACGTCACTTCCGGGTCCGGCTGGCGCAGAGGCCCGGAAGCGTTGTTCTCACAAAGGAGAGCAGCCATGGCAGCGGCACTTGCCACACTGAAGGCCCAAGGCGTTACCCGAGGAGCACGAAGTGCGCCGGAAAGGGCAAGTCAACCAATGCCCATTGGTCGTGGCATTGCCCGCCAAAGAGACTCTTTACTGGACATTGCCGATTCCCCAGTCACTGCCCCTAGCGCCATTGCCCCGGCCACTGCCCCTGCCCCGTCACGAGTCATGTCACCCGGGTCCTAGTGGGGATAAACGGAGCAAGAACCCCAAATATTCTAAGGATTTGAGGGATTGGGAACTCAGTGATGAAGGGTCTGATGGGGAGATACCGTATGCAAATGTGATTCGTGTACCTAACCCTGTGCCATTTTCTCCTGTGCCTAGAGGGAGGGCCCGAGGGTCCCATACCACTGCAGAAGCGGGTCCCGTGAGCACAGTAGTGCAAAAGATGAACCCCGCGATTTACACAGATGTGACAAGAGGTAGAAGCAGAGGCTCGCACTCTACTGAGGTGGCCACGTCAGGTGTGTCCTCTCAAACGGAGTCAGATGCAGGTGTCAGGGTATGAGCACCATGATAAGTGGTGGGCACCGCTGTTTACAGGGTACCACAAAGGTATGGACTGTACGCAGTTCCTACTAATTAAAAATAACATAGTTGACCATTGGTGGGCTGTAGACGCCTTTTCTCCCCAGGAGGTGGCCGATGAATTAGAGAATCGCTACAGGGAGATTGAGCAAAAGAACATCCTTCCCAAGGGGGCTGCCATTCTGTATGATGATGTTGCCCCAGAGGAGCCTGAGTTTTGGGTACTGCCAAGCAGGGCAGGTAACCGGAAGCTGACCAAGCTCAGCAGAGCAGACAGAGCCATAGTGGCCAGGTATAGACAGTCTCATGGCTATGAGTTCCCCTATGTGCCTGAGCCTATTATGCAGGAGATTGAGGAGCAAAGAGATAACTGGCTCCGAGAAGCAGTTATGGAGTACCTTCGAACCAAGTTCAGTAGGGCGGCTTATCATAACGAGGTTGTGATGTTATACGGGCATGGAGTGTTGGGAGGAGTATCTACATGCATAGCGTGGTGTATCGGCCGGAGTATGGGTCAGTACATCCCTATTATGTAAAAGTTACTGATCACAATGGGCGGGAAGTTAGGAAGCCTGACCCGCGCCATTACTACTAGTTAGGTTCTCCATGTCGGGAGTTACCATGTCTTTTATTCGCCATCTGGGTGGGACATTCTGATGTATGGGCACTGATCAATTGTGTTTGTTTTCCAGATTGTTCACCTGCAGGATGGTGCTGCTAAATTTAGGTCAAGTGGGGACCATTGGATTCAACCTGAGGGAGAGTGTAGCCCTGGTAAGAAATTGGGCTATATGTCTATCCTCCTACTGGTGTAAGTCCTACTAAAGGCAGGCTGCCAGTAGTCATCATGGGTTTCCCCCACTTCAAGCCCTGCCCTGAGTGGTGGAGGTAGGCCCCCTGACTCTGTGTCTAAGGCAAGAGACATAGGGGAGGGGCCTGCCAAAGTCATAAAGGGCAGTGCACCGCCTATTTAGTGGGGTTGGAGAGAGTGAGAGTTCTCAGTTGGAGGGTTCCTAGAGTGTGTTACCTTTGGAGGAGCTCAGGCAGGCCCTGAGTAGAGCTGATAGAGCTACGGTGAACCAGTGCCTCTCACCCTGCCTAGGGGGTGAGGGAAGAGCTAACCCCACCCTGAGTGCCCGTGACTTGGGGTGGAGGCAGGGAACAAAGAGCCCCAGGGAGCCCATCCTGAAGGGGTGCAGTCTGGAGGAAGAGAAGATCCTGTACCTGCCATACCGTGTGCTGCTGTTGTTGTTGCTACTCTGCTGGGTGCTGTGAGCAATAAAGAAAGCTGCAGCTGTTTTATAAGAGACTGTGTGAGACTGAAATCTCTCGCCCCTGAGTGGGGTTCTCTGGAAGGATTTCACCCTACCCTGATAGGGCTTGCCAGAGATGGAGGCATTGCACCACTAAGAGATGAAGGCAAGAACCCCAGAAACCTGTCCCTGTTGTCCCCCATACCATCGCAGGAGACTCAGGCCCTCCTGTTCCTCACAGGTATGCACCACCTAGACACATGTAGCCAGACCTTAGTACACCCTAGGGGTCCGATCTGCGACCGGGGGGGGAGGGGTCTATGGGTTACACGTGTGTAGCAGCAGCAGCGTTTGGATGTAGCTACAGAGTTTGTGTGTAGCAGCAGTTTGTGTTGTGTGTGTGTAGCTGTTGTTTGTGTGTAGAGCTGCAGTGTGTTGTTTGTGTGTGTGTGCGTACACAGAGGGGACAATAGTGTGTGGATATAGATAGCTGCAGGATAAGTGTATATAGAGGTGCTTTAATGTATTGACCATTTTATTTTAATAAAAAAAATCTATGTAACTATACAAAAGTGTCTATTATTTATGAAATAAGCCTACATTTAGCCTATAATAGTAATAATCCCCTCAGAACAGGGCATTACTGGCCAATAATGCCCTGGCTGGGTTCAAGTCCCTCAGCTTCGCCTCGGGCCTTCAACTCTTCCAGCCAGTGCATTATTGGCCAGTAATGTCCTGTTCTGAGGGGATTATTACTTAAATAGCATTAGGTTTGAGGGGAGAGCGAAAGACAAGAGTCAAATATATCATCTAAACAACTGGCTTTGGGAACTGGATACATTGCTGTGTTTCTGACAGTGATGGAGGGGGGCACAGTGTTGCTCATTTTAGGTGGGATTATTAGCAGCACAGTCTTTGACATGTTAAATGTAAGGTGTCCAGCTGCCATTCAGGATGAGACAGGTGGAGACCTGGGACTGTACTGCAGATATGAGATTTGGTGGGAATAGATACAGTTGTGTGTCATCTGCATAAGGTAATACTTGAAGCACAATTAAGTAAAACCAAGCCTTGAGTTACACAAACAGATAGATCAACAGAGAAAGAAAATGAGTTAGCGATAGATACACCAAAGGAACAATATGAGAGGTAGGAAGAAAGCAAGGAGAGGCTTTATCCCGGAGACGTGAGTGGTCAACAGTAATAAAGGCGACAGAGTAGAAGAGGAAGAAAGTAATGCCCTTGTGATTTAGCAAATAAACCTCTGTAGCAGTCTACATCACTCATGTTCTCCTGCCAAATTCAGTATAAATTACATACAGTATTTCCTGACTTTAGACATATGATTGTGTTTTCTCCACTCTGATATACTCATTACAAGTCAGTCTCATACATTTAAGTTCAGCACGGAGGCTCTGAGATTCAGTACTAGACTCATCTCACTCACTGAAGTTGGGATTACAATGTCAACATGGGAGGTTTAGAAGTTGTATTGTATTGTATGTCTTTATTTATATAGCGCCATAAATGTACATAGCGCTTCACAGTAGTAATACATATCATGTAAATAACAAATAATATAAATAACAGATCATGGGAATAAGTGCTTCAGACATAAAAGTAACAAGTTATGAGGGATTTTAGAAGAGGAGGAGGAGCAGCAAAATACCTAATATACTTTAGGTGCAATCCACAATATCCAATTTTAAGACACAAATTTACATTGACTTAACCAAATTATACTGAATACCAGTTTGTAGGTAGTGATACCTAGTGGATGAGCACGAGAGCTTGTTATAGATGTTGTTGTACACATTGGTCACCGTCTCTAGTAAGCAGTCATTAGATTGTGAGCTCTTTTGTGCAGGGACTCCTTTTCCTTAATGTCACGTATATGTCTGAAGCAATATAATATATATTATTTGTTATTTATACGATTCTCACGTGTATTATGGCTGTGAAGCGCTATGTACATTAATGGCGCTATATAAATAAAGATATACATACATACATACAATGTGTCACCACTTGAATAATTCATGTACAGCTGCAAGTGACCAGTGGTGTATTTTAAAACAAAATACATTGCTGGATATATTTAAAACAACCCTTAATTGCATTCGTAAGTTTGAGCCTGTATTACACTTCAGATAGCAAATGTGCAAACAGTGAATTTTATTCACCCTCCAGAAATCATTTTGGAGGTGAGCAGGCTGGATATTAATGCTTGTGGGGCAGCTTTGCAAAAGAAATAAATAAAATACAAAATATTTATTCAAAGCCTTAAAGTATCACCTCCTTCAAAATGAGTTCAAACAAGCTGAGTAAAACCCAACTAGTCAGTAGTGTTAGAAAATACAGTACAAGTGAAACCAGGACAGGTTCTTATAGAAAATTCTCTTTTCTCAATAAAAAAAAAAAAAACACAAATTCCAGGACGCCCTGGGGAAGATCAAACACAAAAGCAGAACTGAATTTACGTGTCCCATTACGCGTCCATTTGGCAACCACAGTTAACAGTGATTGTTTCAATGTACAAATGCAAATCAAAGATGAATATCTCTGGGGCTCCTCCGGTTAAGCCCACCGTTTAGTTCAGTTACAGTAAGTCCTAGGAGCATACAGTATGTGCTTTAAAATACGGGATCAATCTTAATGTATTGTGTATCTGTCTACTGCCACTTTATTGCAACGCTGCTGCTTTAAGAAGGGGCTGTCCTTCCATAGGCAGAGAGGGGGAGGAGAGGAGGGGAAGAGCCTTTCTGAAAGTGGGAAAGAAAGAAAGAAGAAAAGAAGGTAGGGAAGAGTGAGCCTGGATCCTGTGCAGCGGTGGCTGGTTGGGCGACTATTGCTCGTTGTCAGTGGCCCAGGCATATCGCTGGCTGCAGGATCCTCTCTCCCAGCTGGATGTTGGAAGGATCTGGACCACCCAGCGAGAAATCCCCGGCTCTGATCTGCCTTTTGTTTGCAGCTGGAGAGAAGGGGTTCGGGCAGAGCCATGCCCAGGAGAAGCATCGTGCAAGTCAGTGTGCAGGACGTGCAGAAGAGGCGCAGCCCTAACAAGCATTATGTGAGTCCCCTTTTCTTGGCTCCCTAGGGATGCTCAGCGGCAGTAAAGTTAGGGTGGTCTCCTGAGTATGGTTGGCAGGCTCAGCCAGTCCTGGTTCTGCAGCGCCCACTTCCTGCAGTGCATCGACTTCAAAGGACAATCTGTTGGGATGGGTATATGTAGGAACGAGACTCTCTGTTAGTTTGCCTTGGCACTCAGGAAATAGTGATATAAAACCAGGGCAGTCTTGTCCTCCGCAATCAGGATGTGCTTATCAACCCCAGTGCTCATATGAAACAAGCTCATAAATTATCACACATTTTTTGACATGAAATAAAAATGTTGTCCTGGTAATCGCTATTTCATTCTCCCCCCATCCCCCCCAATTATTATTATTAATAATATTATTATTATTATTAGGGACAGTCCTGCTTTATCAGTTTTTACTCTATATAGATTCAGGGACCGTGTCCCTTTAAGTCGATGGGAGATATTTAAATAGCACTAGGTGAGCCTGCCAAAATGGAACAAAGTAATCTTCCTAATTGACTGGCTCTGGGTTGGCAATTCTTGTTCCCAGCAAAGCTGACAGTGTCGTTTTGCCTGTATTGCTGCAGGAGATATAAAGTAGCGGTACTCTGCTTGAATTGAGGAGAGTGTAATCCTACTGAATATGGTATATATGGTAGCCTAACTCCGAGAGTGCTTACGTGTCCTTACAAAGATGCAGGGCATCTTATTAGCTCATGGAAGGCAACCGTGTAAAAATTGCATCAAAGAAACATCTTTTTGAATGAAGGAGTGCATCAGAGAGCATTAAAGTGAGACGGCTCAAGCTTGGGATACATTGCAGTGCATTTAGTTAACTTGAAAGCACAAAGCCCCGTAACTGCTGTGACTGTGCTGTAATTCATTGGGTTGTGTATCCCTGCAGCAATAATTGTAATCAATTTGAAATTATGGCATATTGGTCATGTACTTTTGGAGCATTTAATTTAGGTAACAAAGAATTATATTGGATTGTGATTTCCCCCCCCCCCTTTTTTTTCCTGCTGGAAACACCCTGTGCTTTTGTAAACCATACATCATTGAAAATAGTTCACAATGCCTTGCAGAAACCAGTGGCATCACCCATTGCAGCCCAAATGGAATCACTTTTTTGTAGATTCTCTTATTGCATATCCCGTTTGCAGATATATCAGACATCCTGTGGTGATGTATAGCATGCCGTAGGCCAGCATTGCTATTTGCCCTGCCCCTTCAAGCAGCAGAAGGGTTAAATTTGCAGCAACATGTTGGAATACTGATCGGATCAGTAGGAGTTAGTGCTTCGTTGTGCTCGTAATGCTGCAACCATATTGAAATTGCAAATATTTCTAAGAATTGGACAGAGTAAGTTGCTTTTAATGTGCTGGTATGCCAAGAAAATGTCAAATCCTTTTGTAACATAATTACAATGGGTTATAATCAACATAGTATAATCAATACTTTAGTGATGTAGCTGAATTGCAATGAAATACAGTATTCATGTTTGGTTTGAAGCTGGCTGTATTGTTTGCTTTTACATGAGTGTGCATACATACATACATACATACATACGTGAGTAAAGAACACCGACTGATAACAATGACACTGTGTTTGAAGCAGAGGAACCTGACTCAACTCTCCTTGTGAACTTGGGCAAGTCCCTTTTATCTCCCTGTGCCTCGGGCAACAAAAAATAGATTGTAAACACTACGGAGCAGGGACTGACTGTAAAATTCCTATGTGCTGCGTACCGCACATTTTACTGTAATTGTGAAGCATTCGTAGAAAAGCGCTATATGAAATATAATTATTATGAGTAAGGTCTATTATACAGGGCAATTTGACTATTTCAAGGAGTGGCCTATTGATCTTGTCACTGTCTTTGCATTGGAGACTGCAGTCCAAATCCCAGAGCCAGACATCCTTCTAATCTTGGGAATGTTGCTTTTATCTCTGTGTGCCTTGGGTATCAATTCGTTTGGTTGGATTGATTAGGGGAGAAAAATATCACTCTTGAGCACATTCACAGGTCTGCAACCCTGCCTTTCTCCATTATCTCTTGGCATATGCACTCTACTACTGAGTTTCTTGGTGAGTAGAGTGTTAGAAAAAATTCTAAATACATTCAATCCTTACACTTCAGCCAGGGATTCTGGGTAATGACATCCAAATCAGCGCCCAGTGACTCACTTTTTACTCCTTGGTGGATAGTTTCACACTTGTAATCACCATCATTTGTTTCGCGTTGGATTGATTAGATGTTGTTGCATTTTCACTATATGGTACTTGTTTTGAATTCTTGCATCAAAAGGCAAAACCAAAAAGGTTGGGTTATTGTCAGCTGATGTCTAGGCTTCCATGGATTTATTAAGACTGATCATGCAACTGGGCCATTGAAACCCCGTTCTGAAATATCTGCTCTTTGCAGTTATGGAGAACTGCAGTTTTAGAACTGAAAGTTTAATGTATAATAATTGATGAACCGAACTTGGACTTGGTACGTGTATGTGAGGCCTGGTGGAACCCCCCCTATTCATTTTAAAAACAGCCTTGGTTACCAATTGCTACAGCAACTCCACTTAAGTGCCTTTTTGCTTCTTACATTTTGCACATGCTATGGCACTGGTTTGTATGATTGTGTCTGCAATGTGAAGACTGCAGGACAAAGCTGTAATTATAATCTCAGAGCTAGACAGTAACCGGAGGTCATTAGTGTGATGTCATCTTGCCCCCCCCCCCCCCCACAACAGAATGGCATTAGAGTAATGCATGGTCTGCACAGTGTAACTGGCTTGGAAAACAGTTTTATACCAAGTTTGGTTGTAATGTTTCTGAGCAGCATTGTCCTAGACCTGCACGGTTTATAAACTGACATTAGCAGCAGTTAGGCTTGTACAAAAGTTGTATCCTTAACTGCTTCTGTGATGACTTTACCCCATCACTGCCAGAGCAATCCATTGCTTTTTACATGTTGCAGACCTGTGTGGCAGCAAAGTTGTCGACTGGAATATTTCCTGAACTATCCTCTGTAGTGTAAATTGCTTTTTCAGCCACCCTGGGTGGCCACAAGCTATTAAAGACACTGCTGTATGTGTATATCCCAGTTAACCCCCCCCCCCCTACTTTTAATCTCCTTTCTGTTCCCTTCCCCCTGTCTCCTTCACGCCTTGCTCTCTCTTCCTTTCTGGTCTCTGACCTTCCCCCCTCCCCACCTCACGCCTTCAAACCTGTAATAACACATCTGGGAGTCCAAATAGTATTCATTCCATTTAGGGCGGGAATTATTATTATTATTTTTTGCTGGGAGAAGACATTAGTGTGTCAATATAATACATACAGTATGTGTGGTTTTTGATCTTCTTTTATGCATGTGTGATTTTATTTTTGATTAAATATATACTGTGTGTGTGTGTGTGTGTGTGTACCCCCGTCAGCAACTTTATCAGTGGTTTTATCTGTGACGTGCACACTAACCCTCCTCACCATGACCTCAATGAGTGCAGGGGCAGGCAGAGTTCTTGAGGTCTCTGTCTCGCTTCCTCCCTCAGATCTTGTGCTCTTCTTTCACCTGCACTGCCCCGTTCACCCTCCATCCCCTCTGGCACTCCACAATAAGTGGCGCAATCCTGCTTTGTTGTTGTGTTGGTAAAGAGAGCCCCTCAGCCCTAAAGGGGGAGGATATGACTAAAGGGGCTTGGCTCCTCCCTGCTCATGACCTCTCCCCCTCTCTTGATCTGATAAGCTTATGGGGATTGGCAGGGGTGGCACTTGTGAGGTAGTTTTGAAGTGACAGTTGGGTAGCCATTTCATACCTCATACCTGTTGTACACGCAGGATAAGTGTTCAGAGCTCAACAGTTTTAGGTGTGGAAGGTGAACGGTGTAACGGGAGAACAGGGGTCTGCATAAGAGGTGTCAGCTATGGCAGGCTTGAGGAAGCGTGTGGTTGCTGTGGGAATTAGAGACTCTGCTGAACAGGGAGCCCGTGGCTTTGGGCAGTGGTGAGGCGATGTGAATTGGAGGTGTGGCTTTGGTGGAGCCCTCCAGCGGAAGAAGTGGAGTGAACCAGCACAAGTGCGCTAGGTCTCCTGACAGGCTAAGCCCGGCCGGATCACGTGAACAGTTCAGCCAATGAGTGAACCAGCCTCGTGACGCCACGCCTCCCCATTGCGAGTCCACAGATCGCCCGAGCGACAAACGTGCGCGACACCATGCGCTCTGTCGCGCGCCCACTATATCCGAGGCCTAAGGCTGGGGATTATGAGGCTTCAGTTAGTCAGACGGTGTGTCAGGCTGTATTGCCAAGTGTTCCTACTGGTGGAGGGAGTAATGAGGCAAGCACGCTACATCAAATTGTGGGTATGGTAGGCGATGTAGGGGTTCCACGGCCTTGGGTGCCCTCCTGGCTGGTGGGCCAATATCTGTGGGGGCAGTTAGCACTTTACTGTTGTCTGTAATAACATTTAGTAAAAGCCGTGGCCGTTTTAATTTCCAGAACATTGTAGGAGTGTTCATTTACGTACAGGTATGTTAAAGAGTTGGGGGAGGGGGTGACTCCGAGGTCAAACAGGATCACCGCGTGCTGTGGCCTGTCACGGTGGTGATGGACAGGTCAGTGCTGCAACAGGCGCCAGGCATACATTTTAGGTTTAACTAGGTATAAATCTGGTTAAATACTTTTTTTTGTTTCTTTTAAGACAGGTTTTTCTCAAACAGTGTTCTGTCACCTATACAGTATGTGCCGTATACTAACCCTGAAAGGTTACCCATTAGAAAACCATTTATTTGGGCGTTATATAAAAATAATAAAGGCATGCCCAATTGCATTTATGAATTATAATTATGAGAAAACAGTGACTAAATAAAACGTGTGTGTGTGTGTGTGTGTGTGTGTAGGTCATGAGTAGAATCTCAAGGTGTGTCGTCAGTCTTAAGTGTATAACATCACTAACAACTCTCCCAGCAGTTAGGAGGATAACTGTACTGAGTCTTCATATTTAGGATAACCCATCCGCATGTGCATGCAATGTAATAGAGCCCTTGTTAACTTTGAGGGTGAGAGATTTTTCTACTATCGGCCATAGTGCAATACTAATCATTTGTACACTATGACAATCCTGTTTGTTCACAGATTTATGATATAACTGAAAGTTATATAGAACATAAACTATTCGAATTCATGTTCGTCTGTAATAAAGTATAGTGTCCTTTCAGTAACTGAGGGCTCTCAGGGCAGCATTGCATATTCATCCGCTCTGGGATGATTCCAGATGCATTAGGCTGCCGCTAGACCTTTGATAGATGGAGGTGGAGCAATTCATGTGGGTCAATGCAGCAGCAGTACTTGCTCTGCCACTTTAAGTGTTGATTGAGTTGATTGAGGGTCTTTAGGCCTCAACCATGCTGGTATCCCAATACTGGAACTTGCCGGTTGTTTTAAATACAAGATCTAATATATTCAAACTGAGCCGTTCTTACTCATGCCAACAAACACACTCTGTCTTTTTATTGATTGTCTCATAGTTACGCAAAATCCCTGTGATCTTTTTAACAGTCGTAATTCCAGGGTTTTTGATACCGCTGCTTGTTAATGTAATAGCTCCTGCTTCATATTATAATCTAAAAAAAATAATTCACACGCTTAGCCAAAGCTGCTGAAAAAGGTGGGCTTCAAAGGACATTGTATAGGTCACCTATTTTCAAGTGACCCTGGGAAACGCTCAATCCACAAGTCTGCAACCACACCTGCTTGGGTTTGTTTGTTTTTGGTTTTACTGGATTGGAACCTGGGAACCCCAGATTGGTATAGTGTTAAAATGATGGGCATTTTGGTCCCTCTCCAAGGGAAAACAAAATGGCGGTTTCAATATCATGCTGGCCAATAGGAAAGCCACAACGTCATCCATTGATACGGGAGATTTTAAAAAACAAGAAGTAACACTGGTACTTGTATTGGGAAGTATTTCTGGAATCATGGGGACCCCTCAGCTGAAAATATTGTAGTTCAGCTCTGGGAACTCCCAGGTTTCCATTCTGAAAAAAGAAAAATGGGGGTTAGGTAGGCAGGATTCCTGCTTTGACTGCCCTCAAATTTAAAACTGTAGCAGTTCATTGTGCACATATTGTTTTTCTTTTTACGGTAATATACTACTTCATCATCATGAGCTGTCGTACAGACATACCCCGGTTTAAGGACACTCACTTTAAGTACACTCGTGAGTAAGGATATATCGCCCAGTAGGCAAATGTTAGCACGCGCATGCGCCTGTCAGCACGTCCTGAACAGCAATACCAGCTCCCTACCTGTACAGAAGCTGTGCGCAAGTGGTGAGACGATAGAGCCTGTTACAAATGCGTTATTTACATCACTTATGCACGTATATGACGATTGCAGTACAGTACATGCATCAATAAGTGGGAAAAAGGTAGTGCTTCACTTTAAGTACATTTTTGCTTTACACACATGCTCCGGTCCCATTGCGTATGTTAATGTGGGGTATGCCTGTATATTAAAAAAAGTAGATTTACAAATGTATGTTTATACAGCGCATAAATGTGCATAGCACTTCACAACAGTAATACGTGACAATCATAATTAATTATATAATAAATAATACAGAGGGAATACGTGCTTCAGACATAAAAGTAACATTTAGGAAGAGGAGTCCCTGCTCCGAAGCGCTTTCAATCTAATTTTATTGGTAGGAAGAACGTACAGAGACAGTAGGAGGACATTTTGGTAAGTGTGTCTGCAAGGAGCAAAGGTTAATGTCTGATGTGTTATTTATCAGCCATGATCATGATCATTTGTGTATGGTTGGTTGGATCATGGGTTTTACATGGTTTTAGTTGCATTGTTCCTCAAGAAACAGTCCTGTTTTGTTCTAGCAATCATTTATATTTGGGAGATAAGGCGGGTGATTTATTCTTTATGCACTCACTGTTGCACTGAATCAAGATACCAGAAAACACTACATTTGCTGTGCTCTAAAACTCTTATGCGCTGTCATGGGTCTATTTATTTTGTTCTATTTGTGGCTGTATCTCACACTTTAGAAACTTGTAATAAGTGCAGTTGTTGGCCAGTGATACTTATCGAATATGGCCTCTTTCTCCTAGTGATCAAATAAACTCAGATACAGAATATAAAATATGCTATTATAATCTCTTTGCATAACTACCCACAGCAGCTACTATTCCACCATAATGCAATCCCCAAATCACACGCTTACAGAAGCAGGGTGGAAGGGAAAAAGTCTCCTCATTAATGCCAGGTTATCTGCAACCTGTATTTAATTATTATTATTAGTTTTTTTTTCTTTAAACACTTTATTTTTTTTAAACTTTGATACAGTTGTCTGCATAAGGTTTTGTTGTGAGTTCTGGAATTAAAATTGTGAGGTCATTGACGACAAAAATGAATGAGGAGCATTACAAAGCACTGAATTAGACCAAATTTACCCCAGACACAAGCCTGGTATAGAAACCCAGTTTGTGAGGTTTCTCCGGTGCCTTCATGAAGAAGATTTAAGGGAGAGCTCTAGCTGTCAGTGAGAAGTATTTGTTTGGGTAGAAGAGGTCAGAAAGCCACAAATGTCTCCCTACCCCACACACATCTGCTGATCTCCTTCTGGCATCCTTCCCATTAAGACCGGTATTGACAAGTTGGATATTTTCCTTAGCTGTCAGATTTGGCTGCTGCCTGGGGTGCTGTGAGTTTAGTTCCCAGAAAGTGTTTTGGGGAGGTTCTGTTCCTTTTTTGGACTTTTCAACTTCGTTATTAAAGGCAGAATGCAACAGACTGCACTTGAGATTTTTAGGAAAATATCCTGAGCAGCCTCCAGCATGGCTTTTCCCAGTACTTTGTGTACACAAGCGGTTTGTACATCTGTACTGTACACTCAGCAACTCCCTGCAAATCTTTTTAGGGTTTCGTGGTATCTGCCTGCAGGAAAGACATTGGATCTGACCTCCGAAAAGGAAGATCCTTGCTTAAAAGTCAATACCAGGTGTACCTGACCATTGCAGAGTACAGCTCCGAACACCGTTTGTGCCATATAAAAAAGAAAAAATTATTATTAGTCTAAATTATAGTTAAGAAACAAGGTTATCATGAGTCTGTTTTTACCAGAAGAGGTTAACATGCGAAATACTTCTGTAACCTGTCTCTCCTTCTGCATACTCAGCCTTTTTGATATTCTCCCACCCCCATTCAATGGGAATCATACAGTACTCGGGTGCAGAAAACTGCTAATGCTTCACCGGAGGGATTGTACACTTTTTCTTGCAATTTTACCACTACCTGAGTGCTGTTTAACAAGTAGTACTGTTCCTGATTTAAGGATAACCCAATTCTGTTAAATGAGGAGCAGAAACTATTTGCGCTCTATTTTTGTTGAACAAACAGGCAGCCAGTTTTTATTATACTATAGTGGCCTGTCCAGCATTGTATGTAAATAGCTTTTTATTTTTTTAAATTTATGTAGCACTATCTATGTACATAGCGCTTCACAGCAGTAATACACGTGACATAATATAACACATAATGGGAATAAGCGCTTGAGACACAAATGTAACATTAGGAAAAAGTAATCCCTGCCCCGAAGAGCTTACAATCTAAGTGGTAAGTAGAAAGAACGTACAGAGACAGTAGGAAGGTGTTCTGGTAAGTGCGTCTGCAAGGGGCCACTGTCGATGTATGAGGTGTATAGTATCAGCCACAGAGCTCCCCGTATGCTTTGTTTGAGAGTTGTGTATAAGATTGGCCTAAAAGGTGGAGAGAGAGGGGTGCCAGTCGGATATTGAGGGGACGGGCATTCCAGAGGTGTGGGGCAGTCAGTGAGCGGGAGAGGGATTTAGATATAAAAGGGGTAGACAGAAGACATCCTTGAGCAGAATGCAATGTATGGAACGATGTATAGTGAGAAATTAGGGCTGAGCTGTAAGGCGGGACAGAAATGTGTACAGCCTTAAGTGAGGTGGAGAATTTTATGTGTCACACAGTTTAATAGGAAGCCAGGAGAGGGATTTCAGAGTAAAGTGATTCTAGCAGTACCGTTTAGGATAGATTTTAGGGCAGACAAGTGAAAGGTAGGAAGTCCAGGTTGTAGAAGGTTACTATACTCGAGACGGGGAAAGAATGAAGGCCTGTATGTTAGTTTTAACAGTAGAGGGACAGAGGAAAGGCTGTATCTTTGCAATGTTACAGAGGAAATGAACGGTTTTAGCTACATTGTTAATGTGAGGGAGGAGTCAAATGTGACGCCTAGGCAGCGCGCTTGTGATACTGGGTGTATGATAGTTCTGCCAACAGTAATGTAGAAGGGGCAGTAGGGCCAGGCTTGGGAGGCAGTATGTGTAGCTCTATCTTTGACATGCTGAGTTTTTTAGTCGGTGGAGGGCCATCCAGGATGATATGAAAGACAAATATACCAGAGAAAAAAAATCCCCTATCATGAGAGCACTCCAAAGAGTAGCTAAACCTTAATAGGTGACCAAGTGGTATACATTGATAGATAGCCAGGGTAGTAGCTAAACAGAATCGGTAAAGTATTGTGATTAGGACTTAAAAACTTAACTTTATTATGAGAAATACTCAATAAAATGGATCGCAAACCTAAATAACAGAACAATGGTGCCTAATAAACTTAGCTTCGCTTCGTATATTTCTGTTATTTCCCCTGACAGTAGCACCCAGCTGTTGAGCTGTAGCGAGGGTTACCTTTCCTCCCCCTCCTCCCCCTCTCCTTCCCTTACTCTCTCCCTAAGTTTACAATTGATATGAAAGACATTCCGAGACTTTGGTCTGGTGTAAGGTCAGGGGTTGAAAGGTGTCATCAGCATAGAGGCGATATTTGAACACAAGAGATCTGATGAGGTTACCTAGAGTGTGTGAAAAGAGCAGACATCCCAGGACAGACACTTAGGGCACACCCACAGGTAGCTCACCGGAGGAGGTGTTAAAGCTATTAGAAGATTTTTTAATATAAATCTCCTTTTCTTTATATACAAAAAAAGGGGTAACTGGGGGAAGTGGGTGTGTATGTATAACTGATTAAAATATATATTAAAAAAAAAAAGACAATAATAAAAAGAGACCATTTCTACTGGACCCGAAAAATCGCATCAGCTTGCTCGAAATGCATAGGTACAATGCCAAACAATGATGAAGAACTTCTGAAGATTGAAGTTGAAAGCACACAAAAAACTGGAGACATCGCTAAGAAAAAAAACAGGATCCGAAAATCTGCTGAGACAAAGCAATTGGTGAGGAGACGGCAAGAAATGAAGCAATCCCAAAACGCAAGAACAAGAATTGAATATGCATAGCTGTTCAAGACAATTCACAGACGTATAACTGAAGATGTAAGAAAATGTAACTGTGATATGGTGAGGAAGACTATCAAAGATGCCAAACGCTTGACGACGAAGCAACGACTTATGATTGGGAAAAAGCAAATCATTGCACTCAAACAAGACAATGGATTAGTGGATTATAAGGAGGGTTGAGGACTTTTACATGAAATTGTATGAGAATACAGATGACACAGGATATAATACAGCAGAGAAAAAGCGAGAAGAGACCACAAATGATGTACCATGCGTCCTTCCAGATAAGAGGCAAAGGCAATAAAATCCGTGAAGAATGGGAAGGCCCCCGAGGAAGCTGGCAATAAAACTGAAATCTTGAAAGAAGCTGGGGA
This sequence comes from Ascaphus truei, assembly GCF_040206685.1. Lineage (NCBI taxonomy): Eukaryota > Metazoa > Chordata > Amphibia > Anura > Ascaphidae > Ascaphus > Ascaphus truei. The sequence continues at coordinate 140,821,612 of NC_134487.1, forward strand.
AGATGTGGAGAAAATACTTGCAAAATGCTTTAGATGCTGCTTGAAGAACAGGAAAATGGAGAAATGCAATGGTAATCCTCATCCATAACTGAAAGGAGACAAAGAAGACCTCAAGAACTAAAGACCAATCACTTACAAGATTTTTACAAATTACTTCCTAATTGGCTGGAACAAACCCTGGACTTTGCCCAGCCTAGAGAACAAATAGGGTTTCGTAGTGGATACAACACCATGGACATCTACATTGTTTAAGGGTTCCAGTCCAGGGTTTTGCTGGATCTTGCCCTTACATGGCTGTTGTGGCAATCTTGGATCCTGGCAAGTCTCTTCCTGAATTGTCTGCACTTGTTCCAGGGCTTAAATAGCTGCCAGTGACTCCCAGCCCTGCCTGAGCATTGGATGCATTTCCTTGTGTGCCTGGCCCCTTGTGTTCTGATTCATGAGCCCTCCCTGTTCTTTTGGATTCCCTGTTGCCGACCTCAGCCTGTTACCCTGACCACCACTCCTGTGCTGCCTGCCTTAACCCCAGCCTGTACCTAGACTTGCACCTTTGCCACTTGTCTTGACATCTGCCTGGATCATGACTACTCTAACCCTCTGGCTCTGGTCTGTGATCTTATACCCCTGCCTCAGCCCTGTGGGTTCAGTTCATATTCAAACGAGCATCTTTACACAGTGGCGAGAAAGTTTGTGAACCCAATGATGATTACCCCAATTCCATAGTTTTTCCATGATGATAACCTTCTTTAATCAAAACCAGTCTTTTTTCCTCCTGAAATGTCCAATAGGGTTTATATTAACCAATTTCGTGTCTATTGAAACAAAAGATGTATGAATTAGATAATGAGTAATCAAGGGTATGTGCAAAAGTAAGTGAAACCCTGGTTTTATCAGCTAAATTAAAGGTGGTAATTAGAATATGGCGTTTAAATAATTAGGTAAATCTTCAGGGTTGAGTTTGGGAGGCTCCATCCTATATAAGGGTCAGAAACTTTCTGAGTTTGGTCTTCACCAAGTGTGTGGAAACATGTCACACCACGATCAAAGAAAATCTCTGAGGACCTCTGAAAAGCAGTTATTGATTCTCATCAGTCTAGAAAGGGTTATAAAACCATTTTTTAATAAGGATTTGGGGCCCCACCAATCCACTGTCACAGTATATAAATGGAAAAAGTTCAAGACCACAGTCACTCTACCCAGGAGTGGTTGTCTTGCCAAAATCTCTCCAAGAACAAATCCAGCAAATCATCAAGGAAGTCACAAATAACCCCAGAGTAAGATTCAAGGATCTGCAGGCCCCTATCACCTTGGATAATGTGTGTTCATGACTCAACTATCAGAAAAAGTCTGAACAAGAATGGTGTTCATGAAAGGATAGCCAGGAGGTAACTACTGCTCTCTAAAAAGAACATTGCCGCCTCCCTGAAGTTTGCCAAACACACACAGATGATCCACAAGACATCTGGAACAATGTTCTCTGGACAGACGAGTCAAAGGTAGAACTTTTTGGCCTCAATGAGAAATGTTATGTTTGGCGAAAACAGAAGAACCTAACCTCATCCCAACCACCAAGCATGGTGGTGGGAGGGTGATATTCTGGGGCTGCTTTACTGCCTCAGAACCTGGACGGCTTGCCACACGTGACACAACCATGAATTCTGCATTGTATCAGAAGATTCTAGAAGAGCATTTTAGGCCATCCGTCCGTAAGCTGAAGCGAAAGTGGGTCATGCAGCAAGACAATGATCCTAAACATATAAGCAGATCTACAAAAGAATGGCTGCAGAAGAAATATCTGCATTTTAGAATGGCCTAGTCAAAGTCCGGACCTAAACCTTATCAACATGTGGTCGTACCTGAAGTGAGCTGTCCATGCAAGGAAGCCCTCAAATGTCACCGAGTTGAAGCAGTTCTGTAAGGAGGAATAGGCCAAAAATCTTCAAAACCGATGTCGGAGACTGACCAACAGTTACAGGAAACGCTTAGTTGAAGACTAACTAGATTATTACTACTTCGATGAAGATCTAATAACATTTTAGGTTTGAAATATGTGAAAATCCTAAGGGATTCACAAACTTTCTCGCCATCAAGTCTTACAAGAAGTTAATACCTGAAGTTATGAATACAATCTACCACTTGGCTTAGGAACCGTAGATTCCAAAAAAGCGTTTGATTGTGTACATCTCAGTGGTACAAAATGCATTAAGACCGTGCTGAAGTAGCGTATATTGAAATGGTAATGAACATTTACGTGAATGTCACATCAACCATTAGATTACACGAAGATACAGTACAAGTAAGCTAGTGTGGCGACACCATGTCACCCAAGCTTTTCACAGCAATACTTGAATTGTTCAAGTCCTTGAATTCGGAGCAAAAAAGGAATCAAAATCAATGGTGCACACTTGAGTTATCTATCCACAAGTGCAGAAAACCTACAGCAACAATCGGAGAACTCGCCCAAGTAAGAAAGTAGCCCTACATACGAATCTCGGCAAGAATATAGTGATCAACAAATGTGTCAAATCTGTTAAGATCAAAATGAATTCAAGTCGGACTGTCTACCTTGGCCAGGAAGTAACAAAGGATGGGAACCTTTTGAATGAAATCAACAGGAAAATGAAGCTGGGACAGACCACATTTGGGAGAAACAAAACGATATTTCAAGGGAACCTTCCAGTGTACCTGAAGAGGAAAGTTTTCAACCAGTGTATTTTACCCGTGCTCACATATAGATGTGTAACTTGGACTCTAAATGCAATGATAGTTCAGAAGCTACATACAAAACAAACAAGTGTGGAGAGATGTATGCTGGATATTACCCGAAGAGAGAGGAAAATAAATGAATGGGTTAGAAACCAAACAAGTCTGTGACATTACCACAAGTGAAGAAATGAAAATGGCAGTGGTCTGATCATATTGCAAGAAGAAATGACCATCGTTGGGAAAATATGTTCCTTGACTGGATTCCAAGTGAGCTTGAAAGACCAAGAAGACGAACAAAATTAAGATGTTAGGATGAAATCGGCAAATTTGTTGGCACGACATGGAGAAGATTGGCAACCGCAGAACCTGGAAGATCATTGGGGAAGCCTTCATCCACCAGTGAATCGACGAGGGCTGAAGATGAGATCTTTTACGGTTTTTATTTACTTATTATTTTTTATTAAAGACTGTGCATAGTGGTTCTTTGCACTTTAATCACTGAATGGCATTACCTGACGCTTGTAACTCCTTGTCGGATTTGGATCAGGCTGATTTGCAGTAGGGAATGAATCTAAGTTTGTGTTATCCTATGGAGCCTTGGACTCCTAATGTGGGACCTGAATGAGTTCTTGTGAGGGCGTGGACATGAGCCAGCAGCCATCCCAGCCAGGAGAAATCTCTTTGTTTCCAGCAATCTCCATTACGGCTCTTAGATATTTTTTTCTTCTCTCTTTTCTTGCTGAATTTCCATTTCCCATGTAGCCCTGCTTTTCTGCTACACTTACTTTGCAGCACTGTAATGCTTAACACTTTCATTGCCACATATTTCTTACCCTAATGAAGTGGTTCCCAAACTTTTTCGGTTCAACGCTCCCCAAGGTGACCAGGATTTTTCCACGGCGCCCAAAGTGAAAACAAAAAGTTGTATATATATACCTAACAATTGGAGTGCGCAGTTGGTATGTCTCTCACACAGACACTCTCTCGCGCGCGCACTCTCTCTCGCACTTTCTCGCGCGCTCTCTCTCACACTCTCTCTCTCATACTCTCTCTCTCATACTCTCTCTCTCATACTCTCTCTCACACACTCTCTCACACACTTTCGGTGTCTCTGTGTCTCTGTGTCTCTGTGTCTGTGTCTCTCTCTCTCACACTCTCTGTTCCTGTCTCTGTCTCACACTCTCTGTCCCTGTCTCTGTCTCACACTCTCTGTCCCTGTCTCTCTCTCTCTCTCTCTCTCTCTCTCTCTCTCTCTCTCTCTCTCTCTCTCTGTCTCTCTCACACTCTCTGTCTCTGTCTCTCTCTCACACTCTGTCTCTGTCTCTCTCACACTCTCTGTTTCTGTCTCTCTCTCTCTCTCACACTCTGTCTCTCTCTCTCTCTCTCTCTCTCTCACACTCTGTCTCTGTCTCTCTCTCTCTCTCACACACTCTCTGTCTCTGTCTCTCTCTCTCTCTCGCTCTCTGTCTCACACTCTCTGTCTCTGTCTCTCTCTCTCTCTCTCTCTCTCTCACACATTCTCTTGTCTCTCTCTCTCTCTCTCTCACACTCTCTGTTTCTGTCTCTGTCTCTCTCTCTCTCTCTCACACTCTGTCTCTGTCTCTCTCTCACACTCTCTCTCACACTCTGTCTCTGTCTCTCTCTCACACTCTCTGTCTCTGTCTCTCTCTCTCACACTCTCTGTCTCTGTCTCTCACACTCAGACACTCACATACACAGGGGAAATCAGAACGGGGGGTGAATCGGAGCAGGGGGGCCAAGGGAGAAGCAAGAAAGGCATGGAGCAGTACTCACCACGTGCTCCATGCAGGAAGAGGCGGGCCTTGCTTTGCAAGCTCGTATAGAGCTTGCTGCGGGCCCAAAAAAAATCCTGGCAGCGTGCCAACATGCTGCCTGGAGCATCGCGAGCACGCTAAATCCTGTCAGCCCGTGGTGATGGGATTTATCGAGGTGCACGGACGCGCAGGGGCCCCGGGCCCCCTGACTACAGGACCTGGGACGCCAGTACCCCCTGCCGCCAACAGAAATCGTGGGGCCCGGGACAAACATTTTAAGCAGGCCCCCCCCGTGCCAGCGGTATTGCCTGCCGCCATGCCCCCATTTCACACCTCACGAGCCCCCATCCCATGTATTTCTCTCCTTTCTGTCTCACCCTCCCGCCTCGCATGTATTTCTCTCCCCTGCTTCCCACTCTTACTCCCTCTTTTCCTCACTCACCCCCTCTCTCCTCTCCCTCCCTCTCTCCTCTCCCTCCCTCTCTCCTCTCCCTCTGTCAATTACCCCACGCTCACTCATTCCGTCTCTGCCCCCCCCCCCCCCCACAAGATATATATCAAATAACCCTTGTTCCCGGCTGCTGGCGGCGCCCCTCTAGCCAAGCCACGGTGCACCAGGGTGCCGCTGCGCACAGTTTGGGAACCACTGCCCTAATGTATGTTAAAAAACAACACAGATTTTCTCTGTTTTATTCATAACTGACGCCACCCACTCACAGATCTATAACTCAACACATGTGTGTTGGTGTGTGCGTGTGTTTAGCTGGTTACACGGAGTAGTAAATGTGATGTAGTCACAAGGACATTTCAAACGTTTATTTTATTTTTCCAGAGAACACAATGTTTGGGGGGGTAGCGGCCTCTTCGACAGGTGCAGTAACAGCTGTCACCCCACCTGATGAAGTCTCCAGCATAGGGGGAAGTGGCTTCACAGCATATTGAGTAAGGTCTTTAACGCTCTCTCACGCTCTTATATGTAGGGAGTAATTGTTGAAAAAGCCTAGAACTGCTTTGCTTTTCTTATTTAATTTTTTTAAAGGTTGTGTCCCTATCAGTATTTACAAAGCCCATGCAATGCCAAGACACCTGGTGGTGCCCAGAGGCACCGTACAGCCCATACAGGTAGATGGGCCGTAAGGTGTTTTCCAGCACAGCTTAGTAAACACGGGCCTCAAACTTTAACCCATTCTCTGCCACAGGGGCCCTTCTGGCAGGAAATTAACTAAATTTAATCCACAAGTGCTACCCTACCTAACCTTCCAAAAGTAACAAGGCAACATTTTTATGTGATTTTAAGAGTGCTACAAATTGTCAACGATATTCGACTTTGAAAGTTTCGATACCCCCAAAAAACATACAGTACTAAGTTACGGGATGTATATATTACAATATCTCTCTTTCTTTTTACATTTGTGAAAATGTTTTACCTCTCTCATCTCCCCCCCCCCCCCCCAAAATGCACATCTCTGCAAGTGCTTTGATATGAAAGGCCTGTTTAGAATTTACCAAATGTCCCCCTTCCCCAATAGTGACTGTACTTCCCAGCGCCTGTGACATTGATCTTTTCCCTTTTTTGTGGCACTGTCTAACCTCTCCCACTGCTCTCTATAGCCGGTTCTGGGGGGTAAGATAGGCGCTTGGCTCTGCTTTTCTGACCACTCTGGAAGTGTTTAAACAGGGATTATGAAAAATATACAAATCCTGCCATGAACTGCACCAGCTACCTAGGCCTACATTTAATACACAAACAGGGACTTGGATATATGCATTTGCTACACTTTCAGTGTACTATTGATCATTTACAGCAGCTGTTCAGGTTTCTGTCCTTGGGCTGCAAATGAACACGCTGCACAAAAAAAGTAATGCGTTCTTTTATTATAAGTTGGGGGTATTTGACGTGCCATATAAACTCAACAGGGTAGTCATTATACCATGGTAGGTTGTAGATGAGGGATATTATCCCAATATTCAGGGCTCAGCTGTCCTAGGAGCATATATGAGTACTCAGAATAATAATAGTATGTAACCAAGACACCAGAGCATGTATAAGTGCTATAGGAGACTCGGATGATATAAACATAGGAGTGTACTAGTTACGCTGGACGGCTAACACAGATCTCTATATATACCATAAAGGTCCTGTATAAACCCCAGCAAAACAAAGGTACATACCATATCAAACAATCAATGTGAGGAACTCCCTTGAATAGCAGCTCGGTCCTTGATAAGTGGGTGCGTCACGCCAGACGTAATTGAAGAAAGAGTAGTCCCATAGGGTCCAGTGGCGGAGCACAGCCATGCAAACAGTGGGGGCTGCAGACCAGTTTTGGATATTAAAAGAGTTTATAAAGTGGTCAAACGGAGTACATGGTAACTCTGACGCGTTTCGGGACCTGCGTCCCTCCGCCACTGGACCCTATGGGACTACTCTTTCTTCATTATACCATGGTATATGTATACACACAATTGATATACAGAAGTGCATTTGCTGGGGATACTTAGAAGTTTATATTTTCTCTAACTTGGAATGGTCTAGAGATTTTATGCAATTATATAGTGAAGTAACCGCACTGGAAAATGTTGCCTTCCAAAGATGCAATGTCATTCGTTATAGTAGTCTTAAATGTTAAGCTATGTTTGGTTATCTGCACTATGGTGTAGGGTTAAGCAATGCTCTGCTTCTCTCTAGCAGTAAATGGACTTGGTAATACAGCTCATGTATCTGTATCAGTTGGCATTTTAATGACTTGCAGGAGTTTCTTGCATTATAGTTGAGCAATTCCCTACAGGGGTTTTCAAGGGAAGGATTACGTAAGCAAGGCTCTTAGGAGGGTTAACCAATGTGCTTCAATCAAGTGTAATGCTCTGCCGATCACCGCGCCGAATGGGTTAAATGAGTGGACATTCGCTAAGTTTTGCAAATGAAAGACACATTAGCTGTGCAGGGTTTCTTTAGGACTAAGGCCAGTGATGATATAATTCTGCAAAGCCTTCGTTCACTTGGGGAATTAAGCAGAACAGAGCTACTTGATTACATGATGTCATCTGGCAATACTGCAGGGACTTAAAAGGAAAAAGTGTTCCAGGTTGTGCTTAGCGGCAGTGATGTCCTGCGGCTTGACTGAGAGAGGCACATGATCTGTAAAGGCTCCAGCTTCTCGTTGAATTATTGGGGTACAATCTAATTTCTTTTTAGATTGTAAGCTTTCTTTTTTTAAATTTATTTTTTAAACAGGATACTGGTCTACCTGCTATTGCCCCAGTGTGTGTGTTAGCGGGATATTTTTGTATGCTATTTAAAACAATATCATTTTGAACATTGCCAACACATTCTGCAGAACCATGCAATGTGTCTGATAATAACAGAGGGCTCTTTTCATTACTTCTTAGCTATCTTTTTTATACCATAGGAACCTGATGCTTTTTATGTGGCTACTGACACTTATTTTCTCTAATCAGTCCAGAAAAGCCCACTTTCAAGGGCAGTTTTATGTGCTAACGATGACTTCAGGGAGTAAAGATCTTATTGATGTCTATGATTGATGCTAAAAGAGACAGATTCGTTAAATGATCTGAAAGTCGGTGAGGCCTGACAGACCAGCAAACAGAGTGGAGACATTTGGGTTCCTGCAGATATATATCCATACATTCCATGGTTTCCTGTTGATCTGTCTCTGTAGATCTTACGCCATTGCCCAAGTGCTCAAATATCTTGATTAAAGTGGGGAGTGGGGAAATTGGAGGATGTGTCCATTAAAATGTTTTCTCTAATCAGAATTGCTCAGTTGCCTTAGTTCTGACTGGTGTACCATTATCGAAACAAGATACCTTCATTCCGAATGTCTATTGGAGTAAAAGTCTTTAGATGTGTTGGTGACACAATTTGGAGCCATACCATGAGAGGTCTGAGTTCAATTCCCCTCTTTTATGTGCTGCTATTCTTCCACTCACTCTGCTGCTCGTATGACATGTTTTAACCACACTGAAATGAAATCATCAAGTTGTACATCTAAGTAGCAAATATTGTCATGTATTGTTATTCTGACAGGTAACATTTCTTTTGTCAGGATCCTAAAAAAAAAAAAAAAAAAATTCTTCTGATTTTTGTTGGAAATTATTTACCTAATTTATGGGCAGATTTACTTGATTTACAGATTGGCTTGAATGGAAGCTTCAGCCGGATCGGTTTCGTTAGCCGGCAACAGGCCTTTGTGAATAACCCTTTAGTGCTGAATTACTGTAACCTGGGTATGATCCATTCTGCTCTCTGAATAAGCTGTGACTGTTCTTTCTTTCTTCCCCTGCACAGGCGTACATTATTAAGGTCACGTGGTCAAATGGCTCCTCCGAGGTCATCTACAGAAGATACAGCAAGTTCTTCGATTTGCAGGTGAGAGGATTTATGGGACAGAAAAGCAGACCTGAGATATATTTATGCAGTGCTAGCTTTGAGTAGGGAAAGGTGACCAAAAAAGCTCGGGCCCGCCGTATTTATGAGGCTGCCTTCACTTAAAGGCCTATCCAAACCAGTCCATTTATTTTGCTGTTAACACGGCACGTAGTGGAAGAATTCACACTCGTGAGGGATTGAAACAACATTTCCTATCCCTGAAGGAACAGGATTGACCATGTTCTCTTCAGGGAGGTAAACTTGAAAGATTAGCATTATGTTTATTGGAGACAGAATGTAAGAGTATTTGATACCTGAATGCTTTACCTGAATGTGCCGGGCCTCCGTTCTTGCCTTGTCTGGCAGCATCTCCTCCCGACATCTGATCTCCCAGTATTTCCCTATTTATGGTCCTGTCATTATGGCTCCGACGTCAAATGGCGTCGTGTTGCCATGACAAAGGGGTGCCATGTGGCATCACATTGTGATGGCAACACAACGCCATTTGACATTGCGGAGCCATACTGATGGGGGGAGATGCCGGGAGGAAAAGGTCAGAGTTACAGAGGCCCTGTGCTCTCCCTCCGGTTATCGGTTTAATTGCTGTGGGGGAGAGCGCGGGCCTTTGTAATCATGGGACTCCGTGCAGTGGCACTGACTCGTCAAGCCAGCCCTACACCAACAGGTCAGGTTTTCAGGATGTCCCTGCTTCAGCACAGATGTGAACCACTGATTGAGCCACCTCTGCTGAAGCAGGGATATCATGGAAACCTGACCTGTTGGTGACCCTTGAGGACTCGAGATGCCCACCCCTGGCAAACTGAAGTTGGTGAGTAGTGGTCATCCAGGACTATTTTCATGCTTTGTTGAACAGGTGTAGTAAGTTCTCAGATGGGTTTTGAAGTTAGAGAAAGGGCTCAACGGATATTTCAGGGAAGGGAGTTCTGGAAGTAGAGGGCAGCATGAGAGCTATAGTGACAGAGGGTAGAGAGAAGACAGGCCTGAACAGAGCCGAGGGAGAGAGTAGGGAAGACAAAAGCTGAAATATCCATAGGGGCAGAGGAGTAGAGAGCCTTGAAAGAGCGAGAGCATTTTGTAGCCAACGCAGAGTTTTGTAGGGGGTCAACATAATTTTTACGGAGGAAAAAAGAGGAAATTGATTTGAGGGGAGATTGAGGTTATCCTCGCAGCAGTATTTTGTATAGTTTAAAAGCTGTAAGAGAGGGAGGCCGGTAATACGAATGTTGCAGTAATGCAGACGGGAGAGAATGTGGGCATGCATTAACATTCTGGTAGTAGAGAAAAGATACTTTAGCAATGCTACCAAGAAAGAAGCTGCAAGATTTAGCAATATTATTTGGGAAGGTAAATGAAAGGGTCAAATATTGATACCTAAACAATGGGCTTGGGGAACTGCTGTAGTACTAGACATGAGATGGTTTCAGAGATCCATACATATGTGGAATATGTGAAGCTTTTCAAACCCTCCAGATAGTTATGGATGTATGGATGTGTGATATTAGTATATCAATACAGATACACACGGCGGCTGTTTTGACCTTTTTAAAACTACAATGCTAGACCAATGTTTTCAAGGTTCATTCACATTATTGCTCTATTCAGATGAAGCATTCTTTCGCTCTATCTTAGAAGTGTCTGATTGTCATAGTAAGATCTGTGTTTCTTTCCTTTAATTACATCAGTTGGAGGGCATTGGCTGAAATGAAGACAAAAAAATAAACCCTGAAATAGTATATAACGTGGATTTCTATAAATGGCTGCAACACACGACAGAGCGTACGTGTGTGCATAGATGTCATGATTTATCCATGCCTCTAGCTAGATCCCTCTCCACATTCCATATAACCACACCAGGCACTTCTTGGGAGGAAAAAACGGTCACAGCTTTATTCATAACAACATTAAAGGCAACATAAATATACAATTTATCCCAACTAGAGACCGAGCCAGATTTCTCCACTACCATCCACCAAGAACTCTATGCAAACCCTCGGCTCATGCTCATTTCACCGGCATCAGGGCACAGAGCCCTATGGAAGATCACCACCATTCCAGTTGCCTAAGCCGAGAATGATACCGCCTTCACACCAAAACACCATACAGAAGGTCACCACCATTCCGGCCGCCTAAGCCTGGAATGATACCGCCTTCCCTAAATGTCCACTTACGAAGGTCTGACCTTCTGCTAGGAGCCAATACTGACTGAGCCTCCCTCCCTTGTGTGAACACTACTTGCAAGCTGCCACCAGCCTCACTGAACCCCATCCTCTCTAAACCAGCCTTTCAGCCCCCCTTGAAAGTCCACGTGTCTCACTGCTTTACCCCCTAGATCCATCACGAATGCCATCATCGCCATATTGACTTTTTTCTTAGAGCTATCAACAACCCCACCACCACATCCTAGGTGACACCTCTGACCACACCGAAAACATGGGCCTAAATCTCGCCACTAACTGCGATGTGTCCTGCATTAGATCCAATGACTGGGCCAATGCCAAATCATTCTCCCCCACATGCACCAATATTATGTCAGGAGGGGCCCTTCCCCTCTCCCTATGCAACATATCAGGAAGCATTTAATCTCACCTCATGCCCTACTGCCAACCCACAGCATCCTGGCCACGTTTTCCCACTTCCCTGCCCAGTGCACATGAGTCCCCGCACAGCCAGCCTCCCAGAGGGGCTTCACCTGAACAAAACACAAATACCAAAAAATCAACCACTAACTCTTATAACAGGTTAGACACGGTCTAACATAATCTTGAAAATTCCCCGATGACCACCACCTGCTCAATTCTTTAATAGCTGCCTCCCCCTAGGACCAATCTAGTGGCTTCAAAGGCCACACGAATCCTGAAGAACCTTTACCCTTGCCTGGGACCACCTAACGCACCCTGCACCTGCTCTCCCTGCCCCCCCCCCCTCCTTTGAGCCAGCACCCCCTGCCCTATCCCTGTATTTGACCCACTCTCCCACCCCTCAATGTCCATCCATACCTGGGGGAGAGGTGACCACCCCATCATCCGCACTCCTTAAAATGCCTTTCCCTCATCTGAGTCTCCTTCCCTTTCTGATACATGCTCCTTGCCCCCCCCCCTTAACCATCCACCCTCCTCTGTGTTGACTTGCCTGCCTGTCCCTTCGAGGCCAGCCTGTTCCTCTTCTGCACCTTCCTAGCGCCCCTTGCTGTTCCCTTCGCCCTCCTGAGCTGATGGGCTCAGCGGAGGCTGGGAGCGCCACTGCCCCAGCCTTTTCCTGCTGCGGGCCCTGCTCCTCTGCTGCCTTGGGCAGCTGCATCATCCTGCCTGCCCCTCGCTTTGTCCCTTGTGATCTTACGAGCTGGGGTGCACCAAGCCATGCCCCCACTCAAGCTCCTCGTACTGCAGCCTCTTCCTGCTCTGCTGACTGCCCTGGGCCCAGGTACCTCTAGACCTCCCCAGCCTGTGCTGCTGCTAGGGCCTGCGCTGCAGCCCGCTGCCTCGCCTCCATGCTGCCGGGCATTACCCCCCACACTTTTTTTTTTTCTCTCTATACAATCTTCTACTGTTGTGGTTGTTTTGACCATTTCTACTTTACCATTTTGTCCGATCATCCTTTTTTATGGGCGATTTGACTCATTTGATGACCTGTTATGAAACGCGTTGGACTTGCCTCTGAAGGATCCGTAGTGCTGATTCAACCCGGAAGTGAGTGCTTCGCCTGTGTAATTCACTGCAAGCAGCCCGGGGGTCTGTCTCCAGCCCCGTTGGAACCAAGTATTTACAAAACAGACGACCACCGAGCCTCGTAAGCGTAACCTGCACATGGATTCCTGAAGGAAAACATTCTACTTCAGATAAGCTGTTTTATATTTAACATTGTGAGTAGGATCCGCTCGTCCATATGTTTTACTTGCTGTGTATTAAAGCGATATTGCACCACGAAGAGTTTTTTCTTTTGCACCTATTCCAGATGCCACACAATTTGAAGATTAGAGGATTCTTTCTAAGGAGCAACTTTTGGTCTGTGTGGTGCAGATTTTTGCCATATACAGTTTTTTTCCAATAAATATTCTTTTATCATAGTTTTTTGCATTGACTTTACTGGACTATACATTGTTCATAGACGTTAGCTTGTCTATTCAGGAGGTAGCGCTGGTTTACTGTTGGGTGTTTCAGTTTCTCTATTTGAGAGAAGTCATTTCCCTGCATTTGTTTGCTTGTATATATTCATTGTACTGGTCCTCTTTAGACTTGCATCCTGTTCTCTTTTCTTCCGTTCTATTGAGTTTCTTTATATAGATATCTATCTTCCTCTTCTCGCACTGTATGCTATGAGATCGTGGTGAATAGCAGGTTGCAAACCTGTCTGAGATATGTGAATGTGCTCACATGTGATATTTGCTGTACAGTGGAGGGTTTGTGTTGATATTTTTTTTTTGCTTACCATAACATAATGACATAAATGTGTAATGGGCCAGTAAATGATGCCAATTGACTGTATATTTTGTGCGTGTGTCTGTCCACTTCCTCAGATACTATTTCTTGTTGTCAAACATCACAGCATCCTGTGCTTTTAGTCACTCGGACATGGTAAGTGTTCTGTGGACTTTCCAAACTGAGCGTGACCTTAACGCCTTCACCAGTGGAGAAGTTTGCAGAGACTGTCCAGGTTTCCTGCTAAAATAGGGTTACTTCCTTTCTTAACATCTAACCACAGAATCCGGTATGTAGGTGGTCCAAGTGCCTATTTATTCCATCAGTGCACGGAGTATAGCCGTGCAGTTCTGTGCTCTGTAGTTGGTGTCTTCGTTCTTTGTCTTTATGAAAGGGGCCTCACTGCTTTACTCTGCTATTATCCTCCTACACGTTTCCGACCTTCTCTTTAAAATTGATACTGTCCACAAGGAAGTATTTTTACTTCACGAAACCACAAAATTCATTATTAGGTCTGCATTTAAATGGGCTGTCACGTACGGCACACCTGTGAGCGTGTGACCTGCATATGGAACATGTGTAACACTCGGCCTGTCCACAAGCCAGACGAGACCCCGGGACTGAGGTGGAAAGGACAAATACCACACACCTAACAGTAAAGGGGGCGCGGCCGGAGTGTGGTAGTAGCATAGCTGGTCCAGGGAACAAAAATAGAAAGCGTTCAGTACTTGCCAACTCCGGCGTAGAAGGGTTAAGTCCGTAAGCCAATGGTCAGGTGAGGGGAGAGCAGCAGTGGTAGAGTGTCCGTAAGCCTGGGTCGAGGAGTGGAGAGAGCTGCGTAGTAGGGGTCCGTTTGTCGAGTCCAAGGGATATAGAAGACAGCGAGGTAGAGAGTCCAAAGCCAAATCCAAGGGGTTCCAGAGAGCAGCGTGGTCAAGTCCAAAGCCAAGGTCGAAATCCAGGGAGGTCAGCAGAGTATCCAGGAACAGGAACTGAAACACAAGAGAGCCAAGCAGAAGCAGACAGCACCAAGGTTCAGAAGCTATGCAGAGCAAAGAGGGAATGGAGAGACCAGGCTAAATAGTGGGCTGGAACCTATCAGGGGAAAGGGAGGAGCGGAGGTGCGGTCTAGGGGTTAGACCTGATAGGAGAGATAAGCCTGGGGGCAGACCTGATGGAGCTGGGGCGGGAAAGTGCGCCGGAATGGAAGAGGCGGGACCAGGCTCCGAGCGCCAGTAAATAGAGGCCTGGGTCCGCGCGCCCGTAAGGGTGACGCGCGCGACCCGGAAGTGAGGAGACAGCTGCGGGGGAGATGCCGATGGCCGGGGAACGCCGCCGGGGGTTAGAGGCAGTGGGGGAAAAGGGTAAGGAAGCGCCGAGAGCGGGAGTCCCCGCAGCGCGGGTCCTTACAACAAGGCTTAATACACAGCTACAATGCGTCCCACTTTCACCTTCTGCAAAGGTCCCTCAATCCGTCCCAATATACCATCGTCATGTACAGCACACAAGTGAGCACGAGACTTAGAAATGCAACCAGGGTTAATACACATGGCTATTCTAGCCAACTTACCTTTCTCCTGCGCAAGGTACTTTCAATTAGTTAATATTTACCCCTTACTCGATATGCAATCGTATCAATCCGCTGCCACCACCCCAGAAATATGCAAATAAAATATGTAATTAATATATATATCTGTCAGGGTCTAAGGTCCCTGTTTATTAAAGAAAACTGCACTTAACACACCTGTTGCAGAAAAAATAAACTTTACTCTCTACAAATCGTTTCTTAAATTAAAAGGATAAATCAAAGAGAACTCCCATACGTTGCCATACATCATTGGTCCTTTTCCAGAGAGGTCACTGGAAGAGAATTCACATGTTCTGATCTCAAAACACACACCTGTTGAATTCTTATTTTCATATTATCTTAGTGAGACTTTTGTACTATTTCTTCCCCCATTGAAACTGTCACGCCTGTATGCCTGCAGACCTGGCAAGACCCCAGTACTGAGGTGGGAACGGTATTACACCACACACCCACAGCAGTGGGAGCAAGCCCGGAGTGTGGTATAGCGTTGCTGGGCCTGTAGAAAGAGTGGTTAACGGTACTTGCAACGTCTGTTGGTGTAAGCGTAAGAATGGTCGTGTCCGTGTGCCAATGTCCAGGGGTCCAGAGAGTTGAGTCGTCAGGGTACAAAGCCAGGTCCAAGGATTCCAGAGGTCAGCAAGGTAGAGTTCGTAGCAAGGTTCTAAGGCTAAGGCCCCGCTCCCAGAGTCAGCGCGCCCGCACTGCAGACAGGCGGTGCGCTGACATACACAGACCGCGATATGCGGTCTGTAGGGAGCGGGAGGTGGGCGGGAGTGGGAGGGAGTGGGAGGTTTGACAGGGAGGGGGGGCATGGCTTGAGCAGAGGGATCCGCTACTCTCCCCCCCCCCCCTCCCTCCACGGACTCGGGCAGGAGCTGCTGATGGTAAGTATTAAACACACACACGCAGGCACTCATACATACACACACACACACACACACAGGCAGGCACTCACGCACTCATACACACACTCATATACACACACACAGGCAGGCACTCACACACTCATATACACACACACACACACACACAGACAGAGGCAGGCACTCACGCACACACACAGACAGGCACGCACGCTTTCACTCCACACTCCTCCGCGCTCCCCGATGCCTCTCCTCCTCCCGAAGCCTCCCCTCCCCATTGGCTCACAGCCACACCACGTGACACATCAACGCTAGACATCACCATTTTCTTGTGTCCCCTAGCGGCTGACGCGCCACAGCGTGTAGTGCTCTGTGCCGCCAGGGGGGACCGGGACTGGCTCAGCAGGATTCCGCTGCTGGTGGGGAACTCGCGACATTGCCGCCCGCGCCAACGAGCGCAGCGGGACCGAGGCCTAAGGGGTACAGAGAGCAGGGTAGTCCAGGACAAGCAGGGGTCAAAGCCAGGGAAATCCAAAGTAAACACAGGAGCAGGGTACAGCAGGGACACAGAGGGAGCACAGCATAGGTCAGCACACACAGGGAAACAGGAACTATGCAGAGCGACGATAGAGAGGACAGACAGGGATTATAAAGGGAGACACACCAATAGGAGAGAGGGGAGGAGCAGAGAGAAACGTGGGAGACAACAGGGATAGGTCAGGGAGAGAAGAGGAGGAGACAGAAGGGGCAGTCAGGGGAATGGCCTGTAGGGACTGGGAGGAGGAGTTAGGAACGTGGCAGGCCCAAGAAAAGGAGCGTGTGTGCGTGCCCTCTGTAAGCTGAGGGTGCGCGTGCACAGGCTGCGACAGGGAGATGGCCCGTAGGGACCGGAAGGAGGAACCAGAAGGGCGACAGAGCCCAGAAGAAGAGCGTGTGCGCGCGCCCTCTGCAAGCTGAGGGAGCGTGCGCACAGGCCGCGCCGCAGGTACCCCGATGGAGGGAGGCAGAGGAGCGGACGGAGCCGCCAGGGAAGGTGAGGTACTGGCCGCGGGCATAGCGGGTGTCGGGGAGCGTCACTGCATGGGCTCGGGGACCGCGCGAGACCTGCGGGGCATGCGCTGTGGCAGTGGGGTAGAGAGGGAGGTAGACGGAGCGGGACAGGAGTGGGAAAGGGTAGAGGGATTGGAAGGAGATGGGACAGAGGTAGAGAAAGAAGGGGAAGGAATCCCCTGAATCGTCACAGAAACAACATAAACCCACCCCTGCTGTATATCAGCTTGACCTTTTACGATGAAAAAAAACCTTTCTTGATGTTTAAAGTCTGCTTAAATACAGTGTATAGAAAGACCTCATCTTAATTTCTCTAATACTTAGACACAATGCAAACCGTTATGTACTTGCATCGAAAATTTGACAGCCTATTTTTGCAGGAGCAACAGTTATCTGTGTTTTGCACCCCTTAATCATGAACAGTGTGGTATGATTTGATTCATCTTATTGCAACGAGGGCAAATATGTACCAGGTTCTTATACAGAATAGGCGTCATCACATGATGGCCTCATTGTTGATAAAGTCCTCCAACTATAAGTGGTGACCTTTTCACCGCTCTCTGATGCGCAGGCGGGTATCTGAAGAATGTTACCGTTTTCTTTAAGGCTGACAGCCCAGGGTATGGCTATCGTCCCCAGTCTCCTAAACCACACACAATTTACTTTTAGTGGCCATCAGTGATAGCCCACTTAACCCTTCCCCCCCAATTAAACCCTCTTTGTAGATCAGCACAGACACAATTTCTTGTATTTTTAACACAAACTGTAACCACATTAACCCCAAGCACCAGATTGATTAAAATACTTAATATTCCCTGCCATTATTACATTAGCAATAACCACTATACATATATAGTTAGGTTTCATGAACAAATACAGCACCACAGCGGTTGACTTCCATTATAAGAATACCTCTTTTTCTCTCTCTGTCTCCTGTGAAAGTGACCTGGGGTTGTCATGGTATCTGAATTATTGGGCCAATAAAACAACGAAAATAGAAAAGGTTTATAAATTGTGACTTGTGATCGTGTACAAATGTACCAAAGATTTGACCTGATCTCTATGCTAACTTCAAAAGGGGCACCATAAAATTGTGAGCTTT
This sequence comes from Ascaphus truei, assembly GCF_040206685.1. Classification (NCBI taxonomy): domain Eukaryota; kingdom Metazoa; phylum Chordata; class Amphibia; order Anura; family Ascaphidae; genus Ascaphus; species Ascaphus truei. Next base: position 140,839,522 of record NC_134487.1, read on the forward strand.
ATGGCCAGCAGACAAAAAGGTGACAAAGGGCACTCGCCATTTCCTTACAGATTTTAACATGTATGATATATAGTGTAATTCACAAGGATGAAAAAATATAGATTTGGGACCAACAGAAATACAGACACTTAACATGACGGTGTCTGGGTTGCGTATGTGCGATATTTATCCCTTTCAAAACTAGAAGTAGCCCTGTCAATGTCCAGGTGTGCATTACAATCATATAAACGCAATGGTGAGCATTATTCTAGGGTTTATACGGAGAGAGTTCTAAAGTATTTTATACTCTGATTCATTTGGGTTTAAAATCATCCTCTTCCGGCTTTGTCACGAAAGGTTGAGGAGTGCGAGATAACACACCCAGAAAAGGCTGGCCTGTTCGTGTCACAGGGGAAAGTTTTTTAAGCATAAAAACAATGCGTTTGAGCAGCAAAGGGACAATTCAACAAAGGGGGTGTGCTTTATCCATAATACGTGAGTTCACATACAGTACCTTCAACTTCAAGACCTCTGAAGGGATCTAATATTGTTAATTGGTAACACACAGGTTCTTTTGTTTTTATTATTTTAGTTACTGAAGCTGTCTGCATATAAATATTGCATATCTTTGTAACCTTCCTTTTCTGTAAACAAGCCCTGTGTACCACTTTATCTTATACTATATTTGTGAAAGCACTGTATGCCTGTCTGCATGGCCTCTGTCCCTAGGGGAAATCTCATTGGTCCCTAAGCCCGCCCGCCCCAGCACACCTCTCATTGGCCTGAGGCGGAGTGACGGGCCAAAGGACACACAACACACACACACACACACACACACACACACGCTCACAGTGTTAGCAGCACATCTCCCGGTCTCTTACCCGCCGGTCCCGGAGGCTCCGCCTCTTCCTCCCCGAACATCAGGCTGAAATCCAAGTCATCATGACCCGCGCGCACCTCCTCCACTCCCCGTGTCTCCCGGTTTCCCGCGCTCACCCCCCCCCCCGGCGCCGCTACAGTCAGTGGGGGAGCGGAGCGAGCGCCCGGGACACAGCGGGGGACTGTCACCTCCCCACGGCTCTCACCACACATAGGCCACTCCCTCACCCGGCGCTCTCGCTCACCCCCCCACCCACACACACAGAGCACGCACTGTGCGTCTCTCCCCTCACACAGGGCGCTCCTCCGGCTGTCTCCGCCACCTCCCCGCGAAAGGCACAGCACCTCCTCACCGGAGCATCTCAGCCTCTCCGCTGAGGAGCCCGAGGTGGAGGAGGAGGAGGGCGGCCGGTACCCGTAGGAAGAGGAGCGCGGCCGTGTGCAAGGTGAGTAAACGCAGGGGAATGGGTTATTTAACGCGTCCAAGACTCACCCTGCCCTTTGCCCCCCCTACCCTCCCTGCCCTTTGCCCCCCTGCCCTTTGCCCCCCTGCCCTTTGCCCCCTCTGCCCTTTGCCCCCCCTGCCCTTTGCCCCCCCTGCCCTTTGCCCCCCCTGCCCTTTGCCCCCCCTGCCCTTTGCCCCCTGCCCCCCTGCCCTTCCTCCCCCTGCCCTTTGCCCCCCTGCCATTCCTCCCCCTGCCCTTTGCCCCCTGCCCTCCCTCCCCCTGCCTTCCTCCCTCTGCCCCCCTGCCCGCCCTCCCCCTGCCCATTGCCCCCCTTGCCCTCCCTCCCCCTGCCCATTGTCCCCCCCCTCCCTGCCCTTTGCCCCCCCCTCCCTGCCCTTTGCCCCCCCCCTCCCTGCCCTTTGCCCCCCCCCTCCCTGCCCTTTGCCCCCCCCCTCCCTGCCCTTTCCCCCCCCCCACCCTTCCACTCCATGCCCCCTGCCCTTCCACGCCCGGGCAACACCGGGTATATCAGCTAGTGTATATTAAATCTAAAATTGAATAAGTGATTGATACCATCTTCACAGCCTTGCACCCACTATATTATAACTCATAATTGTGTGAGTATTTGTACCAAAACTACAGGTCAAATTCTGGGAGCAGCATAGTTGATTAATTACACTTCTTTATTGCTGTAAAATTTAATTACTACTGTCTTTGGGCTCTAGTTGAACCTAATACATTTTTGAAGAGATTAGTTACATTTTTGGACACATTTGACTACATTAGGTTTTTGGGTTAATTACAATTTTTTCAAGGAAATAGGTGACCAAGGACTCTTGAGTGTAAGTCCTTAAATTATTTTTGGTGGGAGCAGTGTAATTGAAGTGTAGTGTCATGGTTTTTGGGAAGTTATTGCTCATTTTTAGTACCTTGGAGGTGAGTCAGCTGGATAGCTGTTGTCACCCTTCTAACCCCAGACCCTGGCTAAATTTCCACACGCGCATGTTGTGTTCCTGCACTCTGAACGCCTGTGAAGGAAATCTCACACTCTCGCAGACTTCCTTCACTACAAATTTATGCTATCCTGTTTCAACTCTGTCTTTTCTCAAGCTAAACAAACCAACTTTTCTTCACTAATCAACACGCACAAGTCTAGCCCATACGACTCTTCTCTGTCTTTAACTCCCTACTCAGACCATCCTCTGCAGCCTGTTCTTCTTCCTCCATCTCACCTCAGGGCTTTGCCGACTATTTCAAGTAAAAGTGGAATCCATACGTCAGGACATCCACTGTATCCTCCTCCCAACCTTCACCTCTTCCTAACTCTCCTCCTGCCTTCCTTGACTCTTTCTGCTGTCACAGAGGAGGATGTGTCATTGCTGATCTCCTCTTCTCCCTCTACCATCTGTATTCTTGACCCCATTCCCTTCCATCTTCTAAAACCTCTGGCTCGCACACATTTTTAACTCCTCCCTCTACTCTGGTATCTTTCCCTCCTCCTTCAAACATGCAACAGTTAGACCATTACTCAAAAACCGTAAGCTTGACCCTACCTGTCTTTCCAACTATCATCCCGTCTCCCTCCTGCCTTTTGCCTCTAAACTACTTGAACGTCTTGTATTCTCTCACTTGCTCCATTTTCTCATCACCTATTTTCTCCTAGACCATATACAATCTGGCTTCCGCACTACTCACTCCACTGAAACAGCCTCACTAAAATAACTAATGACCTCCATGCTGTCAAATACCGAGGTCAATATACTCTGCTCATATTACTCGACCTCTCTGCAGCATTTGATACTGTGGATCACCCTCTTCTCCTTCATATTCTCCATACTCTTGGTATTCGCAACAAAGTTCTATCCTGGATCTCCTCTTACCTCTCCCATCATACTTTGTATCTCTTGCTAACACCTTCTCCTCCATTGATCTTTCTGTGGGGGTACCTCAGGGCTCTGTCCTGGGACGTCTTCTCTTTACTCACTTTCTCTAGGTGACCTAATAACATCTCTTGGGTTCAAATATCACCTCTATGTTGATGACACACAAATGTACTTTTCAATCCCTGACCTTACACCTGCTGTAAAGACCTAAGTTTCTGAATGTGTCTCTGCTATATCATCCTGGACGGCCCTCCGTCGACTTAATCTTAACATGACAAAAACAGAGTTCCTCATACTTCCTCCCAAACTTGGCAATACTACCTCTTTCCACATTACTTTTGGAAGTACTATCATTCACCCAGTAGCACAAGCGCGCTGCCTTGGGGTCACACTCGACTCCTATTTCACATTCTCCTCTCACATTCAGAAGGTAGTTAAAACCTGGCGTTTTTTCCTCCTCAATATTACAAAGAAACGCCTTTTCCTCTGTTGCGTTCGGTAAAATACCTGCTGGTCTTCTCGTGTTATAGTGGTTTTGCTGCCAAGCAATTAACAGACACATTTGCTATGTGGTGGTGCTGCTTCAGAAGACCTCCCTTGGTACTTACTGGAAGACCTCCTGCCGTTCAGTGTCTAACAAAGTAACACCATTTGTTTAAATATGGTACTATAGGTATTTTTAATGTTTTTTTATTAAGGGGAATAAAATATTGGGCATAGGTCCTTCTTCCTTTTTTTTAAATGTAATATATATATATATATATATATATATATATATATATATATATATATATATATATATCTCTTACTTAAATTTTCTGGTTTTACCTTAAAAACCTTCAACGGTGCATCTCCACGTTTGTCGCAAATGGTTTAATTGTTAAGCTGAACTGTGAAAGCAGAAAATATTTGCTTTTATTAGGTGATAGGTAGGGATTCATACCCAATTTATTAAGCAAAATCTGGAGCCACTCCAAATGTTGCTCGTTCATTGCCCCTTTCTATGTAGTTTTAGGAAAATAGGTGTCTGGAATAAGGGAGAAAATCGATCATTTTTTTCAGAACATGATTTGACCAGACAATTGCAGAATTATATTTCTTTTTAGGGAGAGAGGTAAATCTGAGGCATGTTGTATACAGCAAAATCCTTTTTGGTCTGGTTAATTGTGCACATTTGATGTCAGAAGAGCCTGCACTGCATTGTAAAGGGATTAATTACAAGGCATTCGTGGCTCATACATTGTATGATATTAAGTAAGAGGGTCTTCCGGTTTCCTACTGCTTCAGCTTTTAGAGAGATGGTTACCTGAAGAGATCCTTGCTGATAAAGTATTTTTGTTGGAATTATCCCCCCTCCAGGGGGAGGAACAACAAACTGTTGGATTGGTGCCTTTAGTTCCTAACACTAGTCTAGAGACCTGATGGCTTCAATTAAGGATTAACTGTACTTTTATGCAACTTCAGGAAAACTGACAGTACAGTATAGAACTATAAAGAAATTACATCTGGACTCTTTCTACACATAACACGGTTAATTCCCGGGATGGTGCCTTGTACTGACAGCCAGCTCTGCATCATTGCGTTTTGACTAGTAATTATATTCACAGTAATTACTTATTAATTACAGAAATTTGCTGTGAAAGTATCTAAAGGTAAGCCAGTGACCCATTACAGATCAGTAAATCCTAAAATGTATTTCCCTCCCAGTTTCTATTTTATTATTATTATTATACATGGTATAATTAATGACCTGCTCTCTACTGAGACACAGAGATCCTTGTGCTATTGTCCCATGGTAAATAATTTCCTTACCTACCAAATCACGCGTGCAGTTTTTCATTCAAAAGAAATTGGCTTTATATTTAAAATATCCCTCTTCATTTATTTCCTAGACGAGAAATATTGTATAATCCTTTCTAAAATTACATCCAGAAGGCTCTGCCCTATTTCTTATTTCAGACTTTATGAAATTGGGTACAGCACCATGTGGTCACAGTTTGAAAAAATATCACCAGACTTAAACCAGTTGCATATTATGTACTAGCTGATATACCCGGCGTTGCCCGGCAGTACATTTTCCCGCTCTCCCTCTGTCTCCGCTCCCCTCCCCCGTTCCTAGCTTTATTTGCCCCCCCCCCTTCCCAGCTCGGTTCCCCCCCGTTAAGCTCCGTTCCCCCCCGGGACACTTTACATCAGTCTTTCCCCCCTGTACCAGACGGCACTCCCCCCCCCCTGCACCCCACATCACTCTCCCCCCCCTGCACCCCACATCACTCTCCCCCCCCTGCACCCCACATCACTCTCCCCCCCCTGCACCCCACATCACTCTCCCCCCCCCTGCACCCCACATCACTCTCCCCCCCCCTGCACCCCACATCACTGTCCCCCCCCTGCGGCCCTCATCACTCTCCCTCCCCTGTCCCCGGTGGTTGTCCCCCCCCTGTCCCCTGCGCTTGTTTTCCCACCCCCCTCTCTCCGGCGCTGGGGTCACCTTGTCCCCGGCACTCCTTCCCCCCCCCCTTTGCCCCCCCCCCGGTCCTGCGGGTGAGGAGGAGAAGGCGGCGCTCCGCAAATCTTCCCGACGCTTGTCCCCCCTCCCTCACCTCGGTCTCCGGCGCACGTGACCGTTCACCCACCTCACCCTGGTCGGTGGCGGTCGGCGTCCCATCCCGCGGGGTGAGGAGGAGAACAGCAGAGTGGCTGTGTGCGTGTGGAGCGGCTTTGAGCGGTGAGTGTTGTGGGCTTAGCGTTATTCTGTCCCGCTGCTTGTCGTCCCCCCCCTCACCTCGGTCCCTGGCACGAAGGGCCTGTGGGTAGGCCGTTAGTCAGAGGCTCCCCCGGCGCCACCCACCCCAAACACACCACCACAGCCCTCCTGCTGTGCTGGAGGCTGCACGCGCGGGGGGAACCTGCGCACCCGCCCCCCGATTACGGCCGGAGCCCCCACCGGCCATGTGGGAGACACGTGCTCCCACCCGAGCACACTTACCCTGGCGCCAAACCACCACCGACCACCTGCATCGAGCGGGAGGGGATCAAGCGGCCGCCGCAGCGGCCGCACCAACGGCTCCTAGTGATCACACTCTCCCCATCAACCGCCAGGCCCAACCGGACAACGGGACTCCGGGTAAGGGACCCACCGTGCCGAATTATTTCGGGCACCGGGAGAGGGAGGGTGGGGGGGGTGGAAGTTGAGGTGCTGTGTGTGTGTGTGTGTTCGCCAATGAGAGGTGTGCGGGGGCGGGCGGGCCAAGGGACCAATGAGATTACGGATTAGGGACAGTGCAGACAGAGAAACATACAATGCTTTCAGAAATGTATAGTAAGATGAATCAGTGTGTAGGACAATACTTTGGGGGCAAAAGTGTAACTTTCCTACACCATGCCATTTACTCCTGTATGTATGTGTGTTTTTGCTCCTCAGAAAGTGACTCCAGGCCAGTTAATACTTTCCTCTCAGGATTGGAGTGAGGATCACAGTGGGCACTGATGTTGTCAGACTTAACGGTCACACTGCCAGGGGGTAGGGGAAGGGTATCCTTGGCATAACCGGGCATTTGGAAATCTGTGGTGGATCCCAATCGGAAGAACCGACCCGTTCGCAGGAAGCTGCTGCATTTTGCTTTTCATGCCGCGGCTTTGAGGACCTTAAATCTGCCTACGTTTGAATCTGCGAGTGATGAGACGACTTCATTCCATTCTTAATTGAGCCTGTTTCCCCCTGTTTCGAAGGCAAATTCAGACTAATTTTCAGGAGTATTTTATGGCGTGTTCTGTTTTTTGCATTCAGTTCTCCCCTAATTGGATACTGTATCGGCATGGTAATTTTACTTTTGCAAGTCCCAGCAGGTTTTATACATTTTTTTTTATACGAAGCTGACAAGCTGCCTGTGCAAAATACTAAATAACCAAAGAGAAATATCAGTGTTATGTGTCGTCCATTTTATGGCTCGTGACTGGAACATTAATGTAACTTACAGGTTCAAATCCGTGTAAGATCAATTTTCAGATGTTGCTCATATAAAGGCAAGCGGCAGCTTACTAGTTCTAACTTTTGGATACGCTGTTTCCTACAAGTATCGACCATGTTGTAGAATTTATTTATTTCTAAAATATTTTACCAGGAAGTAATACATTGAGAGTTACCTCTCGTTTTCAATTATGTCTTGGGCACAGAGTTAAGACAAATAATACATGGTTACAAATACAGTTACATAAATGAACAGGGTATACATTATATACAAGTCATTGCATGCACAGTTAAAGAAAATATATATTATCGGCGTATTAAACAGTTACAGACCAGATTAAAATGTGAGACAGCCTTAGATTTGAAAGAACTTAAACTGGTGGTGGATGTGAGAGTCTCTGGTAGGTTGTTCCAGTTTTGGGGTGCACGGTAAGAGAAGGAGGAACGGCCGGATACTTTGTTGAGCCTTGGGACCATGAACAGTCTTTTGGAGTCTGATCTCAGGTGATAGGTGCTGCATGTGGTAGGGGTGAGGAGCTTGTTCAGATAGCTGGGTAGCTTGCCCATAAAGAATTTAAAGGCAAGACAGGAAAGGTGAATTTTGCGCCTAGACTCTAGTGATGGCCAATCTAGTTCTTTGAGCATTTCGCAGTGATGTGTAGAATGGATCAGAACTGACTTTGGGCCCCAAAGTCAGATTCTTGCGATCTGTGAAATGTCCTATATTGGGCACCAAATATTAGAATGGAATCTCTTTCTGGCAGGGATTTATTTGGCATTTGAATTCAAATGCTAAAAAGTTATATGCCCTTTATGTTGCTTCAGACCTTCAGCACTGGTGGGATTCTGTAAGTGGGTCTGTTGCATTTGTGCATTTGTTCTCTAGCTGAGGAAAATGAGAACATTGTAGGGAATGGAATGAAAACAATACTCCTTATTTCCCACCCCTTTGGGAAAGAGCGCGTGGGCTGTAATATATTGGAGCTTCATGGTCATAATGAGGAAAGTTGAAACCCTTGGATGTTTGGCAGGTGTGGACTTTATCACAACAGGAACATTCCCAGCTGCTTTACGTGTGGTAATAGGCGGAGGATGCCATCTTCCCTTCATTTATAAGACAAGTATATTGAATACCCTCTTTGGAATCTGAGGCAAAAGGATATAATATTACTTGCCCAAAATATCAGGGGTTAGTGGTGAGTCCAGGTCTCCTAGTTCACATTCCAGAAGTGTAGTTATTCTACTGTTTGCTATTGTAAAGCATTATAACATCAGGCTAGTTTATTCTCCCATGTTTTGTAGACCGTGTATGCAGAGCGATCACATCTTTGGCAAGTGTCCACATCTAAGTACCAGCTCAGGAAAGATCGCTCACAGAAAATACACTGACGGCTGTCAATCACTGTTTTGCTTTCCAAAGCTGCCTCCTACAATGTCTTGTGAATTCCTGTGCAAGGCCTTGTGTGGTGCAACGGTCGGAGGCAGACTGTTGTTGACTGCTCTTTCCCAGCGGCGGATTTACAAAACTGCCTTCCTCAGGCACTTACTAAGTGCAGCACTCCTCCTTCGTGCCGCCTCCATCCCCTTCAACGTCAAATGAAGCTATGGCGTTACGTTGCTATGTTAACGTGACCTCACCAAAATGTCACATTGCTGTGGCAACGAGACAATGTGACGTCACAGCGTCATTTTATACTGAAGGAGGAGGGCAACACAGAGGAGGAGCGCGGCATGAAGGGAAGGTAAGAACTTTTACGGAGGCCCCACGCACTCCACCGGCTATCACTGGGAAGAGAGCAAGGCCTATGTATATGAGGGGAAAAAAGGGAAATTTGTTGTCCCCACATGTTGCCGCGCTAGGCCCGGGCCTAATTGGAAATCCGCCACTGGCTCTGCAAGTTCCTACTTCATCAATGATTTTTCCAGTTCTAGTCGCCCCTAATGTGTCTCTGATTCTGGATGAGGGGATATCGAGTTTTGTTAAAGAGCAACAGAAATTAAACTGACCTCCTGAGCTAGCATGACAACTGGTTCTGTTTTTAATATATTTTTTCCAGATTATCCAGGGTGTTAAAGTCTGGTAAGAAACTGGATGTTTGTACATAGCTCTCATGACCCAATAGAGGCACAGCATTTTTTTAAGAATGCAAATGACACTGATTCTTTAGGACACATTGTGAAAGTGAGTTGAGACTGAGCAGTTTGCTATGTGAAAGGAAAGTCCCCAGTCTGATATGCACAGAATGCTTTTTGATTCTCTTTGTGTATCTATAATTTTATTTATATAGCACCAACAATGTACGCGGCGCTTTACAAAATTACATTTCAAGGTAAATACATTAACAAACAACCCCCCATTCTTTGTAAATTTATTTACCTTGAATTGTAATAAGCGCAACAGGTAAATGACAACTTAAGGCAAAAGGCGGCCCTGCACCAAAGAGCTTACAATCTAAGGGGTATGTTGGATGCTTTCAGACACAGTAGGAGTACAAGTGCATTATTAGAAGTGCAGTCAGGAAAAGTCAAGTGCGTTTTGGAGCTCATAGTAGAGGCGTCCAAAGTTTAGTGAGCTACTTCTTTACCAGGTGGATTTTTGGCTGAGCCTTGAACGAGGAAAGTGAATATGCGTGACGAATATTGAGTGGATGTGAGTTCCATAGGTAGGGGGAAATGTAGTGAAAAAGGTTTTAGACTGGAGAGGGTTGTAGAGGTAAAAGGTGCAAAGATGAGACGATCTTGGGTTTAGGTAACGAGAGATCAGAGTCGAGATCTATGAAGGTGAAGAGGAGCCTTAAAAGAAAGGAAGAGAATTTTGTAGTGTTTAAAAAAAAATTGAATAGGAAGCCAGCAGAGAGAGTTCAGGAGGTCGGAAACAGATACACGCCTAGGAGAGCAGGAGATGATTGGGGTAGCAGCTTTTTGAATGTATTGTAAAGGAGAGAGGTGTGTGGGAGAGTGTGCAGTAATCAATATACAAGACAAGCATTAGGGTTTTAGTGGTTAGGAAGTGGTGTATCTTGGCAATGTTGAAGAAAGGAAGAAACGGCAAGATATTGTAACCGTGTTTATATATGGTAGAAGGAAATGGAGGAGTCTAAGGCTGCGCTTATAGTAATGGCGACAGTGACGCGACTTCGCGTCAAAAATGCATTGCCGCTGTCACGTGCGCTTATAGTAAGTGCGACGCGACGGAGAGATGGCTTGGTCGCGATTGCTGGAAGTCATCTCAATTTCATTTTTCCAGTGACCGTAGCCTCATGTAACCCCTAAGCAGCGTGCCTGCGAGATTTGGTGAATAGTAGTGTAATTGACTGTAATGGAGAAGGGAACAATGGGACCTAGTTTGGGAGGGAATATGAAGAGCTCTGTCTTAGCCATTTTAAGCTTGAGCTGACTAAGAGCCATCCAGACTGAGATTGCTGATATGACTGGTGTAACAGGTGTCCCCCCCACCCTCTGGGAGATTTCACTGTTGCCTGCACTCTCTTTGTGCTGTACCTGTGAGGCTTACAGGATTGCTGAGTGTCCACCAATGGTTGTGGGGAAGACAGGACAGGCTTTTGGATATAGAGCTCTCATCTCGTTCTTGGTGCAGCGCCTGCATTCCCAGCAAGCCCATCTGTGCTGGGTGCAGTCCCTGCAGGAAAACCATCTTTCACTCCCCCTGATAAACTGCAATCAAAAGCAGGAGTATAAAAGCAGCAACTGGTCTTTATTGTGTACAGCTGTACACATAATAATAATAGCATGTTTTTGTATAGCGCTGCTAGTTATACGAAGCGCTTTACAGAGCCATTTTGCAGGCATAGGTCCCTGCCCCGTGGAGCTTACAATCTATGTTTTTTGGTGCCTGAGGCACAGGGAGATAAAGTGACTTGCCCAAGGTCACAAGGAGCCGACACCGGGAATTGAACCAGGCTCCCCTGCTTCAAACTCTTAGTGCCACTCAGTGTCTTTTACTCACTGAGCCACTCCCTCTCCCTATCAACAATGCCTTCTGGTCCCTGGACTTAACCCCTAGGGCTTGAGCCCCAAAGGTCTATCCCTACTACCATGCTCTCTGGTGTGAGTAATGAAATCGTAGGTTTTAGGGTGAATTCCAAGGACTGAAGGTCAATGGAACGCATGTTGTAATTATAGCAAGTGGAGGCTGGAGGTTGAGTGTGAGGAATATGAGCAAGAGGAAGCGAGATTCCCAAGAATGTGGGGGTCATCAAGGTGGTGGTTAGTTTCATGTCAATGCTTTCTTTTCCCTGTTCAGTTAATACAGCAACCAAGTGGGTAACTTGTATTACAAAAATATCTATTTTTCTGTGTTTCTGTGAGGTCATCTAAGAATTGACCTGGTGTGTATTTGTTAGGCAATCAAGCCATAAAAAGAATAGCCTGTTGATGATGAGCTGACTTTGACAGTATACAGACAAGCTGGGTCTAACATCAAAGGGCTGTCGTATAAATTCCAAAGATTGCCTGGTTAGCAGTCCCGGGTGACCAAAAGGACACCATTCATATCCATACAGATTTATTACGTGGATGAGAATTTAAATGTTATGTACTGCACATGGATAATAAATACATATTTGCATGCCAAATTAATCGTTTGAAACAATACCAAACATGAAAGGTTGGCTGAAGTTACATGTCAGATAACCATTTGTCCCTCAAAGATGTAACTTAGCCCTATTAAAATAGATTTCTAAACATTATTCTAGGGGTTACGGGGAGAGAGTTATGGGGTATTTTTTTTGTGTGCAGAATTTGGATCAGAAATTTGGATCAGAAACAGGTTTTCCCTGGACCAGCAAATGTATCCCCTATTATTTTTCCATTTATGGTGTGCAGCATGTAATTCTATTTTACAATGTATTTTATACTCAAACATTTCAGGTAAAAACCATTCTCTAGCCCAGCTATTAAAGTCACGAGCTTTAATGAGTGGGAGTTAGACACATCAACTAAAGGTGGGTCTTTCAGACAGAGGCAAAGTATGGGCATAAAAACCCACACATCTTGGGTATCAAAACTAGAATTCAACATTGTGTTAAATCCAAAACATGTGAATTCTCATATTTCAACTTCCAAGTCCTCTTTCGGAGGGAACTGATATTTTTTGTTGGTCTTACAGTTTTTTCAGTAAAAAAAACAGAACCACACTGTACCACGTTTTGTATATTAAATCTAAAATGTGAGAAGTAGTGTATTGTCTTTGGGCTCTAGTTGTACCTTTTTTAAGAGATTAACCGCATTTTTGGACACTTTTGCTACATTGGGTTTTTGTGTTAATTGCATATTTTTTATTAGTAAACCAGAGACTAAAAACTCCTAAGGTAATACCGTCAATTATTCTTGGTGTTGCAGTGTAATGTGATGTGATGGTTTTTGGGGAGATATTACTCCTTGTTAGGACCCTGCGGAGAATAGGCGAGTCAGCAGGATAGCTGGATGTATTAACCACTTTCACATACACAAGTCACGTGCACACATGTGGTGTACGTGACTGAGTGGGTGAGTCAGAAGAGAGGAAGAAGGGTAACCAGGATTCAAAGTCTGAAAGGAAATTGGAGTGTGAGGATGTCGAGTTAAGTGGCCTACAGAGGACGGGAATACCAGAGAGTGGAGAGAATAGGCGAATAGTATGAGCTTGAAAGGATGAGAATGTCAGGGAAGCAGGTGTAAGTAGGGGCTGAAACTTAGTGAGAAGAATTCCCACTACACCCCCGCGTCCCAAGGGGTGAGGCGTGTGTGAGAAGGAAAGGCTGCAGTAGGATAGAGCTGCCACCTGGGCAGAGTCCGTGTGGGGGCCAAGTTTCAGTTGGTGTGAAGAGAGCAAGAGAACAGTTCATGTACAGCTAGTGTTTGCTAGAGAGAGAGCATGGTAGAGAAGCGGAGGGTGAGCGGGGCATAGATAGGCTGGAGCATTTAGCTATTACAGGTTGGTACTGTAGTTTTGAGGTCGAGGACAAGTGAGGATTTGGCAGAGCTCAGAGTTTGGAGAAATGTCTCCAGCATAGTGGCGTAGCCAGACATTCGCGGGCCCCCGGGCAAAAAAGATTTCAGGGCCCCATTAATATTAATACCGACTACAATATTTTTCTCCCTCCCATCCTCTCCCTGATCCTCTAGCTCAGGGTTGTGACCGAGATTATCTGCGGGGGGCGCAGGGTTTACAATGGCCCTGCGAGCTTCCCAAAGGCACTTAAATGAAATGCCAGGGAAGCGGAATAAGGCCTCTGTAAACTTCACTTACCTTGGTTCAGACGGCTTCTGGAGACGCATCGCCATGGCAATGTGATGTCATGATGCCCAGAACGCCGGAACCAAGGTATGGGGAGGGGGGAGCGGGACAGTCGGCAGGAGGGCGCAGGAGAAAGATTGTGCTCCCCTGCTCTCTCATCATCCCTCATCTCTCCCCATGCCTCCTCATCATGATCCATCATCATCATCTCTCCTCCCCCTGTCCTATCTCTCCTCCCAATCTTCTCTCTCCTCTCTCCCCCATCCTCTCTCTCCTCCCTCCCCTCCCATATATACACACAAACACTACACCATATACATATACCAAACATGCAACATTAGTGTAACACACACATATCATATATACAAATACACATTTATATTCAACATATAAAAAACCCCACTAAATATACAACATATACCGGTACATGCACATAATGCATGTAACACACATATGCATTACAAATACACACACGCACACTTACCAACACAGAGACACACGGAACCGGGAGATGCAGAGAGGAGCAGCAATGGAGTGCTTTGCAGCGCCACCTGCTCTCCAGAAGTGTTTAAGCAGGAAGACAGCCCTACTCGCCTCCCGTTCTGTGATCCGCTCTACACTTCGCAGCCGGCATCCTGCGCTCTCCTCCTACCCGCCCAAGCCTGTCTCTATCCGAAGAGAAGGATGTAGTGGAAAGCAAGGGCACAGCCAAAGTCCAGGAAACAAGTATTCCAGGGCAAATCAAGATTGCATAAAAATGTATTTATTGCGCACACCGCTCGCAATGGGAGTGTGGAAAACGCGTTTCGTCCAACCGGACTTTATAAAGTCCGTACTATGTCCGAGGCCTAAGTGCAATGCAACCCCTGCAATATGTCCCCAAACTAGTTTCAGACTTGTAACGCTAACAAATCGCTCGACCGCCCAATAAAACAGACCTAATTGCCCATTACAGACTGGACAACTGACTGACCAGGAATTTAAAGCTGCAGTTCAGTCTTTTTTATTTTTATTTTTTTACTTCAATAGTTTCATGTGTGCAATCTCTAATTACCTAAAGAACTGCATAGCTGCAGGTCAATTCGTTCTCCATGTATTGATCGGCGAAATTTGGTGACATCATTAGAGCTGGCATATATGTTTTTCTTCTGCTTCTGTCACTCAGTGGAAGCTCATGAATGTTCATGAGCACTCCTGCACTGACATGTGCTAGTGGGAGGGCAGGGCTGACAAAGGGGCGTGCCAGGGCTTGTGACAGGACATGAAGGGGCAGTGCCTTAGCAAATGGCTGTAAAAATAGAATACAAAAAAATTGGTCTTTCAAAGTTGTTTTTTTAAAAACAGAAAATGCTAAAAGTATTTTTTCTTACTACAGAACTGATTTATTTAAAAAAAACCACACATGCAGGATATTGACTGAACTGCAGCTTTAAGGTGGATCAGACTAGGCCCTAGCATACCAGATAAACAAAGGGGAGGGGCGGGAGGATAAATCAGTTCAGAGAGGGGTTAACAGAGGATTCATTTGAGGTTCATACAAGATAAACATCTGGTTGCAATCATTCCTTTTCAGAGGTTTTGTGCTTGTAGTGCATCTCTGCTGTACAAACGGTACAGGCAAAAAAACATTTCCCCCCTGATTTTGCTAATTTAAGAAGTTGCAAAATAGGTTTGTGGTCTGTGATCTAAAGCATATTCCCACTGTCATTTCGCTTGCGTTTTAATACAGCTTCTCCTTTCCGAAGTGTTCACCAGAAGGCACGCCCACGGACGGACACGCTGATCTGCATTTTACATAAAGTAATTTACGGTAGTTTGATACACAAAATGACCAGCTGGGATAAAGGACAGATACGTTGATACTAACGCATTTGTATGTAGTATGCATCAATGTATCTGTTTGCTTTGGTTTTGATCGTCTGGCATTAGCATGAGGGGCAGTGGTTAGAGATGGGACATGGAGGACTTTTATAGAAGAGTCATTTTAAAGGAGCAGTTCATGCAATAGCCTGCATGTGTTATTTTTTTTTTTTTACCGGTTCTGTAGTATTAGATACTTGCTAAAATATTTTTTTAGATATATATTCAACTCTTAATGCCATTTTTTAATGTTTTTATATACTGAGCATCCTTTGATTTCTATAGCAGCCTTTAGCACACCTCCCCAGAAGGGCGAGACCTCTGTAAAACTCATGTATGTGATCATTTGTTGCCAATATTCCCAGCAGTTTGAGTTGCAAACTGTAACAGATAATGTTACCGTGGGAATATAAGAATACATTGGACTTGTTGAGTTACACTGACTGAAGCATTGATTGAAACTGAACGGCAGCTATTTAGTGAACCCTGGGAAGCAGGATCTTTGCTGATCGATCACGGGAGAACTAATCGATCGGAAGTTTAGGTAATGAGTTTTCAATAAAGGCTGCATATATTATATAGATTTTCTTTAAAGTGCCACTTGGATTGTTATGTGATGTATATACATTTTTGCTCTTCATGCATTTTTCTCTCTTTTTGGGGGGGGGGGGGGGGGGGGAGGGGGGTGTTTCAAGAAATCTGCCAGGTCTGAGATTATATAAATCTATCTGCCTAAGTGGATTTTGAAGCAAATGTAAGAACTTTGTTGTTTATCAGTGAACCCATCACTGCATTGTGCAATAAATCCGCTTGAAACCAAATTCCTTAAATGTTCAGGATTAGATCTGAGGGCAAAAGAGGGTGAACCTTCTACCACCTGGTTTTTATCATCCTTTTCATGTCCTGTTGCTTTTGTAGTTTGTTTGCTTTTCTTGAGAGAGTTTATATCTTGACCTGTAAATTAGGTGTTTGCGATCTTATGAGTAGCTACACAGTTGTTTTTATTTTTTGTAGTCGAATAAATTATAAAGGTTATTTTATGTTATAATATACAATTAAGTAAGATATATATATATATATATATATATATATATATATATATATATATATATATATATACAATAAGTCTTACTAATGAACTTTAAAGGGTGCAGAGGGACCGTTTTTTAAAAGAGTTTATCTGTTTTTGAAAGGTTGAAAAAGACTGGTCTAGTGCAAAGGTGCGCAAACTTTTTCCTCGGCGCCCCCTCCTTACCTCGTCTCTGTCATGACATCATGTGATCCCCCGGTGTCATTTGACGCCATAGTGACACGTCGCCAGAAGCCGCCGTAGATGAGGTAAGTGACATACAGAGGCCTTGTGCGCTCTCCCGGCATTTCATTTAAATGCTTTTAGGGAAGAGCGTGGGGCCTCTGTAAGCGCCGCGCTCTATCCCCCCAGAAAATCTTGCCCCCCCCCAGTTTGTGCACCCCTGGTCTAGTGTATAAACACTGACGGTCATTATACAGTGCAGCATATATAACTAGCTAGCTGCATTTTTATATCTCCATCTAGAAAACCTGAAAGGAGAGCCATCTTGGCAGCGTATGTCACGACGGCTTCATTCTGTTGGCGGCTTCATTCTGTTGGCGTTGAAGACATTTGTGGTTACTTAGTCTGGCTTCTTCGTGCTAGGGAGGGGGGAGAAAGAGCTGAACATGTATAAAAAAAGGCATTACTCTGCGGACAGAAAGCTACATACTTTGTGGAAATCCAGAGTTGTGGCCGTCTTCAGTGACCTTTCAGTGAATCCAGAATGATATTTCTGGGATGAATGAGGATGGGGGGGGATCTGAGCTTGTAAAGCTGATTGTTGTGGGGGGAAGGAGAAAACCTTTCAACTAAACAGCATTTACTCCTGAGTACAGAAAATACATGTATTTTGAATTTAAAGAACTTTTTTTTTAATGTTTTTTTTTTTTTTTTTTCCCTCCCACCCCCCCCAATATCCTGCTTGGCTTAGTTTTCTTTGTGGCTGCAGCAATTGGGTTGTGTCATCAGTAGAACAGCTGTTATCCTTTCTATGAAAAGGACTTTGCATTTCTGCAGTTCTCCATAATGCGGTCCACCCCACCCCATCTAATACAGACCAACTGGCGCGGTTAGAACAGGGTCTTGCTTTGTTTTCCTTGGCGTAGACTTGCCGTTTGGCAGCTGCATCATGCTGATGTAAAATGCCGAGCCCAGCATTTCCTCCATGTTCCACAGTGAGTGTGATGTGGCAAACACTACTCTGACATTTTGTTGGAGGATTGGATGGCTTGTTGGTGAACTCTTAGCTCCACCCATGGGGTACCTTTAAAAAAAAAAAGTTCTCTCTCGTTCTCTCTCTCTCTCTCGTTCTCTCTCTCTCTCTCGTTTTCTCTCTCTCGTTCTCTCTCTCTCACGTTTTCTGTCTCTCGTTTTCTCTCTCTCTCGTTCTCTCTGTCTTGTTCTCTCTGTCTTTCTTTTTCATTCTTTAGCACTCTTTCGATTCTGTAGCTCTCTCTCTCTCTCTCTCTCTCTCTCTCTCTCTCTCTCTCTCTCTCTCTCTCTCTCGTGTTCTTCCTTCGCTTCCTCCACATCGTTTTAAAAATCTCACCAACTTTTTATCCTTCATCCTTCTATCCTTCTATCCTTCTTTGCTACATTTTTCATCATTTTGTCCCTACTATTTGCTAGTATGTGGTGCCTGAAATATACAGTCTTTTTTTTTCCATATATTTTTCCAAAGAAATTGCTGTGCCCATCAGTTTGGTAACAATACTCTGAAATGAATCCCTTCATTCATTTACTGAAATGCTTCTGATCTAAGTTCCCTCAGCCATGGTCTGTTATGTTGCTTTCATCTTGTGGCTGAGAAAAGCTGGTGAATAGTGGAGAAACATTTGGAACAAATGAAATGAAATGAGCAGAAGCCAAACTGAAACAACAAGCTGTGTTCTGTTTGTATGTTTTTCGTCATTGCTTAAAACTTTCTTATTTTGAAGCTGCAATTCCCCCCCCCCCCCTTCTCAAATATATATACAAACGTACATATATACATACACACACTGTGTATACGTGCATGTGCATATATATCTATCTCTATCTCTTATCTTTTCCTTTACCTGAAGTGGGGAGTCTCCATGAGCTCATCTCTTGTGCCCAACCTCTAGGGACCCACCGATTCCCAATAAATTTGTAGTTTATTTTGTGTATGTCTAAACTAGAGTAAAAAAAACCCCGACGAATATGGCTGTGGGGTCACAGCTCAAACGTCACCACGTCATCTCCTGATAAAGTTGCATCTCTCTGTTGGCCACAGGAGCGACTCTTGTATTCTCTTTTGTGCTCGGGAAGCACTGGATTTCCCAGACATTGGGGACCCTGGCTCTGATCTGCAGGAATACCAATTTTTTTTTTTATCAATAAAATGTAACCAAGTGCAACTATAATGGAGGACAGGACAGTCTCAGAAGTTTTAGCCAACACACACATTTTTATTCGTGCATCAGTCAAAGGTAGTTTCGTGGTGTGTGTGGTTTTTTTTTTATTATAAATGAGAATTGTGTTAAAATTATCACTGCTGGTCAGCTATCCACCTAATTCTGGGGCACAGGACTTCTGAAGAGCAGGGGAGAGGGTACCATGGCTGTCGATGGGGAAGTGGTCTGGGAGACCTGCAACTGTCAAGTGGGGGAAGGGGTGGACCTGCTTACTGGCTGGAGCCTGTGAAGGATGTAGGAGCGTTGCAAAGGAAGTGGGTCTCACTGGCTGCTAGCTACAATAAATTGCAAAATACCCAATAATAACCCCTTTGCTAATAGGCAGAGCAATGTATTGCATCCAGCCTAACATCAGAGAGGTAATCGAGAAAATGATGCATGTTTGCAATGTCGTGACCTGCAGTACAGTTAATATTATACCCAGAGCCCAAGGTCCTGAGTGACCAGCTGTTCTGAGAATTGTATTACTATTAAGGGCTACGTTGACAGGTAACCAAATTACAAAGCGTTGGTGAGCATTGATTCAAGAAACAATAAAAAATAATCTCTGAAATTTTTTGTATTACTGTATTTGGTTGTCATGTCCTAAATTCACAAGAAGTTACAGGATTTCCTTCTCTGACTTCCTCCTCTTTCTCTGCACTTGCCCCTCGTCTGTATTTCGGCTCCCCCCTCTCTGATTGCAAGCCCTGTTGGTTAGATTGAAAAAAAAAAATCATGTTCTGTTCTTTATTTTAGATGCAAATGTTGGACAAGTTTCCAGTGGAAGGAGGTCAGAAGGATCCAAAACAGCGAATGATCCCTTTCTTACCAGGTATGTGTACCATACAGCTAATTGTGTGTGTGTGACTAGGGCCAGCGCGTCATGAGCGAAAGTAACACATATGTAATTACCTGCATAGTAGGCAAGTAGGAATTGGGCTGTTATCAAATGATTTTCTCTCATGCTGACTTCACTTCTGAGCATGTAATGCTGTTTCAAAATCAAGAGTTTTTCAGCACACTGTGACCCAGATGATCAGCATTCACTGTGGAAACTATGCAATCCACCCCCTTCGCTGGTTCTTTTGAGCACCAAACCGCTGAATTGGTTATACCCATGGAAAGGGGGATGTTATACAAGTGCTAAGGATTTTGACAACCTATTGGTGAGCGCAAGCTCCTTGTGTAGTTAAAGAAAGGGGCATCGTGTACAAGGTTGAAGGATTGACCATTCTTTTCTAAAACTGGTGGGTTAAATTATTGGATGCAATTTTATATTCTGGGGAACTGTGAAGTCCCTGTTTAATATTGGAACTATAAGCGCTTATACCTGGTGAGCTAAATCATCCATACAAAGTAATGAATCAGTGGGCTGGGACATGAGGATATTGAGCTATATAGGACCTGCCAGTGGAGAAACATGGTCATGGCATTTTAGAGAGATTTGGAAAAACATCACAATATGCAGAGTTGAGTTCTGGAGGTTCCTTGCTTATAGCTTGAAATAAGAGCAACTACAATGGTGGGGTTTTCATACAGTGTCCCACCAACAATTGCATCTGTACCTTGTATCAGAGGGTGACCTAATGATAATGATACACTGAAGGGACCTCACACCCGTTGCTTCCACTACAAGCTGACCGTGCATACTAAAATTGTGCTTCATATTAATATACTGTCAACCTAAGAGATGTGTAGTCAATGTCATTTGGCAACCCAGTATTTAATTTGGAGAAGCTTTCTGTAGTATTCCTCTCAATTGCAGTCTGTTTTTATACTAGTGCTGTAACTTATTAAGGCTGTGGGTCCTTGTCAGCATTTTTGGGTTTTGCAGAGTATGAATCAGCAATATTTTTCCATTGGAAACTCTGCAACACACATTTTTATGCCAAAATGTTCAGCTCTGGGCTTTAGAAATGAGTGCAGCTGGCCTGTGCCTCTCCCTAAGCTGACCCTTAATACACAAACATAAATACACATACAGGCACATATTTTCCAGAAAGGCAATGTTTGGTTAAAGCAGCACTAGTCGTTACATTGCTTGTTTCTTGTTTATTATAGGTTTTGAAGCAGGGGGTCTCTAGGGCTGAACCTCATTAAATTGAAATCCGGGGACCCCTTCTTCCAGAAATGCTTACCTCCATAGTGGTGCCGGTATCCCTGCAGCCAGGGAACTTGTGTGCCTAGCTAAATGGCGACGTTTAAATGCCCCACGTCACACGGGGCCAATAGGAAGCCGTGGTGTCATCCCTTGCGGCTTCTATTGGCCTGCATGACATGGGGTCTTTAAACTGCACAGAGATACCAGCACCACCTATGGAAGAAGGGGGTCCCCTGAGCGGAAATGAATAGGGTTCAGCTCCGGAGACCCTCTGCTTCAATCCTAGAAAATAATAATAATAATACGAGCAATACAACCTGTAGATCAGCCTGTAGACATGCCCTCAACTCTCCAGCATTGTCAAAAGGCAGCGAGTCAACTGAACAGGAGAATGCAGGTTATGGATTCAATATGCTGTAATTGGACTTGCTGGGTTTGGATAATCTGGACTCGAGGATGGAATCACAGATCTATAAAGTGATTTGTTCTCCGTTT
The DNA here is from genome assembly GCF_040206685.1 of Ascaphus truei. NCBI lineage: Eukaryota > Metazoa > Chordata > Amphibia > Anura > Ascaphidae > Ascaphus > Ascaphus truei. The sequence goes on from NC_134487.1 coordinate 140,860,862, forward strand.
ACCTTAAAACCGACGTTTGAGAGGAAGAAAGGTGCTCCTGGTAGGGGACAACATATCCACAGAAGAAATCAAAGCCACAGTGTTATCACCATTAAAAAAAAGATAATAATGATAACATATTCTGGAGCGCAGTACAATCTAGGAGGGAGGACAATTACTTTCTATAACAACGAGTTGAAATAAATTAAGACAGACAATAGGAAGGATATCCCTTCCCCAAGGAGTTTACAATCTATAATCTTATTAGTAAGCACTAATTATTAAACATTCATCTGAAGGGTATACTGTGGCATACTTTCTATTATGAATTGCTAAAGCCTTTGAGCGTGTATGATGATAGAGGTCCCACTCATACAGTAGAAAAATTAGGGGGAATTTAAAACCGTAACCCCACCTCTTCCAGAGCTGAACCATGTTATTCTTGGCTCTACGGGACCCTCTGAATAGTTGCTGGCAGGGCTCGACAAATGCACTTGCGCACTCGCCCTGGGCGAGTGCATTTTACATACTTGCGAGTCTTGCTGGCGGTGGGGCGGTGCAGCGGCTCCCGGCATTCTCCTGCGTCTCACCTGTAACTCCTGTGAAAAAGATGTCGCGTTGCCATGACAACGGGATGCTACGTAATGTCACGCCGTTATGTGGCTTCTTGTTGCCATGACAACTTAACGACACACTGCGTCCTGTTGTCATGGCAATGCAGCGCCATTTGATGCCGCACAGCCATTTTTACCGGAGCTGCAGGGGAGACACGGGTGTTACAGGGGGAGACAGTAGGAGAATGCTAGTAGATGCCGCACCACCCAGCCACCGGTAAGACTGACCAACGGGCAAAGTGAGGGGAATGAGAGAGGAAGGCGTGGGTACATTCTGAAAAAATATATTTTTAAAAAGGGCGAGTGCCTTTTTTTTCCGGGCGAGTGCCGTTTTTTATAATTCGTCGGGCCCTGGTTACCGGTGTAGTTGCCATTGGTAAAGTTCCCTTCAGGGAATTCATGTACAGTGGCGAGAAAAGGTTGATAATTATGGAAATTCCATAGTTTTTTTTTAATGATGATGATGATTATGATAACCTTCTTGAATCAAAACCAATCTCTTCTTAAATATCCAATAGGGTTTATATTAATCAATTCCATGTTTTTTGGGAAGTTTTTTTTTATTTTTTTAAACAAAATTATGTATGAATTAGAGAAACAATGAGGAATTAAAGCTGCAGTTTAAGCAATATCCAGCGCTGCTAGTTTCATGTAGCGCTTTACAGACACAGTCCCTGCCCCGTGGAGTTAACAATCTATGATTGTGATGCCTGGGGCACAGGGAAATAAAGTGACTTCCCTAAGGTCACAAGGAGCCAACACCGGAATTGAACATGGCTCCCCTGCTTCAGACTCGGTGCCAGTGTCTTTACTCACTGAGCCGCTCCTTATCACTGTTGATGGATGTAAGTAGATGTAAATGTGCGTATACTGAGGGTGGGCACTTGAACCGGTTTGCGTTTTCCTGCAACTACTGTATATTTAGTTTAGCATTTTTAAACAAATTCAATTGATATATTGAATATATTATAAATTATATTGAATATATGGCCCTATATAAATGGTGCCGGCACACAGTGGGAGCTCTTGGTGCACTAAAGTGTTGTTAACTGCAGCATTTGAGGGTCCCCTCTGACGGAAATCTACACTGCGTGTGCTTTTTGGCATGGATCTGCTGGGCCTTGCTGCACCAGCTAGTGCTCTCCCTCCAGTGGATCTCCGTTCTCTTGCCGCGGGACTCTGACTGGCCCCGGGTCACACTTGATCACACTTGAATGCCTTCAGGCTTGTGCAGGTCTACCTCCACCTGTCATGGCCGCCCCTCTTCCAGAATCCCCTCCCCCTTAGTCCTACCTCTTCCACAGTCTTTGTCATTGGCTGCTACTATGTCCATCACTAGTGATATGTCTATAGGACACTGGAGAGGAACCTGCCAGGGGGCAGTGTGTACGTGTTGCTTGCATCACACTGGGGTTTGCACCGATATCAGACACTCCAGGAGGGAGTAGTCATGCTCCATATAGCTTTTTCACTGCTTCATTTTAACCTCAACACGAGCTACTGTGTGTACGCTGTTCTCTGTATTATGCTGGGTAGCTTATCCCATGCTTTATGTATGTATGTATGTATGTGTGATCAGAGCTAAGAGATTTTACATGTAGGGTTGCCAGGTGTCCGGTTTTGAACCGGACAGCCCGGTATTTGGCCTCTGCGTCCAGTAATACCTCTCCGAATGCAGGGTGGCTGCGGGGGGGGGGGGGGGCGGAAGCCGGGCAGAGCAGTTGCCACCATGCCCGTCTCTCCCCTCGCTGCAGGCTTCTCTCTTGCTGTCTGTCTCATGCCGAGGTGCTGTGATGCTGCCGCGCGCCGGGTCCTCTGACGCCAGCTGGGCTTCCGGTGTGCGCCGACATGAGAGGGAGGCCCGAGCGCGTCAGCCTCAGACACCTCGGTGTGGGACAGACAGGGAGAGAGAATCCTGCAACTGGGGGAGAGCCGGGCATGGCGGCAACTGCTATGACCTGCCGCTGGCCCCTTTGCATCCACTGTCCCCACCCCCCCCCCCCCGCATCCACTGTCCCCCCTCCGCCTCCACTGTCCCCCCTCCGCATCCAATGTCTCCCAACTCCGCATCTACTGTCTCCACCCCTCTGCATCTACTGTCTCCACCCCTCTGCATCTACTGTCTCCCCCCTCTGCATCTACTGTCTCCCCCCTCTGCATCTACTGTCTCCCCCCTCTGCATCCACTGTCTCCCCCCTCCGCATCCACTGTATCCCCCCTCCGCATCTACTGTATCCCCCCTCTGCATCTACTGTCTCCCCCCTCTGCATCTACTGTCTCCCCCCTCTGCATCTACTGTCTCCCCCCTCTGCATCTACTGTCTCCCCCCTCTGCATCTACTGTCTCCCCCCTCTGCATCTACTGTCTCCCCCCTCTGCATCTACTGTCTCCCCCCTCTGCATCTACTGTCTCCCCCCTCTGCATCTACTGTCTCCCCCCTCTGCATCTACTGTCTCCCCCCTCTGCATCTACTGTCTCCCCCCTCTGCATCTACTGTCTCCCCCCTCTGCATCTACTGTCTCCCCCTCTGCATCTACTGTCTCCCCCTCTGCATCTACTGTCTCCCCCTCTGCATCTACTGTCTCCCCCCTCTGCATCTACTGTCTCCCCCCTCTGCATCCACTGTCTCCCCCCTCTGCATCTACTGTCTCCCCCTCTGCATCTACTGTCTCCCCCCGCTGCATCCACTGTCTCCCCCCTCTGCATCCACTGTCTCCCCCCTCTGCATCCACTGTCTCCCCCCTCTGCATCCACTGTCTCCCCCCTCCGCATCCACTGTCTCCCCCCTCCGCATCCACTGTCTCCCCCCTCCGCATCCACTGTCTCCCCCCTCCGCATCCACTGTCTCCCCCCTCCGCATCCACTGTCTCCCCCCTCCGCATCTACTGTCTCCCCCTCTGCATCTACTGTCTCCCCCCTCTGCATCTACTGTCTCCCCCCTCTGCATCTACTGTCTCCCCCCTCTGCATCCACTGTCTCCCCCCTCTGCATCTACTGTCTCCCCCCTCTGCATCTACTGTCTCCCCCCTCTGCATCTACTGTCTCCCCCCTCTGCATCTACTGTCTCCCCCCTCTGCATCAACTGTCTCCCCCCTCTGCATCCACTGTCTCCCCCCTCCGCATCCACTGTCTCCCCCCTCCGCATCCACTGTCTCCCCCCTCCGCATCCACTGTCTCCCCCCTCCGCATCCACTGTCTCCCCCCTCTGCATCCACTGTCTCCCCCCTCCGCATCCACTGTCTCCCCCCTCCGCATCCACTGTCTCCCCCCTCCGCATCCACTGTCTCCCCCTCCGCATCCACTGTCTCCCCCCTCCGCATCCACTGTCTCCCCCCTCCGCATCCACTGTCTCCGCCCTCCGCATCCACTGTCTCCGCCCTCCGCATCCACTGTCTCCGCCCTCCGCATCCACTGTCTCCGCCCTCCGCATCCACTGTCTCCGCCCTCCGCAGCCACTGTCTCCCCCCCCTCCACAGCCACTGTCTCCCCCCCCTCCACAGCCACTGTCCCCCCCCCCTCCACAGCCACTGCCACCCTCCTATCTGCAGCCACCGCCCCCCTCCTCTCTGCAGGCAATGACACCCCTCCTACCCCCCTCAACACCATCCCCTAGATAAGTTTGAATTTGATTGGGTGGCGGGGGTATTTTTTATGTCTTTGGGGGGCGTGGGTTACGTTTTATATGTATTTGGAGGGGGGTGGGGGTATTTTTTATATGTATTGGGGGGGTCGCAACTTTTTACCATTGTATCCAGTATTTTTGGGCAACCCTATTTACATGGGTGTTCAGTTATTGGAATCGTTGCGATGCCTTTAACCTCCCTGGCACGGCTACCATGCCAAGTAGAGGAGGAAATGGACAGGGTTTAAGAATGATGACAGATTCCAATTTTGCAACCTGGCACTTCTCCCCTGCCTCATTCCCACGTCCTAAGAGCACCGCTCAGCTCTGCGGCCAAGCAACACACAACCTTTCCTTGCGTTCTAAGAGCTTTAGCAGAAATCTAAACCATGTATTTCCATGTATTAATAAATGATTCTGCATTTTATCTCCCTCCATCCTTCCTGCACAACCACAAACGCTGTCTCTGCCTTGCAGATCCTTCCCCTGTGTGCTTTTTATTTTATTTTTTTTCTCGAGTTTTGTTATGCTCTGGGATTTTTTAAAATATTGCATAAAACCAGGGCTTTGTAGGAGGACGGCATTGAGAAAATGAACTGCAAAATGCCTGTCTGTTGCTGAGGAAGGAGGGTGTTCAGGAACACTGTGCTTTTTGTTTGGAAACACAAATGGCCGTTCTTCTCAAGAGCTGTGTTCTGTACAGGGGGTCAGACGTGGCATAAATGGAGGAGCACAGTGGCCATACAGAATGTTGCATAGGCACAGCAGAGGTCTGGGAACACCCCGAACAAGAACATTAATGCTGCAAAAAACCTGTGTATACTGTACATAGATATGAATGATAATTATTTCACATTGTAGAGAGCAGGGCCTTTCTGATTCTGTTTTAATAAGCTGCACCATGCGTTTCTAAAGCACATGCGTTTTAAACTGATAGTAGGTTGATGAAAATGACCCTTTAAAGTCCCAATGCCACTTGGCACCATAAACTGCAGTTGAATTAAATTGAAAGCACAAGTTGCTATGATATGAAGATCACCCTGTCATTTCTCGCAATCACTGATAACCGCTGCTTATAATTTACTAAACCGCTCTGCACAATCACTTCATAAAATATGGATGAAAGTGTCACAAAGTCTAAGAGGGACTAGTACTAGGGTGACCAGATTTTGAAAATGAAAAACCGGGACACATTTTTATATATATATATATATATATATATATATATATCACTTTATTTATTGTAGTACACTTATACTTTACTACCATTAGAGAGAGTGTGTGTGTGTGTGTGTGTGTGTGTGTGTGTGTGTGTGTGTACACCTCAATAATCGAACAAAAAAAAAACCCAGATGTGAATGATTCTGAACCCATTAACCAGTGTCAGGATGCCCCCTCTTCACAATTTCTAAAAGCAGCAATCCCGCCCGGGATCTTACCTGATCCGCAGTCCCTCAAGGTACTATACTAGAGGGGAGGTGTTCCTTACCTGTCTTCCGATGTCTCCCGCGTGAAATTTGAGTCAGATCTGGAAGAAAGCAGAGTAGGTTACTTCGGTGTAGGTATACGGCAGTTAAGATAAGACAGAGGGTGAGGGAGACAGGCAGGGAGGGCGAGGGAGGGAGACAGGGATGGAGGGAGACAGGGAGGGAGGGCGAGGGAGGGAGACAGGGATGGAGGGAGACAGGGAGGGAGGGCGAGGGAGGGAGACAGGGATGGAGGGAGGGCGAGGGAGGGAGACAGGGCGAGGGAGGGCGAGGGAGGGCGAGGGAGGGAGACAGGGCGAGGGAGGGAGACAGGGCGAGGGAGGGAGACAGGGCGAGGGAGGGAGACAGGGCGAGGGAGGGAGACAGGGCGAGGGAGGGAGACAGGGCGAGGGAGGGAGACAGGGCGAGGGAGGGAGACAGGGCGAGGGAGGGAGACAGGGCGAGGGAGGGAGACAGGGCGAGGGAGGGAGACAGGGCGAGGGAGGGAGACAGGGCGAGGGAGGGAGACAGGGCGAGGGAGGGTGAGACAGGGAGGGTGAGACAGGGAGGGTGAGACAGGGAGGGTGAGACAGGGAGGGTGAGACAGGGAGGGTGAGACAGGGAGGGTGAGACAGGGAGGGTGAGACAGGGAGGGTGAGACAGGGAGGGTGAGACAGGGAGGGTGAGACAGGGAGGGTGAGGGAGGGAGGGTGAGGGAGGGAGGGTGAGGGAGGGTGAGGGAGGGAGGGAGGGTGAGGGAGGGAGGGTGAGGGAGGGAGGGAGGGTGAGACAGGGAGACAGGGAGGGGGAGACAGGGAGGGGGAGACAGGGAGGGGGAGACAGGGAGGGGGAGACAGGGAGGGGGAGACAGGGAGGGGGAGACAGGGAGGGGGAGACAGGGAGAGGGAGGGGGAGACAGGGAGACAGGGAGGGGGAGACAGGGAGGGGGAGACAGGGAGACAGGGAGGGGGAGACAGGGAGACAGGGAGGGGGAGACAGGGAGACAGGGAGGGGGAGACAGGGAGACAGGGAGGGGGAGACAGGGAGACAGGGAGGGGGAGACAGGGAGACAGGGAGGGGGAGACAGGGAGACAGGGAGGGGGAGACAGGGAGACAGGGAGGGGGAGACAGGGAGGGGGAGACAGGGAGGGGGAGACAGGGAGGGGGAGACAGGGAGGGGGAGACAGGGAGGGGGAGACAGGGAGAGGGAGACAGGGAGAGGGAGACAGGGAGAGGGAGACAGGGAGACAGGGAGGGGGAGACAGGGAGAGGGAGACAGGGAGACAGGGAGGGGAGACAGGGAGAGGGAGACAGGGAGACAGGGAGGGGAGACAGGGAGACAGAGACAGGGAGAGGGAGACAGGGAGACAGGGAGGGGGAGAACAGGGAGAGGGAGACAGGGAGACAGGGAGGGGGAGACAGGGAGAGGGAGACAGGGAGGGGGAGACAGGGAGAGGGAGACAGGGAGAGGGAGACAGGGAGAGGGAGACAGGGAGGGGGAGACAGGGAGGGGGAGACAGGGAGGGGGAGACAGGGAGGGGGAGGACAGGGGAGGGGGAGACAGGGAGAGGGAGACAGGGAGGGGGGAGACAGAGGAGAGGGAGGGGGAGACAGGGAGAGGGAGGGGGAGACAGGGAGACAGGGAGGGGGAGACAGGGAGAGGGAGACAGGGAGACAGGGAGGGGGAGACAGGGAGACAGGGAGGGGGGAGACAGGGAGACAGGGAGGGGGAGACAGGGAGACAGGGAGGGGGAGACAGGGAGACAGGGAGGGGGAGACAGGGGAGACAGGGAGGGGAGACAGGGAGACAGGGAGGGGGAGGGGGAGACAGGGAGAGGGAGACAGGGAGACAGGGAGGGGGAGACAGGGAGACAGGGAGGGGGAGACAGGGAGAGGGAGACAGGGAGAGGAGAGACAGGGAGAGGGAGACAGGGAGAGGGAGACAAGGGAGGGGGAGACAGGGAGAGGGAGACAGGGAGGGGGAGACAGGGAGGGGGAGACAGGGAGGGGGAGACAGGGAGGGGGAGACAGGGAGAGGGAGACAGGGAGGGGGACAGGGAGGGGAGACAGGGAGACAGGGAGGGGGAGACAGGGTGGGAGGGAAGGAGGGAGACAGGGTGGGAGGGAAGGAGCGGGAGACAGGGTGGGGAGGGAAGGAGGGAGACAGGGTGGGAGGGAAGGAGGGAGACAGGGTGGGAGGGAAGGAGGGAGACAGGGTGGGGGAGAGGGAGGGAAAGAGACACACACACCCACCTGACACACACACTGATACACACTGATACACACACACACACACTGATGCACACCACCCCCCCACGGATACACACACACACTGATACTGATACACACACACACACACACACACACACACACACACACACACACACACACACACACACACACACACACACACACACACTGATACTGATACACACACACACACACACACTGATACTGATACACACACACACACACACACACACACACACTGATACTGATACACACACACACACACACACACACACTGATACTGATACACACACACACACACACTGATACTGATACACCCCCCCCACTGATACACACACACCCCCACTGATACACACACACACACACACACACACCCCCACTGATACACACCCCCCCACACTGATACACCCCCCCCCACACTGATACACCCCCCCACTGATACACACACACCCCCCCCACTGATACACACACACACACACACACTGACACACACACACCCCCACTGATACACACACACACCCCCACTGATACACACACACACCCCCACTGATACACACACACCCCCACTGATACACACAAACACACCCCCACTGATACACACAAACACACACACCCACACCCACACATACACCCACTGATACACACACACACTGATACACACACACACTGATACACACACACACACACACACACTGATACACACACACTGATACACACACACTGATACACACACACACTGATACACACACACACTGATACACACACACACACTGATACACACACACACACACACTGATACACACACACACACACTGATACACACACACACACACACACACACACACACACACACACACACCACACACACACACACACACACACACACACACACACACACACACTGATACACACACACACACACACACACCACTGATACACACACACCCACTGATACACACACACCCACTGATACACACACACCCACCGATACACACACAACACACCCCCACTGATACACACACAACACACCCCCACTGATACACACACAACACCCCCCCACTGATACACACACAACACACACCCACTGATACACACACAACACCCCCCCACTGATACACACACAACACACACCCACTGATACACACACAACACACACCCACTGATACACACACACCCACTGATACACACACACCCACTGATACACACACACCCACTGATACACACACACCCACTGATACACACACACATACACACACACACTGATACACACACACATACACACACACATACACACACTGATACATATACACACACTGATACACATACACACATACACTGATGCACACACTGATGCACACACTGATGCACCCCGCCTCCCCCTGCACCGCCTGCCAGCCCCTGCACCGCCCACGACCGCGCAGCAACCACTGCCCGCCCCCGAGCCCATCTCCCACACCAAGGGGACGGGGGGTAGTGAGCGCAGGGGGGCAAAAGCTGTGAGCGCCGGTGGGCAAAGCTGTGAGCGCCGGGGGGGCAACGGTGGGAGCGCCGGGGGGGCAATGGTGGGGGCGCCTGGGGGGCAATGGTGGGAGCGCCGGGGGGCAAACGGTGGGAGCGCCGGGGGGGGGCAACAGTGGGAGCGCCGGGGGGGCAACAGTGGAGCGCCGGGGGGGGGGCAACGGTGGGAGCACCGGGGGGGGGGCAACGGTGGGAGCGCCGGGGGGGGGCAACGCTGGGAGCGCCGGGGGGGGCAATGCTGGGAGCGCCGGGGGGGGGCAATGCTGGGAGCGCTGGGGGGGGGGGCAATGCTGGGAGCGCTGGGGGGGGGGCAATGCTGGGAGCGCCGGGGGGCAACGGTGGGAGCGCCGGGGGGGCAACGGTGGGAGCGCCGGGGGGGGGGGCAACGGTGGGAGTGCCGGGGGGGGGGGCAATGCTGGGAGCGCCGGGGGGGGGGGGCAATGCTGGGAGCGCCGGGGGGGGGGCAATGCTGGGAGCGTCGGGGGGGGGGCAATGCTGGGAGCGCCGGGGGGGGGCAAATGCTGGGAGCGCCGGGTGGGGGGCAATGCTGGGAGCGCCGGGGGGGGGCAATGCTGGGAGCGACCGGGGGGGGGGCAATGCTGGGAGCGCCGGGGGGGGGCAATGCTGGGAGCGCCAGGAGGGGCAATGCTGGGAGCGCCGGGGGGGGCAAAGGTACAAGGTGGTACAAAGGCAGGCGCACCCCCGCTACCACCTCCTATTACCCCCCCTATTACCCCCCCTATTACCCCCCCCTGGCTGGGACCCGGGACAGAAAGGGGACACTCACGCGCACAGAGGAAGCCGGGAAGACACGTGTGCTCTGCACAAAGCGGAAGTCCCGCCCCCGGCTTCCTCTGACCTGCCTGCAACCAATCCCCTGCGGGCCGGCCGGCATTCTAAGTCCCCCATCATTCAGTCCCCCCGGCAGCATTCTCACGCAAACATAAAAAATACTTACCGCCGCTGCACCGCAATACCGGGACCAGGGACAAAAACCGGGACAGGCTTAAACCGGTACAGGCCTCAAAAAACCGGGACTGTACCGGTAAAACCGGTACGAATGGTCACCCTAACTAGTACTGTAATATGCGATTATAATGCACAAAATGCAGTGCTGTAAATTCCAGCTGTTGAAGGAACAGAAGGCAGCTAATGAGTTAAATGATGGTCCTGACCTCTCTTTGCCCTTTTATTACGTCACCCTCTTAAAGTTACAGTCCATTCCAATATGTGAGACTCTGGAAGTAGGAGAGACTCTGGAAGTAGGAGAGACTCTGGAAGTAGGAGAGACTCTGGAAGTAGGAGAGACTCTGGAAGTAGGAGAGACTCTGGAAGTAGGCGTTGGTAGTACTATTATTGACATCACCTTGTGTTTTTTTTTTTGTTTTGTTTTTTTTAATAAATATATTTCTTTATTGATCTCATTAAATGCACTAAAGTATTCGTTATTAAAGCTGCAAAGCAAGCAATATCCTACATGCGTGTTTAAAAAAAAAAAAAAAAAAGCAGTTCTGTACTATGAGAAAATACTTGTTGCATTTTTTCCCCAAAAAAACAACTCTAAATGACATTTTTTTTAATGTATTATAATGTAACGAGCATTTTTTTATTTCTATAGCAACCATTTAAAGTCACATCCCATTCCTCTTCTGAAACAGGCTCTGGCACACCCCTTTTTGAGCCCTGCCCTCTTTCTAGCAGTGCACCAATTGTATTTAGTGACTACCTGGTCACATGATCATTCACACTGAACTTTGCATCTTTGGTCCTCTTCTGCTGCACTGACAGCCATCTTAGTGAACCCCCGAGCCAAATCTCCGCCGATCGATCACAGGAGAACGGATCGATCGGCAACTTAGCTACTTACTTATCATTGTTTGGATTGTACTAATGCACATATTAAAGGGAAGTCAAATAAAATAAAAAAACACGGCAGCTTGGACTATATATTTCGCTGCCCCCCCCCCCCCAAACCATAAATATAAGCTTTTCCAAAAGTAGAGTACCTGTACTTTTAAACGTGACACCAGGGTGTTGCCTGACTTGACATGGAGAAATAACATTGTTTGTCCTAGTTTCACCTCCCCTCCCCTCTTACAAAGGCAAAGTTTCCATGTTCAGGGCTTGTCTCATGATCTGTAGAAATGTATGGAAAACATCTGCTTGCTATAGGAATGTGCCCACAGTCTGAGCTAAATAAATCAAGAGTTCAGTCCTCCTTCCCGTAAAATGCATTTTTTTTTTTTTTTTTTTTTTTTTTACAAATCCGCCATTTCATGCATTAATATTCATATAGGTTTGCCAGTGCACACAGGATTGCTTCAGATAGCGAACCTATTAACCGCTCCCTTACAAAAGAATGCATGCCGTGTATATGCTGTGCTGCTGTTTGTGTACTTGTTTGAGTTAGACTTTCGGATGTAAATGTGACCAGCTTTTAAACCATTCTATTATATTATGCAAACCCTTCTTCAATCCCGCATAAAAAGGTAGGGTTACAGGAGTACCTTCACTTGAGTTGTATTCTAATCTGTTTTTCAAAGTGGGACTTTATAACTTGGAAAAACTTGGGTGAGTGCTTTCATTGCACTGCTCCTCTAATATCCCACACTAAGGATTCAATATGGTGAGAAGTGGAGTAAGGCTCAGTAATGTTCAAGTGAATGAAAGGTAATGCATTCTTAACTGTTACCCCCCACTTCTCACCATATAGTCAGGGTCACGAGGTCATTTAGGTAATGGCAGGAAACCATTAAAACACATAAACGGATATTTATGTTTAGTGAACACCCTATTCGTAACACAGTTGATTTAATTAGACCATGTGCTACCAGAGGGGCCTGTGACTCATTGCTGTGATTGGTTAATCTCAGAGACCCTGAATTATAATTTTTATATTTGGGTTTCATACCGAGAGATCACACTAAGGAAGCAATCTTGAAACCAATGAACATGCAAGTTAATACTTATGGCAGTGCATGTATTACAAATGAGCAGGCAATTGTTTAACTATTCCTGTGTCATGCTGAAAGTCTCTAATGGGTAAAGATAAAAAGAATGAACCAAGGCTGTGTAGGGGAAGGGAAATAATGGCCAAACATTGTCCTGAAAGAATTCCTTTAAAGGAAAGTAAAAATAAACACTAGACAGGAAGGGACAGCTTATAGGATCTGACTCGGGTCTGGTGCTTAAAGAAATAAATACATTAATTTGGCTCACACAGATGGAATGTAAAAAAAAATGCAGACTAAGATTCTTTCCTCCCCCCCCCCTCCTTCTCTTGAGATTAACTTTTACATTTGGAGTAACAAGAGTATTGGTAGTCTTGTTAAAATTAATACTTTGCATATGAATAGTATAAAACGGCAGAGAATCTGTTCTTTGAGCGTTTCGACCCAACACGGAGGACATGTATTACAATATAGATATATAGAGATAGATATATAGATTTAGATATAGATATATATATATATATTTTTTTTTTACTTGTATATTAAATAATAATAATAATATATATATATATATATATATATATATATATATATATAAACAATCTGGGTGCTTCAAATTTTCAGAAGGTACTCAAGAAAGTACATCTTTTCTTAGGAAAATTGTTGAGGGATGCACATTCATTTTCTATTACCATCAATGATTGTAGGAGCTCTTCCCATACATCAGTGGTTGGCAACATGATATACTTTAAGGGCCGCACAGTGTACATTTATGTATACACGCTGTTCCCCAATACCCTATAACCTTCATGTATTATAGACCGACATGAATGCTGTGCACGATAAATAAAATATACAGAATTAAATACTTCCACTTACATGGTTACAGAATACTTGGGATAAACATGTATTGTGAATCGGTAAGGAGCAGAATGCTAGTATTTGTACCTCACTGATTTCATTTTGTACTTAATTCTTTCTTATTAGGCACGAACAGCACAAAACATTGGCATTAAACACTGCGATGATTCATTTTGTGATGTTTTTGTGTTTGTTTCAGGGAAAATCCTCTTTCGAAGAAGCCACATACGAGATGTGGCCGTGAGGCGCCTAATTCCAATTGATGAGTATTGCAAGGTGAGTCCCTGCCTCTAGAAGTGTCATTAGCAACTACATCTCCCACTTCCTTTCATTTCTCAGTTTGATTTTTGTATACTCAATAAAATATAGCAATGCTGCCACATTGAGTATCTGAAAGTACAAACTGAGCTCAATGTCTTTCATTAACCTTAGGCTGCACTTATAGTGCCAGCTACGGCTACGGATGACGTCTCCCGTCTCCGTAGCCCAAGCGAAAGTTGTAATTTGAGTTTGGGAGACGTCTCTAGCTACAAGGGGAGTGACAGAAGGCAGAGGGGTGGGGACAAGCACTGGGTTATTTGTAGCACTGGGGTAACGTTGGGTTATTTGTAGCACTGGGGGTAACGTTGGGTTATTTGTAGCACTGGGGTAACGTTGGGTTATTTGTAGCACTGGGGTAACGTTGGGTTATTTGTAGCACTGGGATAACGTTGGGTTATTTGTAGCACTGGGGGTAATGTTGGGTTATTTGTAGCACGGGGGTAACGTTGGGTTATTTGTAGCACTGGGGTAACGTTGGGTTATTTGTAGCACTGGGGTAACGTTGGGTTATTTGTAGCATTGGGGGTAACGTTGGGTTATTTGTAGCACTGGGGTAACGTTGGGTTATTTGTAGCACTGGGGGTAACGTTGGGTTATTTGTAGCACTGGGGTAACGTTGGGTTATTTGTAGCATTGGGGGTAACGTTGGGTTATTTGTAGCACTGGGATAACGTTGGGTTATTTGTAGCACTGGGGGTAACGTTGGGTTATTTGTAGCACTGGGGGTAACGTTGGGTTATTTGTAGCACTGGGGGTAACGTTGGGTTATTTGTAGCACTGGGGGTAACGTTGGGTTATTTGTAGCACTGGGGGTAACGTTGGGTTATTTGTAGCATTGGGGGTAACGTTGGGTTATTTGTAGCACTGGGGTAACATTGGGTTATTTGTAGCACTGGGGTAACGTTGGGTTATTTGTAGCACTGGGGTAACGTTGGGTTATTTGTAGCACTGGGGGTAACGTTGGGTTATTTGTAGCATTGGGGGTAACGTTGGGTTATTTGTAGCACTGGGGGTAACGTTGGGTTATTTGTAGCACTGGGGTAACGTTGGGTTATTTGTAGCACTGGGGTAACGTTGGGTTATTTGTAGCACTGGGGTAACGTTGGGTTATTTGTAGCACTGGGGGTAACGTTGGGTTATTTGTAGCACTGGGGTAACGTTGGGTTATTTGTAGCACTGGGGTAACGTTGGGTTATTTGTAGCACTGGGGGTAATGTTGGGTTATTTGTAGCACTGGGGGTAACGTTGCGTTATTTGTAGCACTGGGGTAACGTTGGGTTATTTGTAGCACTGGGGTAACGTTGGGTTATTTGTAGCACTGGGGTAACGTTGGGTTATTTGTAGCACTGGGGTAACGTTGGGTTATTTGTAGCACTGGTTTAACGTTGGGTTATTTGTAGCACCGGGGTAACGTTGGGTTATTTGTAGCACCGGGGTAACGTTGGGTTATTTGTAGCACCGGGGTAACGTTGGGTTATTTGTAGCATGGGGGTAACGTTGGGTTATTTGTAGCACTGGGGGTAACGCTGGGTTATTTGTAGCACTGGGGTAACGCTGGGTTATTTGTAGCACTGGGGTAACGTTGGATTATTTGTAGCACTGGGGGTAACGTTGGGTTATTTGTAGCACTGGGGTAACGTTGGGTTATTTGTAGCACGGGGGTAACGTTGGGTTATTTGTAGCACTGGGGTAACGTTGGGTTATTTGTAGCACTGGGGTAACGTTGGGTTATTTGTAGCACGGGGGTAACGTTGGGTTATTTGTAGCACTGGGTAACGTTGGGTTATTTTCCTTAGTGTAAAGACTTTGGGTTAATTATAATGTTAACGTTAAATAGACAGAGCTTATAGTACATTTGGCCCTTAAGGTGCTGCACTGCTTAGCAAATGTGCCCCTTAATGAGCAGTTGTATATATTTACTGTACTGTACTTGCCAAGACAAAAAAACCCCTGTTATTTGCTTAAAATGCCTTTATAGTGGTTTATCGTTTGTGTGTATCTGCTCAGATGTTTCAATGGATACCTTATCCACCGTGGATAAAAATAAAGTTACGGCTATGTCTCCTGACCTAATGAATGACGACCTTGGCCGCGATTAAAGTTGCGGCGGGCGCGCCCACCGCGAGTACTAATGTGTGTTCCTCAATGAGGCCACCCATAGTGCGAGCGCTGCAGAGCGACCGCACGGGAGATTTTTGAAAATACAATTGAATTATTTTTTTCCGCGTGATGGCCGTGTCACGGGAGCGTTTTAGCTAATGAGGGCGAACGAGCCTGGTGACGCGTCTGTCACGTCTCCCGATCGCCTCTAGCCTCAGTGCATGTTTTGCACGAGCGACAGGCCCGCATGACATCACACGTTCGCTCGCACGCGCACACACTACAACTATAATTGAGGCCTTAGAATGACAGAATGACAGAATGACATCACCGTCAAAGTATGAAAACGATTTAATCTGGTGTGGCGTTTTTTGCTGTGCTCGCTGTTCTAGATTGCAAGCACATGACAATTTCATTTCCCATTTACTCTAAGCAATCTGTCCCAGGAATATAAGCAACAGGTATTATAGAGCGGCCGAAAACCAACATCCAGACAATCTAGGAATGAACTTTATGAAGCATTAGGCCAGGTCCCCGCTGAATGCGGGGACAAGAGCCGCCCATCAGTGGGGCCGGGCCCACTGCAGGGGGTGGGCACAGCGCTGCACGGCCTGTTGTTCCAGCAGACGGGAGAATTGTGAGTAATACTAGCGACGGAGTGCTAGGCCACACCCCTCTGCGACTCAGCCAATGAGGGTGAACCTGCCGGGTGACGACATGGCCGCAACTCACTGCTAACCGGGGAACTCGGCTGCATGCGCCGCCAACCTGGCAGGCGCTCGTGCAGCGCAGAGAGCGGGGCCGTAGCCTTACCAATGATCGTCTCTTGAGTGGGGCCCTGAGGCGCAGGGATATTTTCTTTCAGGATTGATTGACCTCAAGGCTCTAATGTTTGATTGTTGTGCTTGGGTTTCACACAGCGGAAACAGCCTCATGTGTCCAAAAACCCCAGCATTGCACCAGCCAGCACGTCATACCAGTGGCTTACTAGCCGTGACGTTGCTGGCGATCAAACTGAGGAACAAGACTCGATTCAAAAATATGTTTTTTGAACTCAGAGGGTGGCAGGTTTGTTTTTATTGTTAATGTTTTGCTGGCTTTGATGGAGTTAAGACCAGGGGACGTCATGCTCATGGGGAAACCCAACATTCAGGAATTATAAAAAATACTCTGCTACATAATGGCAATAATTGCTATAATTGTACTAGCAGGTGTGTTTGTGCTGATGCTACGCTCCTTTCAGTCAGATGATGCTGAATTCAGTACCTTATAAGTTGGCTCTTGTAAAAACCTCAACTCTTTACTCCTGGAGGAGCCCACAGATGGTATTATACTTATTCTGTGTCCCTTCACAAGCAAGGGGCTACAGGTTATTTTTTTTCTCACTTTCACTCAACTCCTATTCCTCTCATCTTCCTTCTCTGAAGCCCATTTGCTTTGAACACTTCCTGCTTGGCTTCCTCTAAGCTCCCCCAGAGAATGCTAATGGCACTATAAGAGTGTAAGGGAGGCAGCTGCTTAAATCAAGCATCTGAAAGTTACTTTGTTAAAGAAGCAAATTACCCCTACCAGTTCAGAAGGGGCCACAAAGCGAGTGCACAGGAAGGCTTAACTGTTCCGTAACCAGGGGTGCGCAAACTGGGGGGCGTGGCCAAGACTTTCTGGGGGGATGGAGGGGCAGAGCGGTTTCGGAGGCCCCCCGCTTCTCCGAAGGCAGTTAAATGAAATGCCGGGGATCGCGCGAGGCTTCTGTAACTTTACTTACCTTTTAACTCTTCAGCGATGGCAACCCGGCGTTAAATGACGCCATGGGGTCGCGCGACGTGGCATTGCCATGGTAACGTAATGTCACATGACTGCGGCGTCTTTTGATGCCGGAGCCGAGCAGGGGGTGAGAGTAGGCAGGGGGAGTGCCGGGAGAAGACTTTGCGCAGCCCTGCTCTAACCCCCCCTACAAAAGGTGGGGAATAAAGGTAGTTCAGAAGGTAGTTTAACAGTTAACCAGCAGTGAGAGACAAGTAGGGCAGAAAAGAGCAGTGTATAGGGTGTGAGATTTGGGGAAGGAGAAGCATTATAGGAGGTGATGGAAATCCTGTACGTCAGTGGTTCTCAACCCCCCCCCCTTTTTTTTTTTTTTTTACATTGTGCACCCACTGCTACAAAACATTTGTTCCGCGAACCTCAAGCTAATAAATCTTATTGAAATAGAAAAACAAGCGCAAATAATATCACAAATAAATCAAACGTAACACAGATGATATACTATCCTTAATGAGTGCAGCTCCTGACGTAGAATTCAAACCAAATTCAATCAGCAAACGAAGGAGAAACAGGTGCGCAAATCACATCAGGACATGAAAAAGAAATTGAAAACACAAAATAGTGCAATATTGTCTACTCCAACACAATAGCTTCAATGCTGGAAGTTCTATAAAATTTGCACTCACGAGTTTAACGTGAAATGAAAGCGTTGTGGTTGTTCAAAGTTACCAACTTATATCTCCAGACAGGTACTCCAGATCCATAAGAGGGGGGGAAAATCCATATACAAAAAAGGGAAAGCAAAATAGTATAACACTGTTTTTAATGTTAAAAACACAAAGTATTTCACTTACATAAGTGCCTTTGTTTAAGAGCATTCAGACCACCCTGGGTCATAGGGTCAGACAAGATATTCACAGCTACAGCATCCGCTCCATGGCCGTCACAGCAGGTACTGGGCTGATTAAAGTTGTCTTCCAACTATTGCCTACTGAGACTATTGCTAACATTTATGGATCTGCATCATAAGGACATGAGCCCCCTTTTATTTCTCTGATACACTTGCAACTCCTCTTATAGTCCCACATAATGGGTCCCACTTACTGAGCAACCTTCTGCTATACGGCACCTCCTGGTGCTGGAAGACGACTTAATGCCCAGTCAGGTCAACCTTACGAGGTATCGCTCAGCGCTGGAAGGTGTCTGGGTAAATATGGACCAATATCTTCAAAAATCGCAAGCTGGTGTCTTCTTTTTTTCAGAGCACAAAACAAGTTATGGTGAGTAAAATAGTAACAACCTTCCCCCCACCGTACAGTGTACAGCAATTAAAAATACCACTTGTGCGCACATTCACACGTCTCAGGTCTGCAGACCTGCTTTTCACCATTATCTCTTGGCGTACAGTCATTCCACTGTAGCCTGGGATTCTGGGAAATAACATGCAAATGAGCACACACTGTCACTTTTTGCTACTTGCCTGTATTAACATGGACAACCCCAATAGCATATTCCAGCTTTTCAGCACAGCCTGGGTTAAAGAAGTACATAGCCAGTAAATCTACCTACAGATAGACCGTGATTTTCAACCTTTTGGGTCTCATCAGTGTGAAGCTGGTTATAAAATTGTTTGAGAACAAGAAGCGCAATAGTGAGGGCAGCAAAAGAGTGTGTGTGAAGAAGCTGTAAAGGCCGACGTATCTCGCCTACAGTCATTCACAAGTTCATATTATAATTTGGTTGTGAAAAAAACACCAGTGCTACAAATATATCCAGTGGTTCTACCAGATGAATATAGGATATGTCTGTCACAGGAGGGATCCAGGACATACTGTACACCTACACATTTCCTTCCCAGGCAGTGTTTGCTAAAGGGATCAAATAAACGACTGTGTGCATTTTCATAATGGCATGGCTAGAAGCTTGAGCAATGTGTAGCGTTACTTCATTACCGCGGAACCTTCTGTATCCCCCACCCTTTAAGCTGGGCCCAACTTGGAAAATACACAAACACATTACACAGAGCTTGAGGGTCAATAGCCACAGCTTTTTTTTTTTAGTTTTTCTTTTAATACAAAACAATTCACGTGCCAACTACTATTCTGCAACAGTGCTCAACTAGCAAGACCAGCGGTGCACACCCGTGTCCTGCCCACCTGGCACCACACAGCCCTGGCGTGCCCTGGATTATGTATAATTGGGCGTGAAGATGAGTCCCAGATTCCAACCGCACAGTGAATGCTGCTCCCTTAACAACAAATGCACAACATACTGTAAGCAGTATAGCATGCACAGATCCCGATCTGTCAGGGTTATACGCGCCTTAAAGCAGCAGTCCAAGCTGTCGTGTTTTTTATTTCTCTTTAATATGTGCATTAACACAATCCACACAATGATAAGTAATTAGCTAAATTGCCAATCGATCCGTTCTCCTGAGATTAATCGGTGAAGATACGGGTCGGGGGTTCACTAGATGGCTGTCCGTGCAGCAGAAAAGGACCAAAGATGCAAAGTTCTGTGGGGAAGATTTTGTGACCAGGCAGTCACTAGATACAATTGGTGCACTGCTAGAGAGAGGGCAGGGCTCAGAAAGGGGTGTGCCGGAGCCTGTTTCAGAAGCGGAAGGGGATGTGACTTTGTAAATGGTTGCTATGAAAACAAACAATGCTTGTTACCTTATAATACATTAAAAAATGTTATTCAGAGTTGTTTAAAAAAAATGCTACAAGTATTTTCTCATAGTACAGAACTGATTTATTATAAAAAATTTTTTTTTTTAAAAACACACGTAGGATATTGCTTTGTCTGAAGCTTTAAACAAGCAAATGTCTCTACCCCTGGGGATATTGAAATCCTTAAATTAGCACCACCCGACTTTTATATAGCTCGTTGCTATCGCACTCAAACTGGCAATGAAAAACAACCCTATCACTGACATGTGAACAAACTTTATCACAGCTTTGTTAATCTTAGGCCGCGTTCACACAGGGGGCTTTGCGACACTGCATCCGCGTGTGCGCGCCTCTGTCTGCTGGGCGATGTGTGATTATCCTCAGCAGATGAAATGATCTGACACAGGGCGACGTGTGTGTGTGTGTGTGTGTGTTTAGAGCAATATAGAGCATATATAATGTATAATATAGTGTTTAGAGCATAAACTGAGAGGGGGGGTCCCCCGACCCTCCGATTTCACTGCCGAGTCTCGGGTCAATTTCAGCAGCCAATCAATGTAAAAGTCTGGGCATTGATAGGCTGCTGAAACTGACGTCGTGGAGGACAAGGAAGCGGAGTGAAGTGAGGGATCTCTCCATCTGCCGATCCAATACCCTGGTTCCTAAAGAAACCATGATGTGAATGTGCTCATTTAATATATTGTGAGTACATTTCCTGCTCGTCTTCACGATAAAACATTGTGTTATTTGGTAAAGCACTATTGTTTCCCTTATCTTTGTATGATTGCATATGACTGATTGGAAGTTGCTGCCAGAGTGAAAACATCATCTTGCCTGACACCACCCCTATCTGATGTATGCTGCTGTTTGCTGAAGTCCAAAACCTGAGGTGTCCAAAGATCCATCATAAATACAAACCTGCTATTATATATCTTACATTTTGTAAGTAGGTTATCTAAAGAGCCAAGTTTCACATATTGACATATACTTATTTTTCATACCACACTATGATGAGTTTTGTATTTTTTTCTGGGTGTTCCTGATGATGCTGCTCCCTTCCTGCCCTGGATCCTAAACTGTTGTAAGGGAATCGGTGCATATTCCCTGGAAGGTTGAGAGAATTCGTCAGTTTCACAAACTTTTATTTTTTTGAGCACTTTTTTATAGTTGTTAAGCGCCTTTCCAAGTCACTGGGTGTCACGCTGCTACAGCCAGGAATCACAGATTGAAAAGACTCCCGCGGCTGCAGCAGTGCCGACGCCGCACTTTGCAGCCAATGGTAGTTTCAACACTGAACACTACCATTGGCCGCCAGGAGTCTGTGACGAACGTGTGTGCGCACGTCGTGTAGCGTGCTGTGTGAGCGGGGCCCAATCCTGCTTTTTTTAATAGCTTGACCATCGTGAACCCGCCCACACTTTCCTACAAACCATTTCAGCCCAAAATAACTGCAACTCCTCTGATTAAACCTGAATTTGGGCCAGGTCTCTTCTGATCAAATGGACGTAAAAAATCCATGGAATGAACCAAGGCCATATCATTTCCCCCCAAGGAACGCCAGCAAAATCTGTAATAAAATAGTGGGAAATATGCAACACCTGATTATAAAGCGCAAGATCAATGTGAAACAGTGCACGGAAACCTAAACATAACAAATGGGTGAATAATGGCATGACTGCTGCCGGTGTAGATTCCTTGTCCTGGTCCCAAGAGTGCGTGATGCCCCTGTTTGTTCTTCACTTCCCTGGCCATTATCAGGATCCCGGAATGCGTCTCCTGAGATCTCCAGCATGCATCATACAGCGCGTGCAGTTACTGATTCTGCGGCCCGGTGTGGCAGTGCCTTGAGCTGCTGCAACCTGCCATCGGCATGTTGCTGCATCTCGTCCTACAAATGCAGGTCCTGCCTCCCTTCTCCTTGTACCCTGGGATACTTTATTTTGTTTGGTATACTCATTTCTGGATTAGATGCCTTATGTGGCTTCTAAAAGGGAGATTGTATGAAGCAATACTGTAGCTTCTCTTATTATTGGGTGCAAAATACAGTGGCAGTGAGGTAGTAACATTTTACGATGTACAAAGTGCTCTATGGCTTAGTCTGCGTCCATAGCAGATGCGACATCGCTCGCGCCGAATACAAACAAATGGATGCCAATGCGCTTGTGCATGGATCACGCGTGAACGAGCGTGACAAACTGGTTTGAATGTGCCTCGCGACGGCCCTGTCACGTGCATAGTCCAGCCAATGAGGGCGAACCGCTCACGTGACGTCATGGACACGTCCCTCGACACGCCCTCCCCCTATTGCGCAACCCTGCAGGACACAGATCGTGACAATGATGGGCGTGTGCGAAGCCACATGTGGTCGCGCGCGCCAATACTATGTACGCGGCCTTAGGGTTGCTTAGCCAATCTAGCACTTAATTTTCTATGGGGTGAGTGTGGTAAATGAGAGGTGAATGCTGTTATTATCTGTGTGAGGAAAGCTGTTAGAGGGTTCTGTATGGTTGTGCATAATTGAACATACATGAGAACTCTTTGCCCTGAAGTCTTTCCTAGTGTGAAGTTTAACATGAGGAGCATCTGCCCATGGTGTCCCAGAGGAGAGGGGGAGGTGTGTGTGGGTGGGTGACATTTACAGCAGATGTTAACTGCCTCTGATTCCACAGTGGGAGGAGTGTGTGGTGAGGTACAGTATTGGTCTCTGATGTCTCTATGGGAATAGGGGGTTTGAGGTATGTCTATATGATGCACGTGCTCTGTATATGTGATTTCAATTACTGTACTTGAGGCAGTGTTTCTCTCCTTTTTTCCCTGGTGATACTCCAGCCATATTTCTGAAATGCAGGTGACGCCCCTGCACCTTTTACACCAAGCTTCTTCATATCAACCTCTAGAAAATGTAGATGATAAATTACAGCTTTTTAAACTGTTAAGCTTTTAAATTAAAATACCACAAAATGATACAATGAACATGTATCACATCAGATGCACTGTAGGTTTCAGGGATGAGCAAACTTTTTAAGCCGAGCCCCTCATTTCATCCATGAAATTTCTCGGGCCCCCTGCCTGATGTAATCAAAGTCACATGAAAAAAAAAAAAAAAACCTTTATTAAACGGTATACAATGTAAATACAAATATGTCTAAATACCTACATATTTCAACAGCTCACGCTTGCAAAATTAGGCCGGGGCAATGCTAAAAAAATACAGCGCTGAGCCAGGAAACTTACCTCCTGCATCCGGCATGTGTGGGGCGTTGTTAGTCGCTTCCGCAGGCGTGCGGAGGCGTGTGGAATTGCAGCAGACAGATTAATTTCATTTTTCGCGCTGAGGGAAGCGGAGGGCCGGTCACGTGACCGGCAAAAGCCAATGGCACTCCGTGACGCCGGCGCCGTGGCGTACTAGCCCAGCCTCCCGCCCCACCTCACATCCGCCTCACAAGCGCGCTCGCTGACGCTCATTCCAGGACACACAAAAGCTCCTGCTTGAGCATGAGCGTCAGCGCGGCTCAGCGCTGTATTTTTTACCATGGCCCCAGCCTTAGGCTGCGTCCACGCTGCCGCGGAGAGCGGTGACATCACCAACTCTCCAAGCATGAGCACAGGGTGTCCTGCATCATTTTGCAAGCACGAGCAAGTGTTTACAATTTTTTTATTATTATTTCTGTACATTCATAGTATGAGTGATATAGGTGCACCCTACCCTTTCACTTGCAGAGGATCGCAGCGAAGCAGGTTGCCAGCGGAGGAGAGCAGGAACACAGCGTTATTGTAGGGCAAACACCGGAAGGAGGGGTATTTGACATCAAAGCGCTCGGGCGTGCTCCTCCCCCGTACCTCTGAAGCCCCCGTGCGTGCGCACACACCATCACGTGGCCGCCACCTGCACTATCCTGTTTGGCTGTCCGCCCGCGCACATCTTCTTGGCCGCCTGCGCACAGCTTTTTTTGCCCTCCCGCGCACCGCGTCTGCCAGCCCACACCCCCAGGTTTCGCTGCATGCGCCCCTCCTAAATAATCTTGCGCTTCCCCAGTTTGGGCACCGCTGCATTCAATCACACACACACACACACACAATCACAACACACACACACACACACAATCACAACACACACAGAAAACACACTCATCACAACCAACAGAACCAACAAACACAGACACAACACACACACACACAACACACACTGTACTCAATCACACCGAACACAGACACAACACACACAATCACAACACCCGCACACAATCACAACACCCGCACACACACTCAATCACAACCAACACAGACACACAACCAACACAACACACACACTATCACAACACCCACACACAACACACACACTATCACAACACACACACAGACAAAACCAACAGACACAACACACACACAATCAATCACAACACACACAACTCACAATCACAACCAACAGACACAACACTCAATCACAACCAACACTGACACACACACACAATCACAACACACACACACACAATCACAACACACACACACAGCACAGAAACAATCACAACAGCCACACACACAGCACACACTCAATCACAACACACATACACAGACAAAACCAACAGACACAACACACACAATCACAGACATAACACATAGGCAATCAATCACAACACACACACAAGACCCACTCAATCACAAACAACACACCCCACACTCTATCACAACACACAACACACACTTTCACCTGGGGGGGGGGAAGTACTAAGCCTGCTCCTGCTCTAGTCCCTCGTGTGCTGCTGAAAACTGGGGCGGGTAACAGACAGGAAGAGGAGGGGATGTCTGTGTGCATGGAAGGCCCCACCCCCGCAGCAAGGCCCCACCCCCACAGCAAGGCCCCACCCCCGCAGCAAGCCATAGAGGAGCAGCAGCACGGAGCTGCTTCTTGGCCGCCCGTGCACAGCTCTGCCCGCCCCCAGGTTTCCAGCACGCCGCCTGCGCCTCCCTAATTCTTGCGTCCCCTAATTTGCGCACCGCTGGGTTATGTCACAGCTTTTCTTGAACCAACATACTGTAGATTTTTCAAAGCTGCTGATAAATAAGAGTCTTTCAGAGCTTTATATGTTGGGCGCTCATTCACCAAAGTCACCTGGATGTTAAACAGGTAAAAACAAACAAAAACACTAGCTTTACCAAATTAAAGAAAGCATATTGAATTTCCTGGTTTAAAATGTCCTGTCACGTACACTCTCAGACCTCCTTAGGCCGGATGCACAGAACCCCGCTAACTCAGGCTCCTAACGGTCCGTTCTCAAACTTGATCACCAATGTGAGTTTCCCTGAGCTTAACCGCAATCCACACAACAAAATGTGTGCAAAAACAACGCCCGGCGGGTTTCTCATTAGCATAGACTTAACACTCTCTGTTAACCTGCAGTAGTTTAGCTGTGTTATACATGTTATCTCTGATAAACCTATTAACCTATATCCACATAGATACGTTTTAAACCTTACTGTCACACATTCAATGGCAACTTTATCACGCATGTCTGTTACAGAACCACTATTACAACGTGCGTGGGAACAGTTTTAGGCGAGGAGAATCCGGCTTGTGCAGCCAACACCACATAGACAAACAAATTCTTCAAAGTACAGATCTTCTCTAAGGCCGCGCTTATAGTGCTGGTAACGTCGCCGTCGCCACCAGCGAAAGTTTAGCGGGTGTCGTCAGTGACGTCACTAAAGGGGGCGCGACGTCACTAAAGGGGGCGGGCCACCCAATTTGATTGGTTTAGAGATGGTCAAATGTGGCGACTGTCTCTAAAAAAAATCAAATATACCCGGCTTCCAAATTTTTAGATGCACCATTGCTCTGTCGCGCTTACTATAAGCGCTTGCGACGGAGTCAATTAATTTGTTTTGGAGCTACGTCGCAATGCACTATAAGCACAGTCCGCGCTTATAGTGCTTATAGTGCTGGCGACACGACTGATGACATCGCCACCCGCGAAAATCATAATTTAACTTTCAGCGATGTCGCTAGCGACGGGTTCATTGATTGGTTTACAGACAGTCACATGTGGCGACAGTTTGTAAAAAATCAAATTAACCCGCTTCCAAATTTTTGGTCGCTCCGTCACTCCATCGCCATCGTGCTTACTATAAGCGCTGGCGACGGAGTCAATTGTTTTTCTTTTGGAGCGACGTCACGTCGCCGACGCGGCCACTATAAGTGCAGGCTGTACTTTGAAGAAATTGTTTGTTACAGAACCACGCCACACATGCGCATTAACTTAACATCTAATACCACCATGCAGATATTGGCGCTCGTGCGTTATGTCTGAAAACTTTGAGAACAGTTTTATAAAAACTGTTAATGAATAAAATATTTTATAAAATATCTGTTAATGAATGTCCATTACACAGTGTACATACCGAGATGAGCGTGTCTCAGGTTGCAGGCTGGTCCTTCTGCACACCTAGCTAGGCTAAGGATGCAACTTTTCGCCGGGATGAGCTACAGGTGCTTATTAATGGTATTGTGGACCACTATCCAAAATATTTGTTGGGCTTTGTTTAAAAAAAAAAAAAAGCACTGCTGAAAAGCTACACATTTTTAGGAATACCCTGACCTCCGCAAATGCTCGGGGGCATGCTGATAGGAGCATAGACATGCTGCAGAAGCATGGGCTGACCGCAAGTAAAAATGTAAGATGAAGCTGTTGGACCAACCCAGGTCAGCCAAGAGGAGGGGGACCACCAGATGAACCTAACGGCCTATGATCAGCGCATAATGGCGATCATGGCGCCATCACAAGTAGTGGGACTGCCTAGCATGGGTGATACTGAGCCACATTGTGGAATACGACGCCAATGTGGGGGCAGAACCAGCACTCAAGGCAGGAAAGAGCAAGTCGTTCATTTTTCTTTGTGGCATTTTCCTTTTGTGTTCGTTCAGCATAAACACTGCGAATTAACAGGAAAAAAAAAAGAAGCTGGCAGTTTGTCATTATTAGAAAATATATTCATATTTAGATATGTTTCATGACACCCAACATAACAGTTCATTTTCTCAACAGGAGTAATGGCCACATATTATTGCAATTTAGATTTATTTTGCTGTTGGGTATGACTTTGGGAAAGGCGTTAAAGGTGGGTGTTACATTTTCTAAATAAGCTCATGAAAGTGTAAAAAAAAAAAAAAGATGATGGCAAATACTATACAGTTTTCACTTACTGCCAAACACATGGGGAAATAATCTGTCGCGGACTTCCCCCATATTATCCTCGGCGTCAGCAGGTGAGAAATCGGGATCTCCTCCAGATCTGACTCTGCCATCTGGCAAGCGAGCATGAATGAATATATATATATATATATATATATAATGAATATTTACCAGATGTTGGTTGCCCTTGTTTTGTGTGTATATACTGTATATATATATATATATATATATATATATATATATATATATATATATATATATATATATATATATATATATATATATATATATATTGTGACAAACGGCTTACTCCGGGGCTCCGCCGTCTGTCCGGGACTGTTAGAACACGGTCTTTTAGGGTAGGTTAAATGATGAGACGTCACGTACTGTTCCTTTAAACAGGCTATGCCTGGTTTATTCAGTCCCAGGCACTGAGACTGCCACAGTTTAAACAGAAAACAAAGCCAAACAAAAAGCTGCTCGTCTGAGCGATAACTTAAACTTAGATGTCCCTGACTCAGAGTTGGAAGTGGCTTGTCCACTTCCACCAACAAAATAAGTACCTTTGCAGTCTTTAGACAAACTAACAGAATGAATGAAGCGATTTGGGAAAGAGGCTTTCTCACCCCTCTGCAGTTCAGCAGCCTTCCAGGCTCTTGGGCGGGGGCCCAGAGGAAACAGGAAACAGGTCTTATATACCTGAACTCTAATCAGCATGACAGGTGACAGAAAACAGGCAGCAGACAAACTGTGGAATGGAGTGCCTGTACCACGAGGCTGCCCTGTTCAGCTTAGACAGGACAGAAACTGTTCAGTATCCTGGGAGCCCTGTATATGGAGTTTATTACCAACCCCTGGTTTCTGTCACATATCCTCCCCCCCAGCTCAGACCTCGAGGGGTGAGCGACCATGGATATTAGGGAGTGCATCCTTGACAACCCGTCGGCATTGCCATGTTTGTGCCCCGACCTGTGTTCCACAGAAAATTTAAAGGGCTGTAGGCTTAGGAACCACCTGGTCACCCTAGCGTTCTTCTCCCTATTTTGACACATCCAGGTAAGGGGTGCATGATCTGTGACCAATCGGAACTTTCTCCCCAACAGATAATACTTGAGTGTCTCTACAGCCCACTTTATTGCGAGACACTCTTTCTCGACTATGGAGTAATTTTTCTCCTGGGGATTTAGTTTCCTACTTAAATAAAGGATGGGGTGCTCCTCCCCTTGAGACTCCTGGGAGAGTACCGCCCCCAGCCCTACCTCAGATGCGTCGGTTTGGACTACGAACTCTTTGGAGAAGTCAGGTGTGACCAACACTGGTTGGGCACAGAGAGCTTCTTTCAGGCTTCTAAAGGCCTGTTCGGCTTCGGGGGACCACTTTACCATTAGCGGTCCTCTTGCTTTTGTGAGGTCGGTTAGTGGGGTTGCCTTAGTTGCAAAATTGGGAATAAACCTCCTATAGTAGCCAATTAACCCCAAAAAGGTCCTTACTTGTTTTTTTGTGACTGGCCTTGGCCAATTTT
The DNA here is from genome assembly GCF_040206685.1 of Ascaphus truei. Classification (NCBI taxonomy): domain Eukaryota; kingdom Metazoa; phylum Chordata; class Amphibia; order Anura; family Ascaphidae; genus Ascaphus; species Ascaphus truei. The sequence goes on from NC_134487.1 coordinate 140,889,686, forward strand.
GTATCGCCTCTACTTTGAGTGTTTGTGGTTTGAGTAACCCTCTACCAATAGAATACCCCAGATACTTGGCCTCCTCCAGACCAATAGTGCATTTAGCGGGGTTAGCAGTTAGTCCAGCAGACCGAACTGCGTCGAGCACAGCTTGGACCTTTGGAAGGTGGGACTGCCAATCTTCACTATGGATTACCACATCATCCAGGTAGGCGGCAGCGTACCGAACATGTGGTTTTAAAATTTTATCCATCATTCTTTGGAATGTGGCGGGAGCTCCATGTAAGCCAAAAGGCAGCACCTTATATTGAAAGAGGCCGTCTGGGGTTGAGAAGGCTGTTTTTTCTTTTGCCCTTTCTGTGAGGGGAACCTGCCAGTACCCTTTTGTTAGGTCTAGGGTTGTGAGATATCGGGCTTTGCCCAGTCTCTCTACAAGTTCATCCACCCTGGGCATAGGATAAGTATCAAATTTTGACACCGCGTTTAGTTTCCGGTAGTCATTACAAAACCTTGTTGTACCGTCTGGCTTTGGGACAAAAAACTATAGGGCTGTTCCACCCACTTTGGGATTCCTCAATTACGCCTAGTTTTAGCATTTTTTTAACCTCTAAACTTATAGCCTCTCTCTTGGCCTCTGGGATTCGGTACGGTTTAAGGTTAACTCGGACCCCCGGTTCAGAGACTATGTCATGTTTAATTACGTTAGTTTTACCTGGCTGTGTAGAGAAGATTTCTTTGTTCCTTCTCACTAAACTCTGGACCTCTCGTTTCTGATGCACGGACAGTGTTTCAGCTATGCTAACCTCTGGGTCAGTTTCTTGATTCTCTGACGGACCTGGGGGTACTAGGGTTAACAAGACCTCTCTATCTTTCCAGGGCTTGAGTAGGTTTATATGGTAAATTTGCTCAGGTTTCCTCCTACCTGGCTGCCTTACCCTATAATTTACTTCTCCCACTCTTTCCAAGACCTCATATGGCCCATGCCATTTAGCAAGGAATTTACTCTCCACGGTGGGAACCAGAACTAGTACCCTATCACCTGGAAAAAAAATTCTGACCCTAGCACCCTTATTATACGTATTCCTTTGTGCTTCTTGAGCTTTCTCCATGTGTTCCCTCACTATGGGTAGGACTGCAGCAATGCGGTCCTGCATTTGGGCAACATGCTCTATTACACTTCTGTAAGGGGTAACCTTGTGTTCCCAAGTTTCTTTGGCTATATCCAGTAAGCCCCTTGGATGTCGGCCATACAATAGTTCAAACGGGGAGAAGCCTGTGGATGACTGGGGAACTTCCCTAATGGCAAATAACAGGTATGGTAACAAACAGTCCCAGTTTTTCCCATCCTTATCGACCGCCCGGCGTAACATGCTCTTTAAGGTTTTATTGAACCTTTCCACTAAACCATCTGTTTGTGGATGATAGACTGAGGTTCTGAGATGCTTGATTTTTAGGAGTTTACATAGCTCTTTTGTTACTTGGGACATAAATGGTGTTCCCTGGTCAGATAAGATCTCTTTAGGAATTCCGACCCGGGAAAACAGAAGTACTAACTCTTTTGCTATGTTTTTAGCAGAGGTGCTACGTAGGGGAACTGCCTCCGGATATCGGGTAGCATAATCTAATATTACCAATATATGCTGATGTCCCCTAGCAGACTTTATTAGGGGTCCTACTAGATCCATAGCAATCCGGTCAAATGGTACCTCTATTATGGGAAGGGGTACCAATGGGCTGCGGTATGCTTTGAACGGGGCGGTGATCTGACATTCTGGGCATGAGGAACAATAGTTTGTAATTTCTGCCAGAACCCCAGGCCAATAAAAGCTTCGGAGAACCTTTTCTTTTGTCTTTTCCACCCCTAGGTGTCCCCCCAATGGATGACTATGTGCGAGGTGTAATACTACGTTACGGAATGTCCGTGGTACCAACAATTGTTTAGTTGTAACTGATTTTCTTTTATCAACCCGATATACTAGGTCGTTCTCTACCTCGAAGTAGGGGTAAGCAAGTGACCTATCTGGTTGGCCATGAGTACTATTCTGGTCCCGTATATTTCCCCTTGCTACCGCTAATGTGGGGTCCTCCCACTGGGCCTTCTTAAAACTCCCAGGACTGACCTCTAGGTCAGCGAGGGTCTTATCCTGTACTGGGGTGGTAAGTGCCTGATCAACATCTTGATTTGGGGTATTCCCTACCAAAGTAGTGATGGGGAAGGGAATTTCACAGCACTCCTCCTTTTCCCCTTTCTTATTTGGGCCCTCGTCAACCTCCATTTCTGAAAAAGGGAAAGGATTTGTTTCTTCTAACACTTCGTTATGGTCTGCTATTGAACTCTGGGCGCTATTCTGAGCTGGGGACCACATTTTTAGAAAATGGGGAAAGTCGGTCCCTATTAACACATCATGTGCCAGTTTGGGTACAACACCCACCTTGAAATCTAAAGAACCAAATTCTGTTTCAAAAAAAACATCAACAGTGGAATATTCATGATTATCCCCATGTATACAACAAATTGCCACTCTTTGTGAACTGTTTACCTGTTTCTTCTTAATGGGCAATAGGTATTCGGACACTAGTGTGACCATACTCCCAGAGTCAAGAAGTGCCCGAACCCTCTTACCATTAACCTTTACAAATGCCCACAGATGGTTATTCAAGGGGTCCTCTGGGCTAGGGCCCATACATTGGGACAACAGCGAATAAGGTTCCACGCTGTTGCATTGCATGGGCTCCTCATTTAGTGGGCAGATTTTTGCTGTGTGGCCCCTCTCATGACAATTTACACATTTAGGTACATAGTCTGTGTCCCACTTAGAGCCTTTTCCCGACTCCCCATGTTGGCTATTGCCCTTAGTGTGCGAACCACTGTTGCTGGTGCTGCGTGAAGGTGGTCGCCGCTCTTCAGCTCCCCTTAACCCCGGTACCCTTTTACCGTCTCTGGAAGAGTCCTGGAACCTCGGGTAGTGGGGTTGCTCCACGACTGTGGGTTGCGGGTGCTCTCCTGCTGCATTGTACCTTTCTACGAGGGCCACAAGCTCATCCGCATTGTGGGGGTCACTCCGACTGACCCAATGGCGTAAGGCAGAGGGAAGTTTCCTCAAGAACTGGTCCATGACCAACCGTTCCACGATGTGGCTTGCTGAGTTGATCTCGGGTTGTAGCCACTTCCGGGCGAGGTGGATGAGGTCATACATCTGGCTTCGGGTGGCTTTATCCATCGTGAAGGACCATGCGTGAAACCTTTGGGCGCGAACAGCCGTGGTTACGCCGAGGCGGGCGAGGATCTCGAACTTCAATTTGGCATAGACGTTAGCTTCGGCTGGCTCTAGATCAAAGTAAGCCTTCTGGGGTTCGCCGCTTAGGAAGGGTGCGATTAGACCAGCCCACTCAGCTTCTGGCCATCCCTCTCTCTGTGCCGTGCGTTCAAACGTGAGAAGATAGGCTTCCACATCATCCGAGGGTCCCATCTTCTGAAGGTAGTGGCTTGCCCTGGTCATTTTCGGAACTGGGGCTGCCGCTGCCAGTGGAAGGTTACTGATAGTCTCCCTCAGGATCTCGAGTTCCTGCTGTAAGCCCTGAGCGAACCGCTGTTGCTCCTCTTTCAGCAAGCGGTTTGTCTCTTGTTGGTTTGCATTCGCCTGTTGCAGGGCTTCATTCGCGTCTCTCTGGACAGCGACATTGCGTACCAGCGCACTCACCACGTCTTCCATCTTGTTTGGAGAGAGAGAAAAAAAAAACTTTTTTTTTTTTTTTTCTTTAAAGTTCTTTAACCCCCAGACCTTTTAGTGTTCTGCCCGCATTCTCCACCATATGTGACAAACGGCTTACTCCGGGGCTCCGCCGTCTGTCCGGGACTGTTAGAACACGGTCTTTTAGGGTAGGTTAAATGATGAGACGTCACGTACTGTTCCTTTAAACAGGCTATGCCTGGTTTATTCAGTCCCAGGCACTGAGACTGCCACAGTTTAAACAGAAAACAAAGCCAAACAAAAAGCTGCTCGTCTGAGCGATAACTTAAACTTAGATGTCCCTGACTCAGAGTTGGAAGTGGCTTGTCCACTTCCACCAACAAAATAAGTACCTTTGCAGTCTTTAGACAAACTAACAGAATGAATGAAGCGATTTGGGAAAGAGGCTTTCTCACCCCTCTGCAGTTCAGCAGCCTTCCAGGCTCTTGGGCGGGGGCCCAGAGGAAACAGGAAACAGGTCTTATATACCTGAACTCTAATCAGCATGACAGGTGACAGAAAACAGGCAGCAGACAAACTGTGGAATGGAGTGCCTGTACCACGAGGCTGCCCTGTTCAGCTTAGACAGGACAGAAACTGTTCAGTATCCTGGGAGCCCTGTATATGGAGTTTATTACCAACCCCTGGTTTCTGTCACAATATATATATATATATATATATATAATATATATATATATATATGTGTGTGTGTATGTATATATATATGTATACGTATGTGTGTGTGTGTATATATATTTATATATATATATATATGTATGTGTGTATATGTATATATATATATGTGTATATGTATATATATTCACAATCACCCAGGAAATACTGGATGAGGGGATTTTAATGGCAGTGAGGTGCAGAGAGAGAATTACATGTGTTAATGTCATATTTAATGTAAAAATAATAAACATATGTATACACTGTACTAAACTCTAAGGATGTCTGTACATCCCTCTGTCATAGGCTGTACAGTGTGGCATAATTATCTCTCCCCCTATCTGATAGGCTGAATGGCCTCTCACTGACGTAAGGACAGCCGATGCGTTTGAGAGGAGGGAGTGTAATGTACAGAGAGCGGAGCAGACACCGGCTTCGGCCCCAGTATTTACTGCTGCACATGCGACTGGTGACCTGGCGGCATGTGCACAGTAAAAAGTCGCCATCGGCGGTCTGTAGTGGAGCGATGGGATGCACGGGGCAGGGGGCGCAGCCATGGTGGGACATATCTGCCCTTACATTGGCTGCCTGCCGACCACGTTGTCGCTGCACAGGAAGACAAAATTCTTGTCTTCCCTGCCAGCGTACATGTCCCAAAGCGCGCCCACACACACGGCCACTGGGGCCTGCCCCATAGAGGGCTGTGCTGTGGTTTGTGGCGTGCACGCCGGAGCACGTGCCACAGCGGCCACTGGGGACCTGGCCTAAGGCAGGGAGTGCAAAGAGAGGGGAGGAGAGAGTCTAAGGCCTCGGACATGTTGCCTGCTTGCTTGCGGAAGCGTGCTGACGCGCGCTCCCGCTTAGCACTGAGCCCCTACAGCCGCAATTAGAGCGGCTTTAGTAGGGGCTCACCTGCGCTTCCGCGCGCTTGCAGATGCGCAGGTCTTAGGGGAATTTAAAATTCCCCAGCTTGCCAGCGAGACAGGCCGGTCACGTGAGCGGTTCTCCCAATGAGGGCGAACCAGCTCCGTGACGTCACTGGCCCGCCCCCGGCCAGTGACGCGCCCGCCCCCGGACCGCCCCCTGACGGCCTGCTGAGAGTGCGTGCGGTAAGCAACCGCAACGCCAGCCCTGAGCCTCAGCGCGCCTCAGCACACCAGCGGTAAGCGTGTCCGAGGCCTAAAGAGAAGCAGGGTATGATGGATGAGAGAGTAAGGTGGGAAGAGGGGACAAGGGACAGCAAGGCATTATAAGAAGGGGTGAAAACAAAGAGTAATGTTTAATTGGTAACCTTTCAGATCTCCTAGATCAGCGTTTGTTACACTGCGTACAGCTAGTTGTGTAGAATACTTACAGCAACATATAATGATATCAATAACAATGTAGGAAATTGATGCAGCTGTACATGGCTAGCATAATGAAGTACGGTAATGTTAATGAAGAAAATTGTTGGGTGTAATTACAGCAGTTTACCTATAGAAGTTAATCAGCCACACTCGCTATATTAGTTCAACGTATTGTTGATGTGAGCTCTCATTATATTTCACTTTCTGGCACATTGTTTGGACATAATAATTTTATTCGATAATGCAGTCTATATGATGTTGATATATCCAGCAGCTTTAGATGTTAGTGATGTTCGAATTACTGTAGAAAGAACATATTCTGCAGTAATTTTCAAATTGAGATCTGTCTCTTTAATGCTATGTGAAACTGATGATTCACATAACTTGCAGCTTCGCACATGGTCTGGATGTGATTAACTTCAACTTGAAGGATGACCTAACTAGCGCATCGTTAAATAGCCACGTTTACTGCAAGGGAGTTCTGTGGATCTGGGCCTGAGCCACTCGGCATAAACAAGACTTCACCTGACATGCCACTGCTAAGGCCGTCTTTGACAGCCTGCTCCAATGCAGTCTGTTGTCTCTACCCAGCTATTGCAATGAGCCAGGGGTCTGCTGGGGCCAAACTATACTTGACCTACACTTGGACTGGGATTGCGATACCAAGTGTCAGCACACACCGGATGAGAATTGCCGATCATAAAGTATACTCTAACTTTCTTACAAACACGCCTATTGTTTAGTTCATGGGTAAGGTATTGATCAGTCAAATGAAGAAGAAAAAAACACTTAATCCAAGCCAGTCCTATTAATCTATTTCTAGATTAAGAACAATCCTGGTGGTAATCGGAATAAAATAACTTGAATGTGATTGCTGATATTGATTACCATTCCACTTCATTAATCAGGATACTTGAACCTAGTTAGGATTCGTCAGTATTCAATACTTCATCAGGGAACTTTCAAAACCCATGGTGGAGGGATTAAAATTTGTTTTTTTTTGTTTGTTGAATCTGTTCCTAATGTCTGAACCGTGTATTGGAGAAACATTAACTATTCGTTTTTTTAATTAAAGTTTTTTTTATTTTTCATTTCTTTTCCCACTTGTATATTTTGTGCAACACTTTAAGTACAGGATGCTTACAAAATAAGTGTGGGCTTTTCTATACCCATTTCCTTAATTTAGATTACACACACACACCCACCCACCATGCATTTCAATGGGTCAGTAGAGAGCCATATTTATGAACCTGTGCTGGAAGGTGTGGAGTAGTAGCAGCGCTTAGTAAATGGAGCCCTAAATAGCACAGTGTACATTTATTCGATCTATCTCAATCGCTGTGCGTGATTTTTATATAAGGAAATAAAACTGTACTACTGTAGTTGAGTCAGATTTAGTGTGAATGAGTCTTTCACCATGTCTGCTTCCCCTCTTGCACCCAGGGGATTGAATTAATGTATCCATCCATTTACAAGAGTGTGTGTCTGTGCTTCCCTTCTATTGATGTCTTATTATTATCCTGACTTTGTTATCATGAAATCATTCTCCTGTGTTTTTCACTCTAAACTCTGGGTCATAATGCTTCCGGCAATCGGAAGATGCAGGTGGGTGAGAGGGAGGAAGGAGACATATCAGGAGGGGTGTTATAGTACCCACCATTCCTTGCAGCTGTCGTGATAACGATGGCCGACAGTGCGTTGAAACTTAAAAGTGTAGATAGAAAATAATAGCCACAGCAAAGATACTTAAAGTCTACTTATGGGACTAGTTCAAGAGAAAGATCTATTAAACCAGTATTAGCTAGTGGCATATCTTATTTTTCCAACACTGCAATTTTTAGTAAACTGGTTCTCAAACGCTACCAATCTTATGTTCATTAAACTTTGGGGGGGGAAACCACCAGCTCCCAAATCTCCACAACTCTTCAAAATATCAACCTAATTTTCTTTTTCGGATCAAAAGCCACCAGGGAATTCTGGGACTTCACAGAAGGACTCCCTGGCCCAGTATTTAAAAGCCGATGCCCCCTCCCCCACCCCCTTTAGTTTCAAAAGGTACCATTTTGTAACCTTTCAATATTTTGGGAGAGCCTCATACATCCTAACTTCTATGTTATGCAGCACCACTTTGTGACTTTTAGGTCAGTGTGTACTAGGCCATGCAGCACTCAAGGGGTTAAATAGAAATGGACAATGGACACCGCTATGTCAGGATGACCGTGCTGACATAATACCTGGCTGCTAATGATGCTCTGTAATGTTCTTCTTCCACTTCAGGCCCTTATCCGGTTGCCTCCGTATATCTCTCAGTGTGATGATGTTCTGCAGTTCTTTGAGGCCAGATTGGAAGACTTCAACCCACCCAAAGAGTAAGTAGCAAGACTAGACAATAGTAAAGTGAGTGTAGTGCTCAACAATTAGACCTGGTTCCGTCTGTAGAGAATATATGAATGAGTATCCAGATGAAGATGGAGTGTCCACAGTATAACAATATAATTGCGCTGGAGGGGATAAATGTCTAGTGGAGTCCACATGACACCCACATCAATTGACACTTCAATAAACACCCAACCAGAATATAGATATATGTGAAATAATGTCCGTTGTGTACATGATATATCATAAGGCACTGCGGCTCTTTACCTGTACACTCCAAGGGACACTCCCATCGTCTGTGGCGTGCAGTCCACCCAGGTGTAGATTCAGAATTGGGGTAGATGTAGATAGAGCAAAGCCAGGGAAATCCTGCTTCTGGTATCCAGAGAAGGGAAAAAATAGCCAGGCAACTCCAAACTAAATAAATGATCAATTTATTGCAAGCTAGAGATACAATAAAAACGGACTACATGAACGCACCTACGCGTTTCATGCAACAGCACTTTTATCACCTTGATAAAGTACTGTTGCATGAAACGCGTAGGTGCGTTCATGTAGTCCGTTTTTATAGTATCTCTAGCTTGCAATAAATTGATCCCTGGCTGTGCTCTATCTACATCTACCACAATTCTGAAGTAGCAAGACTAGACTGACTGGCTTCTGTAATCATTAAACTCTAGCGCCACATACTGTACTTCCACTCATCCTGATCTCATACTGCACTTTGTGAATTGCGAAAACATGGCGCCGTTATATTGATGTAAAATAACAGCTCTCATTGTGAATATTCGCAAATATAACTTGAATCTATCGCTGGTTACTGGAATAGCTTGAGCATTCTTTAAAATACAGGACAGCCCTTACCTAGCCCCTAGTGACAGCAGCGTGTTTTACATCTTCTGATATCTGCAGTTGTGCTGTTCGAATGTAAGCTTTTGGGCCAGCATTGAAAAACATGTATTACAAGCTATGAAACGGTTGTTAATGTGGTGAAAGGGGTGAATGCTTTCACTTTGTTGCAATGGCAACCTATAGTTAAAGCGCATAGGAGCAGGGTTCCCTTTGTGTATGCGCTATGCAAGACATTGAGATAGATATTTCAAAATAGGGGGTTTAATAGTATAACCCCCCCTGTTGTGATCGTCAAACGACGCTTTATATAATATCCTTATCTGTTAAATACAGCAACAGTTACTCGTGGGTGTCCAGTGTATGTAGCTCTTTCAGTCCAAGTAACATTTAGAGCAGCACAGCATCATTGCTCAGGTGACATTTTATTTATATATTTAAAATCTGAGATTCCCTTTTCTTAAACAGCTGAGTGCATCCATCAATCAAGTGTCATGGATGCCCTGTACTGTGAGAGGCGTGTGGGTATTGGAGGTGGTGAAAGCTTCCTAAAAGTTTACAAATTTGAGGAGGACGTTAGCAGTTGATGAATAAATGTAATATATGAATCTTTGCGCCCCCCCCCCCCCCAAATAAACATGTTTGTATATAGGTTAATGCCCAGGGCTGGCGTATACTGGTGAATTGAGTGAATATTTGCATAAATAAATCCAGAAGTGGCCATTTTTGACCATGCTATTATATGAGTTAAACTTTTATAGTTTCTGGGAGGGATTGGTGGTTTATTGTCAGCTAAAAGAGGCCACTTTTTACATACAGTATTATTTAAATGTTGCTGTGATGGGGAAAAGCTTTGCCACCAAACAGGCCAAGGTTTAATTCTGCATCCAAAATCTGCACAGATTGGTGCATTATTTAAAGTACACAAACACCAAACAGTGACCAGACCGTATAATGCTGCATATGTTGCTGTTTGCCTGTTTTGATCTAGACTTCTACCATAGAGTTTTTCTTTAGAAACCTTTAATTCTTCCAAATGTATTCAATGTGAATGTCCGACTGTCTCATTCATCCTGTGGTTTCACCTACCTTTCACAATCATTTCCTAATACTGCATCTATATCCCGTCTGTGGTGCCTCTTTGAAACTCCACTCATTGCTAAATGCTTTTTGAATGACATATTACATAGCCCAAATGGAATAATTGTTTGAGACGTTGGATGACGTGTGTGTGTGTGTGTATGTGTATGTTGTACACCAAGTTATATATAGACATTGTTTGTAAGGAAGTTCCTTGGTGGTGAGAACTAAAGTCTACAAAATGATGGTCAAATCAGACGAGTGTTCTTTATTCAAACTGGTGAGACATCCTCTCCACCTCATAGTGAGTTGGTGGGTTGGGTCTTAAAAGTGCAGTCCTGTCCAAAATCAGCTTTGCTGCTGCCTGTGGTCATCTAATAGGAATTCGCAACGTCATCTGCGGTTTGGGTGCCATTTTGTTTCCCTAAAATTGGAGTCGGACACAGCATTGAACACTTTTGGTATGTCTAGGAACCAGGCGTTCCCCTGGAGCTGAAAAGGAGCAGTTTAACTCCGATGGATCCCGTGATTCAAATTCCGTTTTCAGTTTCCAAAACAAAACTAAAAGCTTCCGGGATTGCCACTTTTTAATGGAGCAACCCATTACATATTTTCTTATTTTCTTTTGTCATTTTTGTTAATGCAAGGTTGTAGCAGGGGGTCTCTGGAGCTGAACCCCATCAATTTTAGCTCTGGGACCCCCTTCTCACAGAGATACTTGCTTCCTAAGGGGGGTGCCGGTATCTCCTCTGGTTTTCTGCAGTTTAAAGCCCTGTCACATGGGCCAATAGTAATTCCCACCGGGAGATATCACAGCTTCCTATTGGCCCGCAGGACCCATAGCTTTGAAAATCAGCCATAATGTGAACCCTGGAGTGGCTACCGGCACCTACTACAGAGGTAAGTATCTTCGGAAGCAGGGGGTCCCTGAAGCTGAAATGAATGGGGTTCAGCTCTGGAGACCCCCTGCTTCAATCCTGTATAAAAAAAATTGAAGGGGGAAAAAAAATACCCGGCATGGATTGCCTCTTTAAGGGAAACTTTTTAGGTTTGAATTGCCTTTCCAAGAACTCAGTTTGTTTCATCCTCACGGTTTTATGTCTCTCCTACCCCAGTGAGGCCAGTGACATCATCTGGCTGGAATGATCAGTGCATCGGTTTCCATTTGTCATGTTGTCCTATCCAAAGGGCAGCCGGGTTTTTAAGGCTGTATCATATGTAGGAAGTTGTATTCTTTCTGGCCCTCTGTTTTCGTGGGTAAAACCCTTTTCAAATGTCTTCTCACTCCACAGAAACCTACCCTACTTGTCCTATGATTTTGAAATTAAATATCTTCCTGCATCATACATACTTTTATACTAACCAACCATTTTTTGTATATAACAATAAAATGGGGGAACAGTCCAGTTGCTTTCTTTGGAATTTATTCTTTATTTTTTCCCCAACCAGTTTCATCCCAGTTTTACAAATTGACCCCTTAGCGTCTGTAAGATGAGTTGATTACCTGCTGCTTTTACGTGATCATTGTTCAACAATCAGACTGCATAATATATATATTTGTAACATACCAAGCACTTTTGTTTGACCGGCCATAGCACTGATATTGCAGCCATGCTGTAGTGGCTGAGGCTCTGAAAAGATGAGGTATATGCTGCACACCAATACAAAATAACAGCTGATACTTATACCGGTGTTCTCTTCTCAAAGGGGAAGGAAGACCCGCTGCGATCCAAATGCAAAATACAAAGCAGAAGAAGAGTAGAGGTTCCACGGATTTTGCAAAAAAACCCCTAATTTATTTAGCCAAGGTTATCGAACATTTCGGCCATCTTGGCAGCCTTTGTCAAGGAATGGCATGAAAGCGGCCGAAATGTTGGATAACCGTGGCTAAATAAATAATTATTATTTTATTTATTTTTTGCCAAAAGCCTCTACTCTTCTTCTGCTTTGAGGCTCTGTAAAAACACACTAGAATAAAAATCACCAAATATCCGTCTCGTATTCAGAGGGAGACCAAACAATTTTAATTGCACAACTCCCGGTCTTGCATTGCCCAGTCTTACGACATGCGTTCCTGACCACAGAATACTTGGAAACAACAACTCCAGATAGGACAAATCATAAACAAGATTAAATGCATTCTCCTCATCCTTGGTTCCCAGCCAGCACCTACACTTCCATTTTAGTCTGTCCAGTGATTGAGAAATAGCTGTTTTTGAAGCTCTCTAGTATTTGAGTACTGCTGGTGTTTTTGTAACTGCACAGGAAGTGGTTTGTCACTTGCTGACATTATTGGAGCCAAATGTATCATTATAAAAAAATGAAATAAACATTACTCATCCCAATCAGGTTTAGCCTTCATCCACAGTTTGTGGAAACATTACTTCCTGTTATAGAAAGAAAGGACGTTATGTTCGTTTTGAATGGTAATGGTCATGTGTACATCTAGTCTCCCATTAGCTCTGTGATAAACTACGTTGCTTCTTTGATACGTCCTATCATTCATTTCATACGTTATTGCCAAAGGCGAAAGGCCTCCCAAGAATAAAACAAATGGTAGGATTTGAAGCTAAAAGTTTGTCCCATTATACTCTTCAGTAGCATAGCACTGATATTGCAGCATTGAACAACCTAAAATAATAAAGGCAAATTATAATCTGTTTGGAGCCGGAGACATGATTCTCTGAGAAGAGTTAAGCTCCAATCTAATTGGGGCAAAAATATTCTCCAGCACAGGAAAGTAGTTTTACAGCATTTTGTATAAGGGTGATAGGAAGTTATAGGTAGAGTTACATTTTCAATAGTGGCCAAGGCTGGAATGAAACCAGCAAGCTTGTGTATGCATGTCCAGCACCTTAACCACCCTGCCACGCCCCTCCCTTCATTAGTAATAATGAAAACACCAGGTTATTTCTTTTCTGCATTTGTTCTTGATTTGTATGTTTGAGTCTAGGGATAAACTAACAGACTTTGTGTCATCAAGCTGTGCTTTGACAGATGACCGACCTTGCTTAGCCACCCATGCTATGACTTTGCTGGCTACAAAGAGAAACTCAACAACATCTCCTGCAGTGCAGCGATGACACCTCCATGCCCTGTTTTACGTTGTGTGTTTTTCTTCGACGCTTGTTCCTCTCCTCCGGCCCCACCAGTAACTTGGTTTTGATTAGCCTGAGTGCTCTGAAGAGCAGAGTTCATTACCAAAGAGCTGTGACCGGCATGTTTGATTTTCAATCAATCTGGATCTGCTGCTCAGGAGACAACCTCTCCCGTTTGAAATCTTTCATCAGTAACTGAGACCATGATTCGGACTGAGATCAGCAGACGTGACGGTGCAGCTCATGTCCATTTACAGTCTTCCTGGAATCTGCAGTCTCTGTCTTCTTGTGATAATTCTTACCTCTGAGGAATAACCAATTGGTCAGCAAAGCTGATATAATAGCATTTTTTCAATGAATACTCCTGACAATATGTATAGATTTCTGGGGTACATTTTTTGGTGGCTGAGGCACTTGGATGTAAATTGATTTGCCCAAGGTCACCGAGAGCTGACACTTGGACTTATGCTGGTGTTACCCACCTCAAGGGCAGCGCCAAAGTCCTTGATGTTGTCCACTAAGATGCTTCCCTGTGTTAATTATTTGCTGCTACAATTGCCTTACATACTGTTAAACCATTGTCATTGAAGGCATGGTGATTGCTATGGATAGATTGTATCTTTGCTGTTGATATCAGATATTGCACATAACACATCAAACCCAGGAAAGATGCAAAATGCATTGTTTTGTACTTGGATGAAATCTTGTCCCAATATCCAATGTTTCCACTGCAGCCAGGGATTCTGGGTAATGACATGCAAATGAGCAATGTGTGTCACTTTTTGCTTCTTAGGCTGCGTTTATAGTAGGCTTGCGTGTGTGACGGAGCACCTGGCGTCGCGCGTGCCTGTCGGCCGAGTAATGTGTGCACTTTTAGATGGAGGCATGGTGGACACGTCACCTGGCTGGTTTGCCGTGATTGCGGAACCGCTCACGTGACGCGGCCATCGTGTGAAAAGACAAAATTATTTAGTCTTTTCAAAAATCTGCCGCGTGGCTGCTCTTGCCCGCGCGCACTATGGCCAGCCCGATAGAGCTGCAGCACTTTGTTCCCCCAGTGTGTGAAATCACACATGCCATCTCGCACACTATAATCGCGGCCTTATCCATTTTAGCATGGATCCAAGTTACAATACGTGAGAAGCAAAAAGTGACACACTGTATTTGTGTGTGCCACAGCAAGGTGCCAGCAGGGAGCATTAATACCTGCTACATCTGTATGTATGCTGGGCATATTACTGCCTTTCTTAAAGTATATTTACATTTCACTGCAAGCTGCATTGGCCTTTCCAAGATCCCTGTCATCCTTCATTGCAAGCCTGAATGTGAATTCATTATCTGCAATTAGGAATGCTAATTCAAAGAACAGACTTTGAGCTTCTTCTTTGGCAGAGCACGGTTTAAACCATTTGCATTTGCCTTTGGCATACAGTCAGGGGATTGAGAAGCTCCAAAAGAGCAACATGCAGAACAAAGTAAATGGCTGCATTAGAGGAGAGGTGGTCAAGGGCGTAAGATGAAGAAGTGACAATATATTAATCAAAGAGATTGGTGCTAAAAAAAAAGACTGTGTGTTAGCACTGCAGCAAGGTTGGCAGATGTTCCACAGTTCTTGTTTTGGCTCTTATGTGGTCTCTCTGAAGTTAGGAGGGTCTCCAAGAATTAGAGAGAAGACTGCATTTTAGGAATCACGAACAATCCATTGATGTTGGAATCCCACAATGGATTTCAACATTTCAAGAACTGTAGAACCTTTTTAAAATGTTTTCCTGCTCTACAGAATCTTACATCACACGCACTTGTATTGTTACCTATTTTGAGAACCCGTTGACACAATTTTTTAAGTAATTCTATTCAAAAAGTCAAGCCAAGAGAAATGATGGGGGCTCAAAAAGTAAAAACAACTGCCATTGCATGGTTTCCATTTGCAGAACTGTGGCTGATGCCACTCATCAATGCAGATTATGGAAATATAGAGGCGTGTGAAACTATGCAGCGAGTAAAGTAGCATTGTGGCTAACCATCTCACAGGTGTGATCATTTGAATAAAAGGATAGATAACAGCAGCATCGCTAATTGTAAGTTCTTGGCTCTGAAATGTAGGTGTAGAAACACAGCCACAAAATCAAAGTGTAGAGCAGTATGCCACATTAGAAGGTGCAAGGTTGTTGGATGCTAAGAAAAGTGAAATAAAGTGCTCAATGTAGAATTTGGTATACCTCACTATATAAATATGCACTTTGGGTAACTGCAATAACGTGTCCTGCAAGCAACCTTCAAAGTGCAAGCAGTTGCACCTGAAGCAAAATACTGTCGGAGAAACATTCCTTGATGCATTGACACGGAGAAGACATGGTCAATAGGCCGGTGTACGGTATGTCCTAATCTTATGGCAGAGGGGAGTTCTGTGCCTTCATAAATACACTTCTTTTAACCCTTCTCAACATTGATGCCTGGTGCCATTGGCTACCAACCCAATGTAGGCTGTCACACGGCTGCAAGCTGACTTCCATTCTCTCATGGTTTAGTCAACCTTATTTTACCAGAAGTTATATTTTGAGAAATTTCTCATGTTCAGGTATTACCTGGAATAAAAAACCGGGTCACGCTTCGCAGTGTACACATTCACATCTGTTTATTTGTGTGTTCCTACAGAGGAACATGTACAGTATTAATGACAGTGCTGGAAATCAAAAGCTTTCAGCCATATAACAAATTTGTTTCCGTTTTTAACATTGGTTTCATATTTTAAAATATAAAAAATAGCCATTCAAATATAGGCACAAAAATCCAATCCACAAATAGCAGTACAGCAAATACAATCAGATGTAGCCCTGTTTCCCCCAGAACACAGGAATCTACCAATGCTGCTCTTATACCTGTTGGCTCCAGGAGCCTCTGCCACAGAGAGCCTGGGGTGTATACTTACTCTGGTGCAGAGCCTCCACCTGTGAGGGATCCCAGCAGAGCGGAAGCAGCCTCTCACAGGACACAATAATAAACACCCACACAATGCAAAATACAGGGGAGAGAGAGAGAGAGAGGTGTAGAGAGAGAGAGAGAGAGAGAGAGGTGTAGAGAGAGAGAGGTGTAGAGAGAGAGAGGTGTAGAGAGAGAGAGGTGTAGAGAGAGAGAGGTGTAGAGAGAGAGAGGTGTAGAGAGAGAGAGGTGTAGAGAGAGAGAGGTGTAGAGAGAGAGAGGTGTAGAGAGAGAGAGAGAGGTGTAGAGAGAGAGAGAGAGAGAGAGAGAGAGAGAGGTGTAGAGAGAGAGAGAGAGAGAGAGAGGTGTAGAGAGAGAGAGAGAGAGAGGTGTAGAGAGAGAGAGAGAGAGAGGTGTAGAGAGAGAGAGAGAGAGAGAGAGAGAGGTGTAGAGAGAGAGAGAGGTGTAGAGAGAGAGAGAGGTGTAGAGAGAGAGAGAGAGAGGTGTAGAGAGAGAGAGAGAGAGGTGTAGAGAGAGAGAGGGGTGTAGAGAGAGAGAGGTGTGTAGAGAGAGAGAGGTGTAGAGAGAGAGAGAGAGAGAGGTGTAGAGAGAGAGAGAGAGAGAGGTGTAGAGAGAGAGAGAGGAGAGAGAGAGGTGTGTAGAGAGAGAGGTGTGTAGAGAGAGAGGTGTGTAGAGAGAGGTGTGTAGAGAGAGAGAGAGAGAGGTGTGTAGAGAGAGGTGTGTAGAGAGAGAGAGAGAGAGAGAGAGGTGTGTAGAGAGAGGTGTGTAGAGAGAGAGAGAGGTGTGTAGAGAGAGAGAGAGGTGTGTAGAGAGAGGTGTGTAGAGAGAGGTGTGTAGAGAGAGGTGTGTAGAGAGAGAGAGAAAGGTGTGCAGAGAGAGAGGTGTGTAGAGAGAGAGAGAGAGGTGTGTAGAGAGAGGTGTGTAGAGAGAGGTGTGTAGAGAGAGAGAGAAAGGTGTGTAGAGAGAGAGGTGTGTAGAGAGAGAGAGAGAGAGGTAGAACACACACATTGTCTAAACCTGGATGTATAATGCTAGAAAAAGAGTAAGTGCTACAGTATGGTGATCACTGGAAACGGTGTTACTCGTGCATACTCTTAAACGGTCAGTTAAAGATGCTCTATATTGAATAGTGGGAGCCCCTACCTTGGAGATCTTTCGTTCAAAAAGAAGGCAGAGACCATAACGTGTAACCATTAACATGTATGAATGACCGGTAAGGTTGCTGCCATTGAAGGGAGCAAATCCTGTTCAGATCCCATTGTCCGTGGCTTGTGCGCAAGAAACTGCAGCACCATTTAAGGAGAATACAAAAGAAAGGGCAAGTTCATATGTAGCAATAGAGTAGATACTAGGTTTGTAAATATGTCACTAAAATGATAGATCAGAGGTTTATTTTACAAAAACAACTGGCGAGCAGAACAGAACATTACGTACTGTATTTTGGTGGGTATGTCCTTGGTTGCTACTAAAGGATTCTGAATGACTTTGCAATCCATGGCCTGAATTAATGAGACAGGCATTGCCTGGGTTCAATTAACTTAGAGGAAGTGAACATGTTTGAGTCAGCTCCTGCCTCCGTCACCTTGCAGTTTTCTTTCTTTGATTTAAATAAAGTGCATTCCTACATATATTGCGTTTTGGAACACGTATTGAGGGAGAAAGATGTTTGTAGAATACAGCACGTGGTGTGGTCAGAAGAGGGAAAAACTGATTCAAACTGTGATATATCGGGCACTTATTCTGTATGATCTGAAGCCACTTCCCATTGCTGGAGAAAAGTTGAGCTCTATTCATGAATGGAAGTCAAAACCCTGCTAGGGGAAACGGCTTAGCTGCATCTTGAATAAAGACCCTGGGAGAGTTAATCTAGAAAATATGCTATGAGTACAACATACAGACCACAGATTTTCTATTAATGGTGCAAGTGCGTGAAGGACACACGGGGGTCACTTGAGCGATGGAATTGCAACCCTGTCTCTTTTATAGCTCTATTCCAAACCGGGCAGCAAATACAACATCTGGACTAGATAATGTATTACACACAGGGACACTGACGCTGTGTAAAGCTGCCAAATTATTTGCGGTTATCGGGACATATTGAGCCAGGTTCTGTTGACATTTTTTTGCTTTGTTTGAGGACTGAATCGGTCTCTTCAAATGACTTGGAGCCACTTGCTAGTTATAACTGGGCTTGCAACAGATCACCAGGAAATATTTCGCAAACTTTCTCAGCTTCAAAACTGGAAAAAAGTGTAACAAGACAAGCTGCACCACATTTATTACATTCAAAAAATGCCATTGTATCCTGCGGGACCTATTTCTTTCTTTCTAGGGCAGTTTGTTTGCTCCTATTTTTGTCCAGTATTGAAGCAGGGCGACTTTGATAAACAGACCCCATTGCTTTTTTATGAGGTTTTCAGCTGCATTGTAAGCTGCAAGGCTCTCTGCCAGCAAAGGAATGAAAGGTTGACCATTAACGTTTGCAAACTCTTTAAGTTTAGACGACAGACTTACACTTCTATTTTTGTATTTACAGTATATGTAAATGCATTGCTGGCCTGTCTGGCCCGCAGAGGAGTTAAGAAACCTGGGGGAGTAGTGTAAAATATGTTCTTGTTTCCTTGGAATAATAAATAATCTCACTAAAAAAAAAAAGTCCTTTTATTGACGAGTTTTAAAAAAATAATCTAAAAAATACACGTTGATATGTTCAATGAGCGCTGTACTGTAAAGCCTTTTAAAGGGGAAGCTACAGTACATTGAGTGTATTTTGTCTGCAACAGATTGCCTGGGGAGATCATGAGTGGTGTTTTCAATTGAAAACACATGGTGGCCATATTAAGATGGACTTTGCATCTGCCGTGAACGTGGCAGTAATTTTGTGGTCATTGTATAAACACAGGAAACTTTAAAGCAGCAAACTGTGTTGCTCATTCTCTCCCCCCTCCCACCCCCAATACCTGAACCAGGGGGTTCCCCAGAGTGGATTCTGGGTATTTTGATGTTAGGAGAGCCCCACGGTTCTAGAGACATCGCACGTTGTATGTACCAGATGAGAATACTTGTTTGCTGGGAACAATATGGTTACGGAGGTTAGCCAAGCTTGGTATTAATGACCTCAGCTATGTATGACCCCAGTCTTCATTAAAGCTGCGCATAAAACAAAAGATATCGTGAGAAGTGGTACTCCAACCACCAGTTTCAGATAATGAAAAAAGACATTGTAGAGGGACCACCTAATTCTAGCATCAGCAGTCTTGCCAACTTTAATGAATTGCCTTTTATTAAAAAAAAAAAATCAAGATTTTCCATAAAAATGCCATGTTGCCCAGAATCCGCCAAATCTTGGTCTCTGAAGGTTGATAGACCTCGCTGATGTAATTATAGAACATTGCAGTTTATACTATATGCTTCAGCCCTTAGAACATAGAGTACAGTAGTCCTCGTTTTACGACGTTTCGCTTTCCGTCAGACGCGTTTTCCGACGGCGCATAATGCAGTCCAAAAACATTATCCGCTCCGGTTTTCGCGTATCTGACGGAAACCGGCATCGGTTAACATGGGTCCCGCTTTCCGACTCTCATATCCGACGCGGGTTTGCAGGGCGCATTCTGTCGGAAAAGCGAGGACTACCTGTACACGCTATCCTGTCATGGCGCATCTGTCCAATTTCCTTGCCTCCAAGACTCCTGTTAGGACACATTCTACAAGGTAGACTGATGCCATCTGCTGGATTTATATTCTTAGAATAATATTTGAATGCATGTTTGATTTGGAAGAGGCCTGTTTTAGAACAATAAACTTCCATGCTGTGTGAGGTAAGGCATCATAAATGAGTGGCTTTTTGACATGGGGTAGCTTCTTGACCTCTGTCCAGTTAATTTTCCTCCCTGTGTCCTTGGCACCCAAGTTGAAACTTGGCTGTAAACTATTCTAGGACCTCTTTTATGCTATATAAAAAGAACAGTGTGTACACAGAGAGAGCTATGTAAGAAGAATAAATTACTATTATCATGGGAGCACAGAATGACTCTATTTTTAACCCTGAACCTATCTCAAGGTTTGCTCAGATATGAGCTCAATTCTTTTTATGGTGCTATGATCTTGAATGAAATGTTTTTTCTCCATCTTCCTCCATATGAATGCGATTTTTGTTTTTGGTTAGCAGAATTCTGATTCCAATATCTTGGTCGTATTTTCTTTTCCTTTGAGGTGCAGAATTAAGGCACCCCACATCGTTGGCACACGCTTGGAAACAATTTAAAAAGATCATTTTTTTCTTTTAATTCTTCAACATTAAAAAAAATGCATTGATCTCATAGTCAAATTGAGAGTTGCCTCTTATGGTGCTAATAATTTTGTATTTTCTTATCTTTCAGGGAACCCATTGGAAGGAAGAAATGGGGTAAGGATGTCACATAAATGTATTCAATGTAGTATGATTTTTAACCTATTCTCTGTCTGAGCAAATATACCCCATCCTGTATGCTCTAGCCTCCTGTAAATCTTTTACTGTGATGTATTTGTTCATATCTTACTTTACTCCTAAAGTTTTTTTTTTTTTTATTGTTTTATAAAGTTTTACGTTTTTCAATTCTAGATGGGGGAAAAAATAGTCTCTGGACATTTTCATTCTAGAAAAAAATCTTTGATGCAATTAACACAAATTTTGGATTTGCTTGATGGCCTTGGCTTCACAATATGGCGTGAGTTGCATTTTAGCCAATGAAAAATGGTAGTGGCATGTGTTAGGTTAACTTTTTTAAACCGAAAATAGCCATAACTATAAATTCAATATCATTTGAACATTTAAAGTACTTACACTCTCAATCCTAAACATGCTTTACTACTTGAGGTTCAAGAAGCAACCTCACGAGATAGTTGTGTTTCCATAGGCCATAGCATGTTGCTTCTTTTATTTAGCAGTCCTTACCGCTTGTGTTCTTCCCTCGGTTCACACCTTACGCGCACACCCTCCTTTTTTTCTTTTTGTCAGGTTTTATCGAAAAAGCATCATCCTTTCTTAGGACAGGTAGTCTCTCTCTCACGCGCTAGTATTCCCAACTCTCTAAATCACCTACATCTTTCTTGTTTAATACACTTATTTTTGCCACGGAGGATGGAGTTTGGGTGGTGTATTCTAGGTAGTGTCTAACTATTAAGCAGAACCGGTATTACTCACCGTGGTTTCATGTCTCACTGAAATAGATGTGGGTGCAGCGCCGCTTTCTTTGGGGGTGAAACCATAGTTATTAATGTCAAGGTCCATTTTTGGGTCACTGATGTTTTGTACTTGGCTAACTTCCAGCAAGTGTTTAGTGGTGGATCTAAATGGAGCTCATTTATGGATGACCTATTTACTGGAGATTTCTGAAGAGCATTGCTGTCTACGTGTAGCTTTTTGAGTCTTATCTGAGACATGAAGAAATGATAAATATCGGTTCATTTTACAAATGCAACAGGTGAGGGGTACAGATGTGACCTGGAGCATAAGCCATTATCACGATATAGTGCAATATTCTTTTTTTGAAATTTTCTTTGCATCCCATGGATTCTAATATGTTGTGAAATGTATTATACCATGGCTATCAGTATCCGAGGTCAGACGTGTCTTGAACACAGAGTGGAGCTGAATGTATAGTGTTGTCATTACGACTACATGGAAGACCATATTATCAGTCAACCTCAAATGAGCTGCACATTTGTGTTGTGGTGAATCTGTGTCCAGCTACTGACCTGGATTTCCCAAATCAGTGTTGTATGTTAAAATGAAAGAGAAATGTCCCATGCTAGTGTAACCGGTGTTCCCCCACCCGACGGGAGATCTCACTGTTACATAGTTTTGTGGTGCTCACCTGCAGGTTCACTGAAGGGCCTGAGCTTCTGCCGATGTTAGTTGGGGATGAACAGGACAGGCTTTTGGTGATACCCAGGTCTCTTCTCCTCGGGTACAGCGCCTCCTTTCCCACAGGGCCTATAGCAGATAGGTGCAGTCCCTGTGGAAAACATCTTGCCCTCCCCCTGAAAGACTGCAGCCTCAGACAGGAGTATAAAAATAACAGGAACTCATGCTTTATTCAGCACAGCAATATATTACAGCCTTGCATCACCACGACATCTCTTTCCTCTTGTACCTGGACTCAACCCCCAGGGCTTGAGGCCCCAAAGGTCTATCCCAATCTCCCACACTCCCTGGTGAAGCATGGGGTAGCTGCTCCCACTCACCTGAGGGAGGGAAGGCCTGAAACCAGGTCCCTGGTTCCGGATAGAACTCAACATACACACCCCACTCCCCAGGAGGGGAGAGGTTAGAACAGAGACTAAATTTGGTTGCAGCTCCTTTTTGTTACCAGGGGAAGGGCCCCAGGTCTCAGCCCCATATGGGCGGTACCTAGGCCTTAGGCACACCCTCCTGTCACTCAAGGGAGCTGCTTACTGCAGCAGGGCATAGATTTAACCCTAACACTGCCTGCGCTGGTACCAGGATTTACATGTTAGGCAGGAAAATTAGTAGCCCATGGGATTTACCTGGATACACAAGCTAGTAAGTTTTTATTATTTAATGGAAAAATCAATAACCGGTTTGAATTTTTTATTGAGAAATGTCACATATGCGGTGAGACTGTTTATTTACAAGGTGCCAACATATTTTTCAGGTGAATAAATTAACATAACATACAGATTACGTTACATTAACATAACCCGGTATAATAGGTACAGAGGTCCCTACTCCAGAGAGATTACATGATTGGCTGGCCCATGTACATTATTGATTTTAGCTTTTTCTCAGGAGACTTATTACCTCACGTAAAGAAAACCCGCACAGCTAGTGTTAACCACAGTGAGGTGCTGACTGGATGGAGACGTGATTGTATCATATGGGAGAAAAAGAACCCAGTCTTCCAGCACTCAATCACAACAAATGTATAATTGTAAAATTAAAATACTTTATTAATAACCATGAATAAAAAATAGGGTGTTAAAACGTAATTAAATGGTATATTTCAACAGCACGTGACCGTATCCTTAGTAACCCACCTAAGGCTAGGTGGGTAGATGTAATAAGATCCCTAATAGATACTCGGGATCAGACGCTATAAGTTATAGCTACCTAAGGTATAGGAAAGGAGCCTATGAGAGCCCACCAAAAGGACAGTCTCAATGTGAGTGTATCTAGGCGTATATTGCGCACTAGATTGATACACTAATGATATATATATTCTGTGGCATATAATGCGATAGGTTAGACCTATATGATATCTGCCCCTGATTGAGGTTGCACTGGTTGCTTCATAAATTCACCAGCGCTGTCAGAGCTAGGTCTATAGTAAAGACATATATTGCCCACACTATAAAATTAAGTGCAGACTGATAGGCAGACACTCGGATATGGTATATAGTTGTCGGCATAACTAAGGCATATGATGAAATTACCAGAACACCTATACTGTGAACAGATGTTTAATGTAAGAACACCATAGATGGCACTTGTAATACACTGGTGTTTGTAGAGGTATTGTAAACCAAATAGGCACCCCCTCACTTCTGTCAGTAAGGTATCGGTAGTATCTGTTAATTAAAGGCTGTTCGTGCATTACACCTTGCAGCCCGTGCGGAAACGTTGTATTAGGAGCCACATGTAAACACTCTGCACACATAGGTAATCAGCCTTGACATAACAGGGTGATATAGTGCGCAAAAGGAGGAGGCTAGTGTAGAAGCAAACTCCACAGTGTTTGCAGTGGTACATCTGATGTCAGCGCTGACTAGTAAGGCTATAATATGCACATAACAGCTAGAACATACTGAGAAGCTACTCAGCAGGTAACAGATAGATGCGCTTTGGGATTGCCAACAATTGCAGCTGATATATGAGTCGGGTACAAAGGGGGTTAATAATGGGATATAATCAGTATAGCCCCAAAACACCCCTCCCCCCCTCAATATAGAGCAGCTATATACCCAATGTAAAATGGTGGGGAGCCGGTCTAACTGTTGATCGCATATTCCCCTATGTCAGCGCTGATCTTGGTTATATCAGCGCTGATATGCTCGAGGACATGCCTGTCTATCATGTGAGTGACTCAATAAAATTCCCCTGATAGACAGGCATGGCAACCAGTGCAACCTCAATCAGGGGCAGATATCATATAGGTCTAACCTATCGCATTATATGCCACAGAATATATATATCATTAGTGTATCAATCTAGTGCGCACTATACGCCTAGATACACTCACATTGAGACTATCCTTTTGGTGGGCTCTCATAGGCTCCTTTCCTATACCTTAGGTAGCTATAACTTATAGCGTCTGATCCCGAGTATCTATTAGGGATCTTATTACATCTACCCACCTAGCCTTAGGTGGGTTACTAAGGATACGGTCACGTGCTGTTGAAATATACCATTTAATTACGTTTTAACACCCTATTTTTTATTCATGGTTACTAATAAAGTATTTTAATTTTACAATTATACATTTGTTGTGATTGAGTGCTGGAAGACTGGGTTCTTTTTCTCCCATATGATACAAAGACTTATCACCTCATATTGTAAGTTGGTGTCTTGCTTTATACAAAACAGAATATAAATGAACAAAAGCAGACAGTCAGATATCAGGGAGGTTAATGCATGGCTAAGAAAGTGGTGCAGGAAGGAGGGGTTTGGGTTTTTAGAGCACTGGGACTCCTTTTCTGAGAGGTGCCATCTATATTCTAGGGACGAATTGCACCTCAATGAGGAGGGATCTTCTGTGCTAGGGGGGAGAATGCTCAAAAGGTTGGAGGAGATTTTAAACTAGGATGGGGGGGAGGGGAATTAAACAGATAACGAACTAAATAGAATAGATGAGGAAACAAGGGGTTATGGAGGTAGAATGGGGCAAGTGCGAGTTTGACAAGCAGCGAGACACTCATTGTACATACAGATAATACTAGAAAACTTCAAAAGACTAAACCAAGTTGGCGCAGAAAGGAAGGAGCAGATAAGATAATAGTACAGGCTGAAAAAAACTGAAAACGGGGGAGCTTGAATTATAGCAGGGAGCAGTATGATATCATAGGCATTACTGAAACATGGTGGGATGAAACTCATGACTGGGCAGTTAATTTAGAGGGTTATTCCCTTTTTCGGAAGGATCGAGCAAATAGAAGAAGAGGTGGAGTATGTTTATATGTTAAACCGGATCTAAAACCTATTATAAGGGATGATGTCTATGAAGGGAATGATGAAAATGTAGAGACTTTGTAGATAGAAATTAGCAATGGAGATAAAAGTATAAAGAAAATGTTTGTGGGAATATGCTATAAACCACCAAATATCTGTGAGATTGAGGAAGCTAAAATACTTTTGCAAATGGAGAAGGCATCAAAACTGGGTCATGTTTGCATAATAGGGGATTTTAATTATTCAGACATACTGTAGACTGGGGCAATGAGATTAGCGTTACAACAAAAGGAAACAGGTTTTTGGGGGTGCTTAAAGACAATTATATGACCCAAATTATTGAGGAACCAACCAGGAGAGGGGCAGTTCTGGATTTGGTCGTATCAAACAATGTAGAAGTAATAACAAATATTCAAGTCCTGGAACATTTGGGTAACAGTGATCATAACATTGTCTCATTTGAAATAAATTATCAAAAAACAGATTACTTGGGTTCAACAAAGACCTTAAACTTTAGAAAGGCATATTTTAATAAACTGAGGTCTAATCTAGTAGTAATACAATGGGATGATGTTTTTGCAGGGGAAAATGTAGAAGATAAATGGGCAGTCTTTAAAACATTGTTAGAAAAGCACACTTATCAGTGTATACCCTTGGGTAATAAGTATAAAAGAAATAAGTCAAAATCAATGTGGCTAAATAAACAGGTAGGGGAGGAAATGGACAAGAAGAGGAAGGCGTTTAGATTCTTTAAGTCAGAAGGGACAGAGACATTGTATCAGAATTATAAGGAATGTAAAAAAAATTGCAAAAGGGCAATCAAATTAGCAAAAATGGATGATGAAAAAAGGATTGCAATAGAAAGTAAGGTCAACCCTAAAAAATTCTTTAAGTACCTTAATAACAAAAAAATGAGAAAAGAAAATATAGGACCCTTTCAGTGTGAGATGGGTAGGCAGATTATTGGAGATAAGGAAAAAGAAGAGGTATTAAACAAATTCTTTGCCTCTGTGTTTACCAGGGAAGAATCAAGTTCAATAGTAGTGCCGCAGGAGGAAGCCACAACCTCAATATTAATGAACAATTGGTTAACTGAGGAATAAGTTCATAAGCGACTTGAAAAAATTAAAGTAAATAAGGCACCTGGCCCCGATGGCATACATCCAAGAGTTCTCAAGGAGTTAAGCTCAGTAATAGCAAAACCATTATTTTTAATATTCAAGGACTCCATTTCCACAGGCTCAGTACCACAAGATTGGCATAATGCAGATGTGGTGCCTATATTTAAAAAGGGAGCTAGATCACAACCGGGAAATTACAGACCTGTAAGCCTGACTTCAATAGTAGGGAAACTACTTGAAGGTTTAATACGGGATAATACTCAGGAATACCTAATGGAAAACAAAATTGTTAGTAATCGTCAGCATGGATTTATGAAGGATAGATCTAGCCAAACTAACCTTATTTGTTTCTTTGAGGAGGTAAGTAGGAATTTAGACCAGGGTAATGCAGTTGATGTGGTCTACTTAGATTTTTCAAAGGCTTTTGATACGGTTCCACACAAGAGGTTGGTGTACAAAATAAAGCAAATTGGACTCAGTAAAAATATATGCACCTGGATTGAACACTGGTTGAAGGATAGACAACAGAGGCTTGTCATAAATGGAACTTTTTCAGGTTGGGCTAAAGTCGTGAGTGGAGTACATCAGGGATCGGTACTGGGACCCCTGCTTTTTAACTTGTTTATTAATGACCTTGAGGTTGGGATCGAGAGCAAAGTCTCCATCTTTGCTGATGATACTAAATTGTGTAAGGTAATAGAATCAGAGAAGGATGTAATTTCTCTTCAGAAGGACTTGGAGAGACTGGAAACATGGGCAGGTAAATGGCAGATGAGGTTTAATACAGATAAATGTAAGGTTATGCATTTGGGATGCAAGAATAAAAAGGCGACTTACAAATTAAATGGAGATATATTGGGGGAATCCTTGATGGAGAAGGATTTAGGAGTGCTTGTAGACAGCAGGCTTAGCAATAGTGCCCAATGTCATGCAGTAGCTGCAAAGGCAAACAAGATCTTATCTTGCATCAAACGGGCAATGGATGGAAGGGAAGTAAACACAATTATGCCCCTTTACAAAGCATTAGTAAGACCACACCTTGAATATGGAGTACAATTTTGGGCACCAATCCTAAGAAAAGACATTATGGAACTAGAGAGAGTGCAGGGAAGAGCCACCAAATTAATAAAGGGGATGGACATTCTAACTTATGAGGAGAGGCTAGCTAAATTAGATTTATTTATATTAGAAAAGAGGCGTCTAAGAGTGGATATGATAACTATATACAAATATATTCAGGGACAATACAAGGAGCTTTCAAAAGAACTATTCATCCCACGGGCAGTACAAAGGACTCGGGGCATCCCTCAAGGTTGGAGGAAAGGAAATTTCACCAGCAACAAAGGAAAGGGTTCTTTACAGTAAGGGCAGTTAAAATGTGGAATTCATTACCCATGGAGACTGTGATGGTAGATACAATCGATTTGTTCAAAAAAAGGTTGGACATCTTTTTAGACGGGAAAGGTATACAGGGATATACCAAATAAGTATACATGGGAAGGATGTTGATCCAGGGATTAATCCGATTGCCAATTCATGGAGTCAGGAAGGAATTAATTTTTCCCCTTAATGGGGTTTTTTGTTTCCCTTCCTCTAGATCAATAAGTAAGTATAGATATAGGATAAAGTATCTGTTGTCTAAATTTAGCATAGGTTGAACTTGATGGACCTACGTCTTTTTTCAACCTCATCTACTATGTAACTATGTAAAAAGATTATATATATATATATATATATATATATATATTCAATTATCCTACAAGTGTAGATTCCTTGTATGCTGTAATACATTTAAATGGCCCAACCAGAGCGTTCTACATGCTCTAGACATAAGTGTGCACACAGATTTTGAATAGGTCTCTTGCTCATTTAGAAATTTCACAGTACATTACACATGATTTCACATATAATATGTACATTTTCTTCAAGACCTGTGAGATATATCCAGGTCTCGAGTAGAAACATACTGTACTTTCAAATTAGATGGCACAGGACTTCACAGCACAAAGACTCTCCTTGATTCATGAAAAAAAGCATAATATATACATAGCGCAAATGTGCTAACAGCACAGATTGAAATGGGAAATAACGTTTAAATGCCCACTCACGTGGTGGTGGGTTAAATCAGGCATATTTCAGATAATTCTGATCAGGTACCCAGTGTGATGAAGTGTGGCTGGAGCTTCCAATATTATAAAAGAGAGAAAAGAGATGGACATAGCATAGACCAATTTTATAAGTAAAATACAAGTGGGCCGTGAACTCCCAACAACTCACATGCTCCCAATGTTAAAACGGCATTTTGACCACTCAGATGTTAGCCGGCTTTTCTCTCTTGCTTATGGGTTCCCGGCTGAAGCCGCGTCCTGCAGCAGAGATGCAGGCAAAAAAACCCTTGGGGGTTCGTTCCGAAGTGTTGAGGACTGCAGTAGACTGCCGGGCAGGTAAGGGACCACCCTATGTGTTTTACTCAAACAGGTGTGAGCACCCATGAGGAAGCTCACACCTGTTTGAGTGAAATGCGTAGGGTGGTCCCTTACCTACTGTCTGCCGCAGTCCTCAACACTTCGGAATGAAAGGCCAAGTTTGTTTTTTGCCTGCATCTCTGCTGCAGGACGCGGTTTCAGCTGGGAACCCGGAAGCGCAACGGAGCTCTAGAGAGAAAAGCCGGCTAACATCTGAGTGACTGATCGAGACGCCGCTACTGCAGGACCCAGAGTGGTCAAAATGCCGTTTTAACATTGGGAGCATGTGAGTTGTTGGCGTTCACGGCCCACTTGTATTTTACTTATAAAATTGGTTGATTTTGTATTATGCTGATTTATATGTCTCAAATCAGGTATTTAAAATAAGATAGGCTCCAGCCTCCAGCTATCAGACCTCGCCTGCCTTGCATTGTTAGGAGCATGGGTTTTAGTTTGCAGTAAGAAAGAGCTGTCCTGTTCAAACATGTTTCACTTCAATGAGCGTTGCAAACCTTGCACTTCTTGTACTGTAGTAGCCTCTAGTGGTGGTCCTACACAATCATAGACGGGTTTTGCTTGGCCCAGCACAAATAGCAATGGCTAAACCAGGGGTGCGCAAACTTGAATTTTTGGGCGGAGTGCGGCAGTTGCAGAGGCCCCAAGCTCTTCCCCAAGGCATTTAAATTAAATGCCGGGCCGTGAGGTCATATGACATCACATGATGACACGCATCGCCATGGCAACGCAGCGTCAAATGACCACGTGGCGTCATTTGACGCTTCAGACCAGGTAAGGGGGCGCGCGCAGCGGGAGAGAGCCGTCAGGCGAGCGCAAGGCAATACATTTGCACACCCTTGGAATAAACCAACTTCAAGAACGTGGGCTAGCCTTCAAGGAATTACTAAAACCACATCTGTCATTTTGGAGAACCCTTCAGTCTGGTGCTCTTGGCAAAACACAGTATTGTCTTCATCCTTTTAATGCTTCCAATTAGAACAACATCACTTTTTACATCTCCTTTGTGTAACAGCCAGATATCATGCCAATACACTTTCCAAAGAGCGGCAAAACACCATTAACCTCGCCTTTCTCTAGAGCAGTACATTCACTTTCTACAGAGCTGTTCTCCATTTACATTACCTTGTAATATTTTTCTATAGAGCAACACAGCCTCTGTATTTATTCTTTCTATAGAGTACACCCATTGTTACACATGCTCCCCCACACAAAGGCTGTGTCCATGCTCCCTGCTTGCTCGCTGAGGCTCAGGGAAAGCGGGTGCTTTCCCTGGCCTTGCGGTTGCTTACCGCACGCGCCGTTAGGGGGCGGGCCGGGGGCGGGCGCGTCACTGGCCGGGGGCGGGCCAGTGACGTCACGGAGCTGGTTCGCCCTCATTGCGCGCGGAAGTGCAGGTGAGCCCCTACTAAAGCCGCTGTAATTGCGGCTGTAGGGGCTCAGTGCTGAGCGGGAGTGCGCGTCAGCATGCTTCCGCCAGCAAGCAGTAAACATAACCGAGGCCTAAGGGAGATTCACTGCTGTTACCTTGTGTTGGTGCTACCTGTTGGGCTCACAGAAGGCCCTGTGCATCCGCCGGTGGTAGTGGGGATAAGCAGGACAGACTTTAGGTGCTTGGATCACCCTTTTCTCGGTGTTACAGCGCCTCCATTCCCACAGGGCCAATTGTAGATAGTTGCAGTCCCCTGTGAAAAACACTCTCACCCTCTCCCTGAAGAACTGCAGCCTCAGGCAGGAGTATGAAACAGTAACTTGGTCTTTATTCTTAGGTACAGCAACGGCATACCAACATATGAACAGCATACATCCGTACACTTTCCTTTCTGCAGCAAGAGAGATTATCGTCCACTGGGCCGTACATAACCCAGCAGAGTGTCACTTGCAGCTTGCTCTTCTTTTGGTCCCTGGACTCAACCCCCAGGGCTTGAGGCCCCAAAAGTCTATCCCTGTCTCCCACACTCCCTGGTGGATTATGGGGTAGATGCTCCCACTCCCCTGAGGGAGGGAATGGAAGGTGAACAAGAGCCCTGGCTCCACACTTTCACACACAGGACAGTCTAAATTTGGAACTGCAGCTCCTTTTTGCTACCCCAGGTATGGGCAGTACCCAGGCCATAAGCCACACCCCCTGTCACTCAAGGAAGCTGCTTACTACAGCCAGGGCAAACTTAACCCTAAAGCTAAGGCCCTGCTCCCTCAGTCAGCGCGCCTGCACTGCAGACAGGCGGCGCGCTGAGAGGCAATTGACCGCTACCTGCGGTCTGTATGGAGCTGGAGATACAAATTTTCTGCCTCTCTAACTGGGTGCATCACCGCTCCCTCCTCCCGAGCCGGCCAAAAGTAAAAAAAAAAAACAAGAGACACACACAGCTTCCCTCCCGCAGCTCCTTCCCTGCTCCCCTCCACTCGCACACACACAGGCACTCACACACACAGGCAAATACACACGAGGGGGGGGTGGGAAATCGGAGCAAGGGGGGAAATCGGAACGGGGATCGGAGGGGGATCAGAGCAGGGGGGAAATCTGAACGGGGATCGAAGCAGAGGGGGAAATCGTAATGGGGGGATCAGAGCAGAGGGGGAACTCGGATTGACTCCCTTGCGTGTCACATGACACGACACTCGCCGAAACCACAAGCTCCTTGTAGCTACGGCTGGCTGACGCGTCACAGCACGCAGTCAGCCACGCCGGAAGGAGCCAGCGGGGACCTCCAGAATGGAGGCAAGCAGCTGGTGGCCCGCGCGCCGCCGGCCGCAGCGGGACCAAAGCCTAACACTGCCTGTGCTGGTACCAGTACTTGTTAGGCAGAGAAACTAGTAGCCAGGGGCTGCATGGCTACACCATAATGGATACAAGCAAATAATGTTCTAGTAAAGTATAGGTATCTTTAGATGATTTTGCCTAATAAATCTTTGTTGGATGCTACAGATTTAGTGCATGAAATTGTACAATACAACATATAACATTATAACTCGGAATATAAGACTCGCCATAGAATTCAGTGAGCATGCTGGTGTAGTAGTAGTAGTAGTAGATGTAGATGTAGATGCTGATGATATGTACATATTATACCAGAGACCGCAATGAATCCTGAGACACCTGTATTTGCATGTATGTGGGCATCTTGAAAGGGAAACAGTCAAACTTTTTTGTTTTTGTTTCTAGCACCTCTAGTTTTATGGCCGTGTTTATAATACTGTCCTTCATATGTAGACTACATGGCACAGGACTGGGAATGTCTGCCTTCTCTTATTGTTCACATACTGGAGAATTTAGGTGCTCATACTGTGTGTGCTTTTGGGCAGGTGGAGACTCTGCCTCCGGTGACGCTCTGGTCCTCGATCAGTATGTGGTGGCGGCAGCCTACGAGAAGCAGGAGAGCTCAGAAATCAGCCTACGAGTAGGGCAAGTGGTGGACATCATTGAGAAAAATGAGTCTGGTAAGAACATGAACCTGACCTCGGTCAAGTTATAAATGTATGTTGGGGACACGTAACCAATCTGCAGCCTATGATGTATTTTGAACTGCGTGGGGGACTTTGCAGTCGCTACTTTGACCTTTTTGAGAATTAATTTAAGAGTTGTTAGGAAATCTGTGATTTAATTTTTTTATTATTATTATTCAAGAGTTGGGTTCTTTTGATGCTGTACCACATTGACTATTAAATCATACATCTTCTGGTGCCCATGGGTGGGCAGCCATCAGTCATGGGAGAAAAAGAACTGCTGCGCAAATATCAAACACTAACAGACAGTAACAATGGTCTGGACTAGATAACTAACACTCTTCCTGCAGCTGGTTTGAATCTCTCACCCAGAGGGAAAATAGTAGACTTTGGAAGAATAAACCTACAGCGCAAGGGAGAGATGAGAACAGAACATAGTGTATCTGTAAATAGTAAGAGAAAGTCCTGCTGTCGTAATCTACACTTACAGAAGAGATGTTAATTCAGGCAGAATTGATGTCCAAATCTGGCATAAGAGAAGAGTCCTTGGTTCACTTGTATCTATGGAAGAAAACTAATGTGATAAACTGCTGGGCTCACCGTCATTCATAGACATCAGATCAGGCATGAACATAAAGGGGAACTGCAGGAGATGCCATCGCACAATAACAAATTTATTAAACATGCAAAACTTTTTGAAATATACACATTGCACTCACAAAGTGTTGGTATGCTTGGGCAAAGGGAACAATCCAAAGTGTGATTGCTTCTGTCGAAGCTCTGTCTTGCTCCGGTCCGAAAGCGCCCTGCGCCTCTCGCACACGGCAGCCGATCTCTCCGTGCACTTCCACGTCACGTGGGACCTGGTCTCGTCTCACGAGATTTCAGCAAAAGGACAGTCTCAGTTCAGTGTTGGACCCCCAAAGCTCAAGGCACAGTCTAGTAGCCACCCTACTAGTTTTGCCGGTGCTTAGTCAGGCATGTGGTGAGGCTGCATACCCTATCCCTCTTTATATCCGTCCATCTAGTAAGGATAGAGTGCAGGCATTTTGACTGGAAAACATGCATGATTTCCAGTCAAAATGCCTGCACTCTATCCTTACTAGATGGACGGAAGCAATCGCACTTTAGATTGTTCCCTTTGCCCAAGCATACCAACACCTTGTGAGTGCGATGTGTATATTTCAAAAAGTTTTGCATGTTTAATACATTTGTTTGCGCAATGATATCTCCTGCAGTTCCCCTTTATGTTTATGCCTGATCTGACGTCTATGAATAAGGGGTGAGCACAGCTGAGCTCAGCAGTTTATCACATTCATTTTCATTCAAGATACAAGTGGACCAAGGAGTCTTCTCTTCAGCCAGATTTGGACATAAATTCTGCCTGAATCTATTCTGTAAGGGTTGATCATGACAGCTATTCAGTCATATCATCATGAAAATGTTGAGTTGGTATCAGCCATTGTGTTTGCCGACTTACGGGTATGTTTCTTGATTTCAGGGTGGTGGTTTGTGAGTACTTCTGATGAACAGGGCTGGGTACCTGCTACCTGTTTGGAGGCTCAAGATGGGGGACAAGATGACTTCTCAATTCAACCTGAAGGAGGTAAGCATCAGTCGCATTCTCTCCAGACCTGTACTTCATTACTTCCATTTAGAAATAAAACAACACAGAATGGGACAAACCACTTTACTTACTAAAGCAGAGCAAACAAAAACATGTTTACACGGACACCAGTTTTGGTGTGTGACTTTTTCTTTCTAATACATGGGAAAATAAAGAACAGAAGTAATCTGTCTTCACAATATTTACTCATGTAGAATCAGCGTTTACTTGGTAATCTAGTTGTGGATAGATAAACTGATAGATAAACAGATAAAGTAGATTGATCCTAAAGCATTGTAAATTTGCTGTAGGTTTAGAAACCTTTTATTGCACCAATGCGAGCTCTTCACGGATCACGTAAATCAAGGCCTACTAAGAATCGAACTTGTATATCTAAAGATGAACAATCTGTGGCCATCAGAAGATAATAATAATAATCAGAGTAAAATAATAAGATCAGTTATGATGTCTCAAAAGTTTGTGTACAGTACCATTTATTAAGCATCAGCATTTAACTCAACAAGAAGACAACCCTGACAACTAAGCTCTTCTGCAAAATGGTACAGCAATGACATGCTTATTGTTATAATGATAATTGTCCGATCTGCTGATTTGTATTGTCATTAGCTATGTAGTTGTGTCCCAACTAATACAATGTTTGTTTTTTCTCTCTATAACTTTGTGTGTATCTAATGTCTGTGTGTCAATATTCTCTGTAAGTTTAAAATTGTCTAATATCTAACTACCTTTCATGTACAGTATTTCCCACTGTGTGCAATAGATGGTTTATAAATATATTTTATATATGTATCTATATATCTATATCTGCCTGTTGTCTTCTCTGGTAGCCACTGTTCTCGGCACATTAAGGAGAATGTGAAAGCATTAACGTAACGTTTATGCTTGTTTGAACAGGAAAGGTGTCGTAGTGTTCTAGTATCCAAGTATTGACATCTAGAAAGAGTATAATTGTCTTCCTAACAACCACCCCATTAAGAAGGGAGTTATTTGGAGAACCAAGCCAGCTACTTACTTCCTGTTTTGTCACTTACTGCTTCTCAACATGCTACCAGCCCCTTGGAGATATTGGTCCTTGCCCAGGCACGTCGGCCGCCGACGGACTCTTGGGGACTTGTACACCAGTGGATGGGGTCCAGGTGCAGAGAGGCTTGTTTTATTGTCCCTCTTCACTGTGTCTGTCGCTGGCATTCTTTGCATGTTCTGCAGCCATTGTTGTTCGCATGTCCTGTACGTAATGTCTTCCTCTCACAGACAAGGCATTATCGTGCATGCCTAAGGCATGTTTTATGGAAAATAATGTCGTATATATGTCCCTTTTTATAAATAGTTAGGATATGGTCAATAAGCAGGATCTGGTAATCCTCTAAAAAAAAAAAAGACAATGGTTCCATATTGACCAACTGATCCAAGTTTATAGTGTAAACCATGTGTGACCTCCAAATCGACATTCTAGACCAGGGGTGCGCAAACTGGGGGGTGCGAGATTCTCTGCGGTGGGCGCGGGGTTATAGAGGCACCGCACGCTTCCCTAAGGCATTTAAATTAAATACCGTAGAAGCGGCGAAGGCATAAGGTAACTTCTCCTTACCTTGGTTCATATGGCTTCTGGTGAAGCGTCAACATGGTGTCAAATGACATCGTATTGCCATGGCAGCGTGACGCCAGAGCCAAGGTAAGGAGGGTTGGGGGGCGCGAGGAGAGGGGGACATGGGGGAAGCGGGGGGAAAAGACTGCGCACCCTTGTTCTAGACAATTGTAGCTCTATATAATCAGTAGATTTATTTCCTGTGTTTCTTGTAAATATAGTCGTACGTGGAAGTGCATGCACACCGCTAAATGGTGCTGGAGGGGGGTATTTATCTGCCGGTGCACTGTGTCCAGGGAGGTCCAGACATCCCAAAGGAGATCAGCAAAGAAAATGGAAGCAGGCACACGGTCTTCTGAAGATGCAATTTAATGTGCCACCAAAGGGTCCAACGTTTCGGCAAAAATTGCCTTTATCAAGGAGAGGGCTACAGGATACACATAAAACACCACTATATATACACTGATAGGTACTCACCCCTCCACGATTACTGCTGCCATGCTCCTGGATGTCGATGCCCACATCGTGACGTCAGGACGCCAGCGCAACGTGGCGTGATGACGTCATGCGCCACCAGGGGGGAGCAAGAGTGCCTGTGAAGAGACAGCTTCCCTGATGCCTGTAACAGGCAAAGATGGCGATCTTGCAACATGTGGGACATACAGAGAGCAGCCCTTCTACTGGCAGCCGAGGCTCCCTTGGTGACGGCAGCGTCCCCTCACGACGTGACGCAATGACGTCAGACGTCCAGGGGGGGGGGGGTTGGCGGGTCCCAGGCAGCAGACCTGCCTAAGACTGTAAACAAGGCAGCCCGATGCCTAAGGGGACCTGCATAATCATGTAGGGGTGAGAGCCCTTACATAAACAGACAAGTGCAGTGAGACCTTAGTACATTAAAGTAAATAAGGCAAAAAAGTGTACATTATAACCAATAAAACATAATGTCACCTAATAAAGTGTTTAAAAGAGGTATTGAACTGTATCTATGCTAGCAGCTATTTGTGTAGACATGAAAAACATGAAAGGATACATAACTTCTTGTAAATATATCCACACCCCTATTTTTCCCAAACAGAGGAGAAATACAGTGTGATCTACCCATACACTGCAAGAGATCAAGATGAAATCACTCTGGACAAAGGCGCCACGGTGGAGGTTATTCAGAAGAACCTGGAGGGTTGGTGGAAAATCCGGTACATACATATCATACTTATCAAGCTAATCATTTTTAAATATGTTTGTGGAACAGTGGACTTAAATCTTAAAAGCAGACGGCACTTGTTATACTATTGTGTCAATATAGTGCAATGCAGAAGCATAATTCTTAAAGCAGCGATCCCAGGAACAATAGAAATACATATTTTTACATCATTGGAACCAGGGGCTTTCCACAGCTATTTGCAGCTCCAGGAACCCCCAAGTTACAGATCTAATTACTGTTCCAGTTGCCGGTGCTCCCTCGTGTAGGAAACATGTCCACTGCTGTTGACCAATAGACCAATCGACGATGTTGCAGTTTCCTGTTGGCCGCAGGTTCTGCAAGATTCGAACCGCCATATTGTTTTATATAAAGCTTTTCTATGTCCTTCCCTTTCAAGCTAACGGCTTTATTATCCATGCCTAGAAATGAACATATTTATTTTGAAGCATTATAAATTATCGCCCTGGCAGAGAAGCCCTTTTTTTCCGTGCAAGTCTGTCCCTAGGGAGCAATTATTACTTGTGACTGATGTTCTACTCGGATTTAATTCAGACCCACTGCACTGCTCAATATAACACTGATAAATGGATATATATTTTTCCTCAGTTGGTATTCTTTGTGCGTACGTATAATGAAGGCATTGAAATAAACTTCTAAGTAACCTGGGTATGGTTTTTTTAGACCCCAGAAAAGACACATCAATTACAGTAAGTACTTAGAGTGTATTCTACTACTGCAGCTCATCAGCAGCAGCTTACAGGTACAATCCGGGATGCATACTTTAGACCAGAATATATTGGGGAGCATGGTGGCCTCATTCCTACATCCTGAAGACCTCTGTCCAGCAGATACTAACCCCCATTGTTCGTATATTATTGTTACCATCGGTGTTCGACAAACCTATACATTTGCTCGCCCCGGGCGAGTGGATTTAACCCCCGGGCGAGTAAATATTGGCCCAAGCAGCACACGTTTGGTACTAGGTGGCGAGTAGATTTTTTTGTGTGGCTAGTAGATTTTTTGGTGATTTGTCAACCACTGGTTACCATCACAGTATGGCTTCCAGCAACATTATGCACTAATGAATATGGAATATCTCCATAACCTGTTTCCCATACACACAAAGGCTCTTCATGAAGAAAAATCATGACACAAAACTGGGAAAATATCTACTTGGATCTCCCAGAAGTAACGGGGAGTGGTCCTGCGTTGGGAGTCACCCTAGAGTATTGTATTGTATGTCTTTATTTGTATAGCCCCATAAAGGTACATAGCGCTTCACAGCAGTAATACACGTGGTAATCATATACATAACAAATAATATAAATAACAGGACGTGGGAATAAGTGCTTCAGACATAAAAGTAAAATTAAGGAAGAGGAGTCCCTGCTCCGAGGAGCTTACAATCTAATTGGTATGTAGGAGGAACGTCATTTTCTACTGCCTCTCTTAGCATGTAGAAGAGCTCTTTCCATTGCGCTACTGCATCTAGTTGGCGAGTAGTTCTAGAAAGCGCAAAGGATAACGTTACTTGGTGCAGTGTTTAGCACAGTGTCCATCTCTAATCTGCTCTGTTTTCCTTTCCTTTTGTGTCTTCTAAAGCTGTCATATTTAAGCTGGCGTTAATCTACCCTGAGTGTGAAAAAACCATCAAATAGCATTTTATTTACACTAGACACCAGCTCAGATTTACGCCAGAGAGTCAAGTTATTATATTTCAAAGCATAAAAAGAGCTGGCGTAACATTTTTGTTTGTGATGATCAAAAGTCTCTCCTGGGAAATATTATTTGAATCCACATCTGTGGTGCTTTGTTTCATTTAGGCAACTGCAGCTCTGTCACTTAATATTTCTGTGTTGTACCGATGTGATCTGCTTTAGCGGTGATTTGCTTATGCAGGAGGCTATATCGTGAAATGGATCAGGTTGTAATACACTGATATAACGTGTAATATAATTATATAATGGGCGTGGCTGCATACTTGCAGTGGTCTAAAGCTTCTGCCATAGAATAATACCGTCCGCCAGCTGCACTGCATTTTTGTGATCTCCAAACATCACCTGTGGAACAGCAGGAACCTTTCTCCTTACCTAGTAGAAAATAGAGGTAGAAAGAAAAAACAAGGAGCACTGCAACGGAAGAACGGGAGGCAGATCAAAAAGTAGGAAAATAATAAAGATTTATTTGAGACATGAGAGAGCTAAAAAGCACGCTGACGCGACACCCATTGGCTTCTATTCCAGTGCTTTAGTCATTTATACAGCTTATGATTATATTTCATCCGAAAGTTATTACAAAGGGATTCAGATGATGCTTATCTGACATTTTGGACTTTAACAAGCTCCTGTAGCACCACATGGAGATTCGTTTCTCCTTTGCATATTCCTTACAAGTAGCACAGCACCAAAAAAGAGGGCGGGTTTGTGCTGCTACAGAGGAAGCAGAAGGCAGATGGGTGTGATGAATTCCAACATATTTAAGCCTCACTAAATACTTCATAGTCATAACCGGGCAGCCTGGAAGGATAAACTCATTCTCGTTATACCGTTTATCATTTTCACGAGGTGTAGCGAGGGGGTTATAACATCGGTCTTAAACTCATTGTGTTGCATGTATAATGTGACTTAGTTTGTGCTAATTTATTATTACCCAGCTAAAGGAAACTAACCTTTTTTTTTTTTACCCATCTCCTTCTAGGAAAGAGAGACCAATTCAGTTGCCAGAAATAATTACATATTTATATTTTATATATGCCCTTTAGTTGGTTAATTAAAGTGCACAACTTCCTGATTTTATTCTGAAGACAATCAAACATTAATATGAAGGTATCTGCATATAAAATTTAAGGTGTCCATATCACTCTATACAAATCAACTTACAAGCACATAGAATGCCTCTAACCATAGAAGCTTGTCATCTAAATCTTGTAACCTCAAGTTTGGGTTTGTTTTACTGCTCTCTCGTCGCTGCTATATATTTCCTTTATTATTATACTCTTTCCTAAATGTCCATTAAACATCTATTGAACTTCTACCAAATCTGAATACCTAATAATTTGGGTGGCGTAAACAAGATTGAAATGCCCCATTCCCCCCCCCCCATTCATGCTCAGAGTTTCCCATGGAAAACAGTTTCACAAACTATTAAAACATATTTATACCGTACTGCCCTTTATTCTTATATAGGTTTGAACTTTACAGCCATGCAACTGGGTATGGACAGAAATATTGTACAATATATATATATCTGTAGGTCTGTGATGCGGTTTAAAAGGTGGAATATTTTAATTGTGTAATATGTTCGTTGTGTCCTCAGATTATTTCTCCGATTCATACTAAGCTATTCTGGATCTGGTTTACCTAACAGTTGATTTCCTTCCTGCGGACATTATACTAAGCGGCTTCCACTCTCGCAGGTACGAAGGCGCAGAGGGCTGGGCTCCTGCTTCCTATCTGAAGAAGGTCAGCGGAGATCTGTTGGCACAGAAACTGGCCGCCGGATCCAGTGCCAACTCTAGTGCTCTGGATTTGGATGGGATCACCAGGCAGCAGAGCTTCACGGGGCGCGAAAAGGAGGCTCCTAGTCAGAGAGAGGGGAGGTTTGATGCGCGCCCAGTACCTTTTTCAGACATGAAACGAAGTAAGATTCTTCCTTTATTCTCAGAAAACACTCCTCAAATGCCACGATCTTTGTATCTTAGGGGTAAATTCTATATTCTCCCAGCAGCCGTTTGGAGATTTTTTTCTGAACATCACATTGAACGGCTCCTCATTTTCTTGATACACGAAGGCAATTCTGGGAATCTATCTTCCCGTCTCACTCACTCACACACACTCACTCACACTCACTCACACTCACTCCTCATTACATGAATTGCGGACAGTGGGTTTCAGCCTCTCTGGCAGTAAAAAGTTTAACAGTCCAAACCCCAAATAATGTCCCATAAATCCCCCTTTACGTTTATTTGTTTGCCTTGATTACATATTTCATTGTGATATCCTCTGGCATGTAGTCAGAACCTGAATTTGAGAAAGTCTACATTTTGTAGAAATATTACAGTTTAGAGAGAAAGTGGCTACACAGCGAAATTATTTAACAGGATTGCAAACAAAGTACAAGTGGCTGAGAAGTTTTTAGGCCTACCAGGGATCAAGCAGACCATCTAGACCTGGATTATACAGGTTGTTTTACCTTTTATCCCCTTCCCTACAAGAGATGCCAGCAATGCATTGCAAGGCTAAGAGACAATTTGTCTAAGATGTCAACATTGGCCTAAGTGTGAAACCATTGGGATTTTTCAACGGCGAGCACAAGGTGGAACACACAGGCACGTGGGGGAAATTGTGGACTCATTTGAAACAAATACCATCCCTTGATTCTAAGGGTGCTGCATTGCTAGTACATTTAAGAAAGCAATCCTTGATTAAACCAAGGATTAGCCTTGATTAGCTTTCCCATGTGTGCTATGATGGGGAAAAATGAATGTAATATGCATAATATACACACCATTGTATAGTGAACCCTAGCAAACCCTTTCAACTATGTAGTAATGGCTCACGCCACTCTTTAAAATATATTACTGTTACTACTACATACACATACATACCAATACTCCTTCATACAGTAGATTTATTTTGAACCTGCACTTATGACAGAGCTATTAGATACACACCACAGTATTCATACACAGGTCAGCAGTAAACATAGAGAGGATCATATTTTATCTGGCTTTGAGCACAGAAGGTTTAATTTTTCCTGTAAAATCTGAGAACCGGATACTGAAAATATCTTAAACGTTTTACTATTCTCAATTAATAGAGGAATTACACAGAGATGTTTCAAATGAAAGTGTTGATGTGCATTGGACTTTGAACACTGTGAGGGCATCCTACTCATTATTTGCTTTGTGTATTTGGACCCGTAGAATCTCCTACAATGAGACAGAGACCACCGCCTCGTCGTGATCTTACTATTGTAAGTATTATGCAGTGACCCTGATCTGTTACTGCGCAGTCCTTTATTTAACCCCTTGGCTGACGGGCACCATCTGGGAAGTATCTGTAAAAAGAAAGCGGTTCCATTGCATGTATTACACATCCCTCTGTATTCGGTTTATTCTAGAAGAACAGACCGGTTCACCCCTTCACCTACTATTTTGCCTTCTGTTCTACCCTGCTGTAGGGTTCGAGTAGGACAGATTTGTGCTGTTCAGGACATGGCAGTATTGAAAGGGATTCTTGGGGAATCTCAGTTCATTCATAAATAAAATGAATGGGACACGAATACTATATCTTTGATTTTACATTTTAATGGGTTACATTTCCTGTAATTTCCATATTTGTTGTTGTGAAAATTTGCAACCTTCCTCCAGAACCTTATGATGTTTACGTTGTCTCGTGATTTTATATATATATATATATATATATATATATATATATATATATATATATATATATATATATATATATATATATATATATATATATATATATATATATATCTGATGCAGCGAGGCCTCGGCCATAGACTACATGGAATACTGCTAACCCATAGTGGTCTCCTGTCTTCAACAAACTCCCTCACCTTCCTTGCCCCCTTTACTGGAGGAACCCGGCTGTTTCTTTTTAGAGGTTGAGTTATTGATACAGCTTTTATCCGGGGGGAAAATATATATATATATATAAAGCAAGCAGTCAGCACTCTAATGTAAGGCAAAAGGCAGTTGCTAGTCCCATAGGGATCCACATATCATACGAACCAGCCCAAAGACCAGTAAAGAGACAGCAACCAACGAGGTGTAATCCAAAATAATCTGTATTGAAAAGAACAATACAGATTATTTTGGATTACACCTCGTTGGTTGCTGTCTCTTTACTGGTCTTTGGGCTGGTTCGTATGATATATATATATATATATATATATATATATATATATATATATATATATATATATATATATATATATATATATATATATATATATATATATATATATATATATATATATATATATATATATATATTATATATATTAATTCATTGTAACACCGCCGGAAGAAGAGATCAGTGTATCTCGAAAGCTCGCACAAATAAAAGCATTTCGTTAGCCACAGAACGGTATCATCTATTTATTTTTTGATTATATATATATATATACTGTATATACATTTTTGATGTGTATATATTTATTTATTTTATTTACTCTACTTTTCATTTTAAGCATTGCCTTTTAATGTTGATTATCACCTTTTTTCTTCATTTATTACACCACTAAG
The DNA here is from genome assembly GCF_040206685.1 of Ascaphus truei. NCBI lineage: Eukaryota > Metazoa > Chordata > Amphibia > Anura > Ascaphidae > Ascaphus > Ascaphus truei. The sequence continues at coordinate 140,932,670 of NC_134487.1, forward strand.
TGGTGCTGCTGTACCAGTGTTTTCTGTGTTTGGGAGAGCACCGATTAGTCTGCTGGTAATTCCTTGGTCTTGAAACACAGTATCACTCCATGTATTGTTCTGTGTTACCAATCGCTTCATGTTTTTTATTTTTTTTTATATATATATTCATCTTTTACAAAAGCCCCGAGGCCTGAATCTCCCAAAGCCTCCTACACCCCCACATGTTGAAGAAGAATATTACACAATTGCAGACTTCCAGACCACCATCCCAGATGGCATCAGCTTCCATGCTGGACTGAAAGTTGAGGTGAGATTTATTTATAAAAACATTGTAGTTAAACCACTCATCCGTGTATTGAATATTTATTTCTGGAAATTGTATTTAGTAATAATAAGGTGCATGAGGATAGCTGAAGAGCATATAAAAATTATCCAAAGGGATAAAAGATTCCTCTTATTGCACTCTATATTATATTATTTAAACAAGTATAGGACAAAGTTGTCCTAGCAAAGCAAGTGTGCTATTATTGCCATTAAGGCTATTAAATCGGTATACACAGTTAAAACCAAGAACATAAAAAAATTTTTACATCAAAAATAATAATCTGTGAAATATATAGTGATAAAGGTTTAAAAGAATTAAAAGGAATCCTCTCTAGGGGTGGAGTGGTTTAGAGACTCTATATTTTATTCAGACTATAAAACACATTAATATGTGTGTCTGTATTTCTTTTATATCCACTCAGACAGCTCAGTATAATTTCAAGTGATGCATACATATGGGAATAACGGCTCAGTAGGCAATGAATATTTGCCTTTAGTAACAAACTGGTTTATGCACATCTATTGGTTCTAGATCCTATATTATGATCACAGAGTGGAAATAAACATATATATATATATATAACATAAGGTGTTTAAAACCCTTCTAAATCTATGTGTAACTAATTTCATATATGCATAGCTGTCAACCAAACATGCAGTAAATATCAGTAAATGTATGTAAGAATCACACAATATAGACATAATTTAGTATATGTACATAGTATCCTTATAATAAGGTATATCCACATGTGATCCGATGGTTATAGTAGCCTAGTGTCTCACAACACAATAATACAATGTTTTGTGTGTCTGGCCAAAATAAGCCCCACTAGGTACATTCGTGAGGTAGTGTAGACATATCCCAAAAACACAGACACATATGGTCGTCGAGTCCGACGTCATAGGGGGCGACACCTCAGCTTCAGGAACACGGCCAGTGTACCGGTGTTACAACACCGCACTTTCCACCTACATTTTATGGCTATTGGGTGATCTTTATACCATATATACAAAACAGGCACCCAACAACAGCCTGTAACTTTGGTCCGCTGTGACCTCTAAGTGGAATTGAACAAACTTGGTTACTAGTATATACTGTAGGTCCGCTGTGACCTTTAAGTGGAATTGAACAAACTTGGTTACTAGTATATACTGTAGGTCCGCTGTGACCTTTAAGTGGAATGTATACTAACTTGGTTATTTTGCACTCTAAGTCTGCCGAGACCATATGTGTCTGTGTTTTTGGGATATGTCTACACTACCTCACGAATGTACCTAGTGGGGCTTATTTTGGCCAGACACACAAAACATTGTATTATTGTGTTGTGAGACACTAGGCTACTATAACCATCGGATCACATGTGGATATACCTTATTATAAGGATACTATGTACATATACAAAATTATGTCTATATTGTGTGATTCTTACATACATTTACTGATATTTACTGCATGTTTGGTTGACAGCTATGCATATATGAAATCTGTTACACATATAGATTTAGAAGAGTTTTAAACACCTTATGTTATCTATATATATGTTTATTTCCACTATGTGATCATAATATAGGATCTAGAACCAATAGATGTGCATAAACCAGTTTGTTACTAAAGGCAAATATTCATTGCCTACTGAGCCGTTATTCCCATATGTATGCATCACTTGAAATTATACTGAGCTGTCTGAGTGGATATAAAAGAAATACAGACACATATTAGTGTGTTTTATAGTCTGAATAAAATCTAGAGTCTCTAAACCACTGCACCCCTAGAGAGGATTCCTTTTAATTCTTTTAAACCTTTATCACTATATATTTCACAGTCACAGATTATTATTTTTGATGTAATTTTTTTTTCTTGGTTTTAACTGTGTATACCGATTTAATAGCCTTAATGGCAATAATAGCACACTTGCTTTGCTAGGACAACTTTGTCCTATACTTGTTTAAATAATATAATATAGAGTGCAATAAGAGGAATCTTTTTTTATCCCGTTAATTTTTGTGAGATTTATTTATAAAATGTTTTACCGGGAATGAATACATTGAGAGTTACCTCTCGTTTTTAAGTATGTCCTGGGATTTCTTCCTTACTCCCGACAGTGACTAGGAAACAATGCAGTCTTGGGGTGGAACCTACTCTGCAGGTTAAAGTTTTGGTAGGTCCATCCAACACAAAATTCTACATGGGTATGAACATGCATTCATTAGGAAAAATACAGTGACCTGGATGGTGTACAAAGCAGAGAATGCTCTCTTATCTATTGCATCTGATGACAATAGCGAAACAATGTCACAGAGCAATTACATGCCTGTTTATTTGTACTATTCATTAGAGGGCTGCAGGGGTAGATAATGGTGCAACATGGAAAACCTGGCAAGATACCACTACTGTGTGTGTGTGTGTGTGTGTGTGTGTGTGTGTGTGTGTGTGTATTAAAAAAAAGAAAACTAAAAAAGTAAGATAACAAAACGCAGGAGAACGCCATTAGTATAATTCTCTGTATTTAAAAATGATTCAATATGAATCTTGCACTCACGTCTTAAGTGTAAAAACAGCATATAGAGAAACAAGCCTCTTAGAAATAACCGCTCCATGTACTACTGGGTCTCACGTCTGGCTTAACTAGCGATAGACTCTCTACAGCTCGGCACTTCCCAGCGTCTGACGTTATGGTTACGAAGACTCCCAGGACCAGCGAGACCACAGCTAATGTAATGTCGCAAGATTAACCCTACACGCTTTGTGGGTAAACCATTTCATCAGGGGTATACACAATCCACAGAAAATATTGTCTTAAATAGCCGATCTATCTAGTTATGTCAAATGGTATCCATTCAGTGATTAGTTTCTTAATAACATATTTATCCAAAAAATCTAGTAAAAAGCAACCACATTGAATCTCACCTAATAGTTATGTGCAGATGTATTCGCAGGACGCACAGACATACACACTGTACATGCGGAACTCAGGGTATCGGAAGATTAATAATAATATAATTATAACAGGTTTTTGTTTGATTACGAATCCAGGCATTCTTTTTCCTCTCTCTTCAGGAAAAAGTAGACTGATTTGATCTGTAGTTCTTGAGATCATCTTTCTTGTTGATGAGCATAGCTATGGCATTGCTCAATTGTTCTGGCATTTTTCTTGTCTTCAAGCAGCATGTACAGTTTTGCATGGATTATCTTTACTTCTCCAGCTTCTTTCAGGATTTTAGTTGCAGCTCCTTCTTCCCAACCATTCTTCCCATCCTTCATGGATTTCATTGCTTTTGCCACTTCTGGAGCATGCTTCATTGGTGGGTTCTTCTCGCTTGTCCTCTGCTAAATTATGACTAGGGTTAGGTAATTAGCCGTGCAGCAGTACCAATACTATCCATGTTATTTAGTCATTAGCTGTGACTCATAAGTGCATATAAAGAAGATAAGAAAATAGAAGGGGGTGGCGGGTTTGGCAAACATTATCACACTTGTCCTCATTTTCTATATAAAAAAAGCATTGTGTATGTATATGCTTAGTAAAAAAAGTGTATACATGTAATCACCCAAGATTATATCACAATTTATTTATTTTTTACCCCCAAATGGATGTACAGTATATACACTCTGCTGCTGGTTTTTCATTTCAGTATTTTTTGTTGTAAATTTTGAATGTATTATTATATTTGTGGGCTGTGCATGTTAGTCGGAATTATTGTATTTTTGTTACTGCCCGGTTTTGTATTTCGGAATGGAGACCAGTCCATACATGCCACTTTTTTTTTTTTTTACATTGTTAGCGTCTGCCTTCCCGATGAAGATCCCTGTGCGGTCTGAAAGTGTGGGGTTTTTTTCCCCGATGAACTTCTAATACAAATTTTTCTGCGAGTTACCTGCGTGGGGCTATATTTGTTTTATCTAGCTCAACTCTGTGATGAATGTCATGACTTCTGCTCTGGGTGATGTACTTGTATATTAGTTATACCTGTGCGTGCACACAATAGCATTTCCATAATGTATCATATTGAGCTGTGCCTAATTTGCCTGTGTACGTGTGAATGATTTGACAATTTCCACCATTTCATATTCTACTTCTTAAAACATTCTGGGAGAGGTTTGGAGATTGAGTGCCCTCCCAGCATTTTTTATGAAATAGAATATGAAATGGAGCAGATTCGTGCATACCTGGAGTGAAATGTAGAAACAAATGACATAACAGTCAGTTAATTTATAAATAACATACCAGCAGTCATACAGGGCGAGCTATACTGATTTTAATGCTTCTCTGACACTACTTCCAAGATTGTTGTAACCCCCATCATCCTCCCTCCCACTCCCACCTCATCCTCTCAACCCCCTCATCCTCATCCTCTCAGCTCCCTCTCACGCCGCCACCACTACCCTCCTCATTATCATCTCCTCACCCCCCTTATCATCATCATCTCAGTTCCCCCCTCATCATCTCATCATCATCATCATCATCATCATCTCATTCCCCCACATCATCATCTCCTTCCCCCCCTCATCATCTCCTCACCATCTCATTCCCCCCCTTCACCATCATCTCCTCATCATCTCATATCCCCCCCATCATCATCTTATTTCCCTCCCTCATCATCTCCTCACCACCCTCATCATCATGATCTAATTTCCCCCCCCATCATCATCATCATATCATCTAATTTCACCCACTCCTCATCATCATCATTCCCCCCCCCCCTCCCCCTAGCTCTCTTGAGCCAGCATTGTGTTGCTTCTTACCTTGCCAGACAGCACCGGAACAGGAGTCTGTGGAACGGTCGCTGCCGGTGTGTGTCCGCCACCCCCGCCGTTCTCACATTGGTTCTCTCTCTCCTCCACTCGCCTCCCGTCCCCCGTCCGCGGCCTGTCCCCTCAGCACTAGCGCTGCCATCGGTTGCCGCTGCTGCCGCCGCACTCGCATATGCGGGCGCACTCGCGATTGCCGGCGCACTCGCTTCCCATTACCTCACGCTGGCAAAGTAAAATTCGCCACACTTTGCCAATTCGCCACAAGTGGCGAATGGCGACAGGGTTGCCCACCTCGGGATTAGATTGATATAGATATATCTTATACACACACCATCCATGCAGAGAGGAGAGGCTGGAACATGTGAGCTGCACACAGCCTCTCCTTTCTGATGCTGGCCTGAAAGGCCATCAGCCGGGCCTGAAAGGCAACTGCCCCCTGGCCCCTGAGGCTCGTATGTGTATTTGTGTGTTTGTAATATATACACACACACAAATATAAGATGCTGCTTTGAAATATAAAGTACTGTGAGTTGCAAACTTATCCTGTACAAAGGCGAATAACTTATCTGCATTTTTTTTCTCGGTAGGTGATAGAAAAGAATCATAGTGGATGGTGGTATATTCAGATTGATGACAAAGAGGGCTGGGCTCCTGCTACATTTATTGACAAATACAAGAAAACCAGCAGTGCCTCAAGGCCCAACTTTTTGGCCCCTTTACCCAATGAAATGGCCCAGCTGTGCTTAGGAGATGCTGGTGGGGAGAACGGATCTTTGGAAGAAGTCACTGGGCCATGCAGGCCCCTCCCTGAACCACCCCAAAATGGTACTGACTCTGGCGCAAAGTGGCCCAAGGATTGGATGTGGAAAGATCAAGGCCTCAAAAATGCTCTAATTGATGTACAAGAACAAGGGGTAAATAGTGGGTTTGATGAGACATCTGGTGAAGATATGGAGGAGAAGCCAAGTCTACCACCAAGGAAAGAATCTATTTTGAAATCGGAAGATTTTTCTGACCGACCAAGCATGCATCAGTTGAGAGCTCCCCCTCCAAAACCACCAGGCAGTATGATGGCATCTAACCCACCGAGACCAGTGCCTTCAAAAGAAGTTAAGAAACCGGAGCTAAAAAATGACAAAGGCAAAATGTTCCAGCTGAAAAATGAAATGGGGTTAGAGTGTGGGCACAAGGTGTCTCCAAAAGAGTTAAAAAAGCCTGTCCTAAAGCCTATCACAAACAAGCCCAAGTCTGAGCTGCCCATAGAAAAACCAGAGTGCATGGTCACAAACCCATTCCTGAAGGGAAAACCACAGGTGAAGCCCAAGCCAGTCTCTTCTAGGAATGAAGCTCAGGCTGAGGATAAAGTGGATATTACCAACCTGAGAAGCAGACTCAAACCAGCTGCAAAGTCTCTGGACAAATCTATCGAGCAGGAGTGCATTGGAAGCAGTGGGGTCAGTGAAGCTCCATTGTTTAATCCACCTTCAGTAGGGGCTGCTGGCAGACCCCAGGATAGACCACACCCAAGGCCTCCACTGAAGCACGATAATGAAAGCTCAAGAGAGCCTCCGTCTAAAGCACTGCCAGTACCTGCAAGGACTGCTGACTTTGAACCAAAGAGTGGTGTGGCATCAGCAAGAGAGCCACCCCAGAGGCCAATGGTGCCCCCAAGAAGGCCACCTCCTCCTAAAAAAGTGTTTGGATCAGGTGACCCTTCAGAGGTGAGATCACAGCAGCAGTCCCCTGAAATCAAAGCTGTCCCGACAAACAGACCAATATTGGTCCCACCAAGGACCAAACCATTTTTTCCTTCATCAAGCACTGATGATGGCAAACTGAAAAACAGCTTTGCTCCAAAGACACAGGCACCAAGGCAGGTAGAGAAAGCAGAAGTGAAAGAGAGGTCAGCCCATGGTGTCACCCCTTCTGAGTTTCCCAAAGAAACCCATTATGTAGCCATTGCTGATTTTGATGGGGACGAGGATACCAGCAACTTCAAAGAAGGGACAGTGTTTGAGGTGCAAGATAAAAGCTCCAGTGGCTGGTGGTTCTGCAGGGTCCTTAGCGGAGGCCCCATTTGGGAGGGCTGGATACCTTCCAATTATCTAAGTAAGAAGCCATAGTGGCGTCTAGTTTACACAATTCCATAGTCTCCTATTTTCATGTGTATTTAATTAGCTGATTAATTTATAGTTTTTACATAAGGCCTGCTTTTTTTTATACATTCCAGTTTTTTTTTACATCACTATTTTAGAACAACAAGAGACGAGCATGTACGTGGACATGGTTTATGAAGAAAAAACCTTCTTACACTGCCTTAGTGTATAAACAATTTGATATACTCTTGCTACGAGTAACACACTGAGCAGGGGGAGATTTGAGTCCAACCATTCCACCAACAAAATTACTGTATAAGGACATTTACAAATGAATAGATTATAATGGAACGACTGCAATGTGCTCTGGCCCTCAGGAACTCCCTCAGAGCCACTGTTTTGAAAGAACTTTAATCCATCAGGGAACTCCACGCTTGAGTAATTTCATTCACTGCAAGTGGCATTGAAGCCATCTCTCATCCTTCAGTGCTCTGCAATGTGTTGCTGATTCCTGACACTGAAGGGATCCAAGTTTTTTTTTTTTTTTAATGTTGAGTGAACCATCTCTACACAGGTATTAGAGGGGTCACAAATCAATGAAGCAGCCGTTCATGGCTTAAGAAGCTCCCTATGTATTTTAATCCTCACGGTCAGAATTAGAAGGTGCTACTTGGCCCTCACTCCTATATAACGCTTACTATAAACCTTGCACAGCAAAGTTGGTGCACGTTTCTCCATAATACTGGCTTTGTATAGGAAAGCTTGTATCAACTTGCATTACTTTAGTGTTTCCCCAGATATCATGTAGCAGTAACCTGTGGTCTTATGGCGCACAATAATTCATCTAACATTAAAGGTGGAAAAACCTGTAAGAATACGACCAGCAGGGAGCAGCAGTAAACCAGTTGTGTGAGGGCTCTATTGAAGCTGGTAGTAGTTGCAATGAAAGCAGAAGAGAGAAGTCCTGGATCTCTCTTCCCTTATTTTTCTTTTGTAGGAAGAACTTTTGAAGGGGGAAAGTGAGACCTAAACAATATGAACCCCTGTTTAAAAGTATTCGCAGTGCACTTGAGTGCAATATTCATACTTGTTTTTTTTTTTTTTCTCCCGGCGGGAGGATGGAAAGCAAGATGTAAAAAGTATTCAAAACGAGATCCAGGTTAAGAAAAGTGTCCTACGTGTTACCTCTGTGAATTCCCCAGTTCAGCAAGTATTTATCTCCAGTGTCCTGAAAGTTGTGAGAAAGCAGTGAGCCATCATTCAAAAGGCAGGGACATCAAGATTAAAATATCTGCTGGACTGATGGCATTCTGGTGCTGACGGACTATTTCACAGCTCATGTAAAATGACATTTTTATTTCTTTAAAAATGTCTGATCTATAAAAATAAATAAATTATATTTAAAATATTCTATTAATAAACCTTTAGGCTTGCATACTGTATAAAGGAGCAGTGCTCCGTGTCTCTTGTGCCATCACACTTACACCTACCTAACCCAGGGGTCAATCGTTATCCATATTGCAGTTTCCTCTCTTGTTGTTCTGTTTCCGTCGACAGATGTTAAATTAAACATCAATCAGGCAACACATGCACACATTGCACATTTCCAAAAGTGCTGCATTCCATTGAACTATATTATATCCTGCAGTATTATATAGCCTGTTGTGTCGCTCTATAAGCCAGGGGTTGCACCCCTTGATGCATGTTACCAGTCGCTTTGCCAACGTCGCCAACGCCATCTATATAACAAAAAACAAATGCCCACCTGTTTCTTTGACTGACAATATGTCCTTCGTTTCTCTCCCACCCCCCACATCTGCATCAAAGACGGTAGAGATACCTTCCATGCTCTTATCTAGTGAAAAACATCACTTACAGCATTTCATACAAAAAAAAACACTGATGTTGGTTGAAGAGAAAAACCGAAATTGTGTTCGGTAGAATGCATGAGAGCCGTATTCTATGTGCATAATCTTTGCTGGAGGTTCTGATCATGTTGGAGCAATGAAGCACTTGGCAAGCGTATGGTCATACAGTACAGGCACCTTTATTTGTCTGGGGAGGGAGGGATGAGGAGCGGGGAGGGGGGAGACAAAGGGAAAAGAAGCATTATTTCCATACTATTATTTAGTCCATTATATTTGTGATTGTGCCAAAGGGACCTTTTTCAATTCACATCATTGTGCCTTCACCATCCGTCTCCATTTTGGAATGAAGATATGTAATTTCTGTTATTCCGGAGAGCTAATTTTGGTGGCAGGCTTTGCACATGACCAGTGGGTTTATCACCTGGGGTTTCAAGAATTCTTGGGAGGTGTCACAAATGGTTGTGATGGCGAAACTACTCGAAAGGAGTAGGTTTACCAACATAATTATCTTTAGGTGAATGCCTAACCGCCAATGCAGTCCTTTTTAGATCGCCTGCAATTGTGCAGCCATATACATGTCTATGAATTCCTGATAGTGAAGACATTCTGCCCTTGATGTTCTTTTCTTCAGTAATATGACAAACCCCATTCCAAGTTAGAATAAAGAAAAAAAATCCTTCTATTAATGTGCTTTTCACGTCTTTTCATTTCAAAGTAGTACCATGAGTGACTCACAGGGATTCACGAAGCGTTGACCTACTGTAGATGGCAGTACATGCAGCGCAATGCCTCACATATTAGGCCTGTAATACTGTATAGTGCGTGCGTATCAATTATTATTGGCTGTGTTAGCCAGATGTTTCTATACTAGGGACGCGTGCGGCCGTGAGTGGTGGTGCGGCAGACCAGGGAAATTACAATAAAATTGTATTTTCGCACTGCTGCCACGCCGTGAACCAATCACAGCGCGGCCTAACGCTGTGACGTCAGTCACGCCCCGTAACCGCGCACGTCACCACTTGCACCCTAACAACTAAACGCGCACGCCACATGCATGCGCAACACTCGGTGCCCGCACGCGCAGCAGCGAGAACTATATAACAAGCCTCAGCTTAGTGAATCTCCTGTTAAGATCATTTTGTGTCGTTTTCTACTGGCTATCATTTTCCCCTGGAAAAAAAAAATCATTAAAAACCTTATAAATATTTGACAAATGTCAGTACTCTGAGCAGAATTTATTAAATAGATGTAATCCCAAGACCATAAGAGAAACTACAATAAGAAAAGTCAACACATTATAAAAAATTGGGACTGCTTTTGTATAAAATATTAATGGGTCATCCAAAATATGAGGTCTGAGTACCAAAGCAGAAAAGTGTGGACGCACTGGTGGTTTTTGGAGCAAGAGCTATAGCATCTATAAGAACAGTTTCTTACATCTGATGAGGAATGTTAGACTTGCGCCACTTCAGCTGTAGCACAGACTGATTAGTCTCGTAATATGTACACCCTGTAATTCCTCTCCTGTTACTCCTATGGACATTCACTAAGTTGCAAGCTGGGGTAAAATGTGAGCAATGTACTTTGAGACAGATGCAGAATGAAAATGCCTTGCTACATAAAAGCATTCTATGATTCTAATTTGACTAGTTGTAATGCTGCAGCTTTACCACTGGATGGCAGAGCTGTTCTGTAATAGCATTTATCACTCCCCACTCACTACAAGTACGTGTATTGTTCTGCTGTGCTCATCTTATGCTCATGGAAGTGTCCAGTACCCATGAACTATCCTTCTTTCAACGCACTCTAGGAACGCTGTAAGGTTATAACCAAACTGGAAGGTGATCTGTATATCCTATTTTGATGACAAAAATAAAAGCTTACAACATTTTACAAGCTGAATTTTTTTTTATTCGTCTTTGAACAGAAAATGGTATTGATGCAAAACAGATACAATTGCACAATGACAAAAGGAACACAAAAGCACAACACAAAATTGCAAGTGCAAAACAGACACAATCAATATAATGAAGTCTTTTACACAGACTTTCAGCTTACAATGCACCACAGGCGTCACAGTAATGAACCATAATTCAACAGTATATCTTTCTTCCTAAAACAAATCAATGAAAGGTAAAGGTACGAAAAACATCAGTGAAACATACAATTTTCACTCCAATATCAAAAAAGCAGTTAGTGGTAATTTTATAAAACTAACATGGATGTGTTAATTTTGTAACTTTTTTTGTAATTTTTTTTTTTTAACATTTATTCTGATAAAAAAAAGTGCACTAACACCCTCAATAAGGCACAGACAAATTTTCTGTACAAATGATTTACCTGTCCATCAAAAAAGTTACAAATCAATAACATTAATTCTACAACGATTGTCTTCCTGGAAAGAGAAAAAAAAAGGTGCAGCTCAGGCAGGGGCCGTTCACATGGGCGATGTCGGGCAGTCTACTTTTGGCTTAACTGCAGTGTGGAGGAACAACCTGCGCAACAGCTTTTGGGGCCATGGTCATCCCTGAAATGATCGTTTTAGAGTAAAGCTTCTGGAAACCACTTCCCCATGATTCCTTGATTGTTAAAATAAGGCACAATGAGGGTTGTACCATCATTTAATATCAATCTGAGAACCCCAGCAGGAGGATCCCTCATTGTGTTGGATCTTGTGTCCCTCATACCTTTGGGGCAATTGCCTGAAGACCTATTGCTCTACCCACATCATTGCTGCTTATGACAAGAGTCGCACCCAAGATGGAGAGCAAGCAGGCTAAACCAGTACACAATCTGTCTGAAATGTTACAATGGCTGTACTGGGGAATGTGTCGGTGGCAGAATGAATGTGGTTGAGACCTTCCAACAAGATCCAATGGGCAAGCCCAATGTCAATATAGTGCGAGGAGGTGTTAGTTCAATCCTATAAGGAAATCAATATGTACACGAAGAAAGTGTTTAATTTAACATGGGTCAATTATTTAAAGGATACATAGATATGACTGGAATAATCAGTTTGTGCATGAATGTGTTCTACCCCTCAGCCTGAAACTTCTGGAAACCACCACATGTGACCAGAAAGGGCTTAGCAAGAAAACACTTATTTAAGAGAATGTGCCAACATAGCTCCATGTGACTGGAAAAAATAGGAATACCCAAGTGTTGACCTGGGATTGATGTGTCACTGTGGTAAATGGCAAAGAGGAGCAAAATGAACAGGACATGTCAATAAATAAGTAAAATAACATGTATGTTTACAAATGTAGTTCCTCTAAGCATTCCACAAGTATTACAGTAACAAATACCATTTTAACTCTATGATTCACCCGGAGGGTTATGCCAGAAAATCAGTATATGTAAGATTTCAATTGTAGTAGTGCCGCCTTCTATAAAAAAAAATCATATTATACGTGTCCCTTTTCAGAAACCTTCCATTTACCAAACAATTCCTAGGAATTTCTACCAATATTCTACGCTGTCCTTTTACAACCAATTCATATGTACCATTTCATTGATTTAACCTCTTCACGTCCAGGTTGGCCTACTACACAAATGAGTTAAAGCCATTCAAACATCCAGGGCCCTATTTACCAAATAGTGCTATTCCATAAGACCACTTTTTTTTTCTAGGCACCCAAAGACGTCTTATGGCATAGTACCACGTAGTATATATGGGACAAAGTGCGGTGGGAACCCCCACGCCTGTGATCATTTCCTTTTAAAAACTTCCTATTAACCTTTATGCCTGGTAATCGCCAACATCGAATCCCAATCATCTACAACACATTTACCAATACTGGACTAATTCAGAAACCTCAGCAAGAAAGTAGCGTCTGAACACGGTGGCAGGAAAAGAACCTTAAGAAAATATGTATATCATTCCGTTGCTTGAGTCATGCTGATGAAGGTCAGGAGGGGCGAGATACGAGTTAGTTTAGTCTCGCTCAGGCTTTTATATCTCAAGTAGAAACCAGATCCAATAAGTTATACTGAGATCTTAAATCCAACCTGCAAGTACTAAAAGATAACAAGTTTGAAAGACAAGGTTATGTAAACAATAGAAAAATGTGCGCAACATGTCGGCACTTTCACCAGGGTGTATTTGGGGGTTACTTCTGACGCTTGTTAATCATCAGAGAGATGACACAAATCAGTGGCAGGCAAGGAGTATTTACCCGTTTACCTCGGATTGTGTGGCCGCTATACTGTAGGAAAGGTGCTATAATTGCACCTTCATTGCAAAGCGATTTGACCTCTGGCAAACTTCTTTCTGCCCTCTCAAGTCACCTTCACAAAATCCCAAAATATGTATTTCCTACACTTACTGCACATTCAGGTTTAAATAAGTAAGTCACTTCTAGATCTGAGATCTGTACCTGCTAACTGGTCTGTCTCATTTACAACTGGGAATAATTCCTGCTGAAAAAGTGGTTTTAGAAATATAACTCAATGTGACCTCAATAAAAAATACCATACAGTATGTACACAGGAACATACCATGGGGCTATTTATCAAGGTGCCCAGAGAGTCACATAAGCAAAAAAATGACAATTTGGTTTATACTGCACAATTAGAACATGGTTAAATGTATGGAAATTGTGTTCTGCATACTGTACTGCATATCAGGCAAATTGTTTCATTTTAGCATCTGCAGCACTCAATCATTTATCAAGAACCCAATTAGATTTTCCAGGTTATCCACAAAATAGAACAAGGCTTCACTGAACAGTTCAAAATATATACTGTACAGGTAGTCCTCGCTATCCAACATTTCGCTTTACAATGAATGGCATATCCAACGCTTTACAATGCTCCTTAAGGGCCGTTATCCAATGCCTGAATCAGTTATCCAACCCTCACTGCCACGGATTAACATGGGGCTCACTTTACAACGGTTTGACTATCCGTTACTTCCAGAACGGATTCCGTTGGATAACCGAGGACTGGCTGTATACTTTTATTCTGCTTTAGAAGCCAGAGCTATTTTATGCAGAGGCCATACAATCTAATTGATCTTTGACCAAGTCTTTTTGGATCTATGGAGTCAACGTGCTAAATATTTCATGTACGGCAGGCAAGTCTCAAATTGCGTTTACAATCCTAAATGCAAAGGTGGATCTAGAAATAGTCTGAGCGAGAGACGCTTCTTCCTTTTCTCTGTCAGGCACGCAGACCTCCTGTTATGTTTATACTGTTTACTTTGTAACCAGGGGCTTCTGCCTCCTGTGCTTAGTCTTGTATTTTATTGTTGTAGAAACAGAGGTGGTATACACCATCAGCACAGCTCTGGGCAAAAAAAGTCATTCATTAGTTCGAGTAACTACTGGAGCCGAGTGTCAAATAGCAATAAAACTGTGCTAGACCCTGCAATGCTGGACGGTAGTTTACTTATCAAATGTGGGATGCAAGAGGGGCCCATTTCAGAGCTTGGTTTGTGGCCTTACTAGAAAAAAACCTGCAGCTGGATGCAGAGACACGAGGCCCGATGTCACCGTCTGATGATTTCTGCCTTAACATGACAACTGCCTGCCATGGCAATTGCACCCATTACCGTGCGATGTGTTTTTGGGACAATTTATTACAAATGCTTGGGGATGTGTGTGTGAGTCCAAACTTTACCTGAAAAATATGTTTATGGAGATGTGGCAAAACATGGCTCTCCAATGAATGTCTCGGCATTGTTACAACCTATCAGAAACTCTGTGGGAGTGTGCAGTCCTTAGAAATACATGTGGTGAGCCATAGTACTAGTATAGTCCATTGGTTTATACAGCCGACACAAAAAATGCACAGGACATAGAGTAACTGCTAGTGCTGGGAATGGTTTATGACAATACTAAAGAATGGTGTGTTACTGTATTGTGGTACGGCCTTCTGATTGAAGGGTTAAAGAACAGAGGTGAACATACAGTTTCCATGGCACCATGAACAGCAGAACAAGTTGCAAGGATATACAGTAATGTACAGGATGGCCTTATCAGCAGGGGTATAGGAATTTTCCTCCAGCTATTGTAGGACTCCATTCAATTACTCTTTAGCGGTCGCAGAGCGGGTAGTTTATTCATATGAAATGTGATGAGCACCTATAACCAAAAGTTATCTTGAAACAGCCAACCAGTTTAGAAGGACGAACGTAACTTTTTCTTCTCATTTGCATTCGACCATGGGAACAAGGCACCTCCGGGTATATGTTGAATTAGGTCATATCCCCTTTTTGAACAGGGGGAAATGCTTTATTAGTAACACAAAGCCTTTCTGTGGTGGCTATACTGTATATACAAAAAAATAAACCCGGCAGCAGACTTGCATCAAGGGAGGGAATTTCATGGATAAGGTCTACCTCAGGATTATCAGAACATATCACCCTTTTCATATAAAAGTCCCTGACCCACAATTCAAGAATACTGGACTTTCCTTTCTTGTCCAGATCTCACACGTCATTGACGAACCATGAACCATTTTTAAGCGAATTAACGCAACATTATTTTGCACGTCCTCAACAATAGTTATTGTGGAAATACTAAGAAACGTGTATAACTGAGCTCAAATCACAACTTTGCAACCATTGCTGATTTCCTACCTCATGAAAGGATTTAACTAGTGTCTAATGGAATCAGTATTATGTGTACTCAAGGGATGTTCTAGCTTTTTGGGATCGAAAAGCATTAGGAAATGTAGACATGATTTATATGGCTGAGTGCCTTCATGTTATTGCAAGTATGTTGCTCAGTAGGACTGTCTTTGGGACTTTGCAAATCAAGCACACAATGGAGCAGATATCTAGCAAAGCAATTGGGGTCCACTACAGTACCTTGTGTTACTGCTTTTCCTGGTAGAATTATAATTGGGTAAAAGGGGCCTTGGGTGAGAATATTTTGGTCTAGTTGCACCCCTGAGAAAAGGCCTCTCGGCATCAACACTGGTGGTCAATCCCTCACTTCAGTAAATACACTCTGTAATGACCAATTGCTTTAGCACATAGCAATGTACACACCTATTCAACTGGACATCAAAGCAAAGAGTTGGCATGCCACCATGAGGACACAATAGCGCGCCTTCGCTGCTGCTTCATGTCCTTAAGCGAATCCCAAAGCCGAATTAGAAAGTATGGATTCCATGAAGGGAAAATCCCTTATTTTTCTTTTTTTGTTAAAACCAGTCAGCACAAAAATCCCTGCGAGGTCTCCGATTCCCCTGGTAAGAGAGGTATGTGTTTAAGGACGGTATGTTTTGATGACATCCTTTATGACCCTTCGGCAGATGGGGCAGCAGGCGTTGACCTGTCTCTTCAGCTTCATCCCACAGTTACTGCAGAGGCACATGTGGCCACAGGTATAGATCACTGTTTCAACCTCATTGTCAAAGCAAACTGCACACTCTCCATCCCTACTTCCCTGGGGTTCTGGTGGGGCAAACACGGGAGACACAGGAGGACTCAAAGGAGAACTAGGAGCTGTCACTGCAAGAAGAAGAAAGGGAGCATTACAGGATGCTCTGTGATTGCAAAATTGAAGACATACATTTTCAGGGTTATAATAAACAATGCTTGTGATGAGTGAACCCACCCAGAGGAATGTTCTGATACAGATAAAAACTACTGATGCGTCTGACATTACAGCCAAATAATGATGCTCAACTTTATATATGATTACTAAAAGAAGCAATCAATGAAATGCTGTCCCAATGATGACCGGATACTATATAGCAAATTGTTAGCTGATAAAAATGTTTTTAAAAGTTTTTAAACATGGTAGAAACAGAAATGTGATGCAGCCTCTCCATGTATTCCATTGTGATCCGTTCATTGTCAGGATGCAGCACTTCGGTTTTTAACAACCACGGAGAGCAGGGGGATATTGTATTCTATATATTCCGGAATAGGGGGCTTCAACTCACCCAGGGAAGACTCTGAGGCTGAAGAAGAGCGGTTCACACTGAAGGCCATATCCGAATCACTGTCATACTGCGAGCCACTGGGTGATCCAGAGGGGGACAATGCGCTGGACTGGACTGTGCCTGCAAGAGTGAGCGAGAGCTCAGTTAATGTATAAAATAACCATCCTGACTGACCAGCAGAAATGGTCATCTTGGGACATCCCAATTTTAACCACTCTAAGAAGTAAATTGATGAACAGAAAGAGCAAGTTAAAGACAATGCTCAATGTATGGTACTCATTTCTGTCATTTCTTTTTAATCTAGAAAGCTAAACTTCCATTCATTTTTCTTCAAAACCCACACGCAAAGATTTTCCAATAGCATGTTATTGTTTCCCAGACGTGTGATGTGTATCAATGTGTGCGTATACCCCTTCCCCTTCTGACACAGACCGCAATCCTGGTAACACACACTGCACGTTGCTCATTGAAGGTGAAGCAAGTCAAGCTTGTTTTTAAAATACATTTGTGTGAAACCTTAATATTATATACCCCCCCCTTATGAAGTGCTGACAGTGTACGCAGTGCTGTACATATAATTTTACAAACACAAAAAGTGTCTTTGCATGGAGAGCTTACTGAATCAGCGGGTTCACCCACTTCAAAGGCAGTGACAGTACCACTGAGCTTTAAGGCTAAGGCCATACAGCCTTTGCCCGCATGGAGGCGTGCGAAGGCTGTGACTTCATCCGCGTGAAGCGTGTGCGTTTTCCGTCCATGGTGGACGTGCTATGGGTGCGTGCCTAGGGGCGTCACGGAGCTGGTTCGCCCTCATTGGGCTAACCGCTCACGTGACCTTCCTGTCATGCCGAGAAATCAGTTCCAACTGATTTCTTGCGCAACGCGCACCCCTTCCTGCTTGCGCCCGCGTGGTCTATGCACACGATCAATGCCTTTAGGCAATGTGATTGCGCCCCTTGTGGTCTGCACACCTGTTCTAACCCATTTGCTGTTTGAGGGGAGTGTATACTCTGGCAGGAAAGAGGTTAAGGAGCTTAAATATATATATTTGTATTGAGTTTAATAAGTGCACACTGGTAACACTCATGTCTGCTTCTACTGCTGAGGATGCCTGCAGGGGGTAGACTGTGTGTGCTAGTGACACACACACACACACACACACACACACACTATCCTGGGCCCCACTGACATCTCGACAGTCTGCAAGGGAGTTTGTTCCCACACTATCTCCAGACCACATGCCTCCTGCGGTCGCCAGGCTGAGAGAACATCTGGGTCAGAGAAGACAGGGCAGGCACACTATTCAACATCCCAAAAATAAAAAGATAAATGAACGGGGAGCCAGGATGCTTGTCCAAACACAGGGCGGAGATTAAAGCGAAGGGGCTTGGGAAATACATTTGGTCTCATGGCATTTGTAACAAAGGAAACTGTGAAACCACAAGTCGACCCATGAGGGGGAACAAGGCAAAGATATGCAATGTAGTATAACATAACGTGTTGGGCAGACAAGAGACTTCTTTTAGGTTGATGCAAATGAAGAAAAAGAATTGCAGAGAGCAATAAACAGAGCCAACGTTTTTCTCCTGACTTACCCTGCTTAAGGTGCATCCGGTGGTGGTAATATCATTATTTAATATGTTTATGTTTAATTTAATAGGGCTAGGAACAAGATAAAAAAATAGTCTCTCTGCTTAGTGCTTTTTTTCTTCAGTTGGTGGCAAGATAAAATAAGCAGAGATATGTTCCTGTTACAATGGTTTTAGTATCCATCAAGATTCCTTATATAATACTGTATGCTTTACGTACACTCTATATTGCCTTTTACAGATATGACAGCATACATTTACAAGATTGAATTTGGCATATATTTATAAAAGGGGATGTAACCTGTTTCTTACTTACCCATAATCCTCAACTGGTTGACAATTCCATGGATTGTGAAGAACACCCAAAGGGGCTGGGAGATGTCCACACACATCAGCATTCCACGGCTGTTTCCATTAATGCCATGGTGAATCTCCCCGCTGGGCTGAAATGAAAAGCTATGGATATCCCCATTGCTGAGCGTGATCAAACCTTGGTGAACCACCCAGTACTCCTTCCTGTCCAAAAGGTAATCAGGGTTGGATGGGAGGTCATAAGTCCGTAATGTACTTGGATCGCAAGAGGTGATACCGAAGGAGAGGGAGCCATAGTAAGGCAGTGGCAATTGACCTGTCTCCATGAACAGTGTCTCGCTGATGTGCACCGGGCGCTCCGTGAAAACTATCGTCCTGTTGCTCTCCTGCCAGCTGGTGTATGCCACTGTTCGGTCTGGCGACAGGGTGACATCAGCACCCCGGGTGGGGTGGAAATGAAGCTCCATGTCCAGTAAGGTGGGCATGCCCTGTGCTCGCTGCCGCCGGTTTGGGCAGCAGGGTATGGCATGGTTATCGATGGCTAGAGGTGGTACACGGCCCAAGTTCAGGTTGGCGATTTTGGCCACCACTTGGTTATTCTCAAGTTCATTATTGTTGAAGTTGGCAGAGTCGTGGCTGGTTTGGGGCAGGCATGTGCTCAGACGTGGACTGCTGAGGCGGCCTGGGGGCATGGTCTCTGCAAACATGCTGTCTGTAACAGAGTTAAAAACACAAGATTTGATCTACATATTTTTATAAACTTTTTTTTTTGGAGTCGACGACAGACATTATAAAATGACAGTTCTTGTTTAGAAGTAGACATCGCTATATAGTTTAGTCAGCAATACTTCTATTCGCTGCTCTAACACACAAAGTTTTCAGCCAACTAACTTGTCTAAAGCAGAAGTGCATGGCTGATACTGCCCTCTGAAAATACAGGACATTTGCAGAAAAGCAGTAAAGTTTGAAGCCCTGTATACTACAATTCCATATATTCATAAATAACTCTATAACAGAAGCTCCAATTCGGATTGAACCTGTGTCAACTGAAGGCTTTTACACGATACCATATTGCAATGGGGCAAGACAAGGGTATTCAGGGATGTTATAAAATGGCAACCCAAGTATGCACACGTTCTGCACTACAAAACGCCATTGGTTATCAAATTAGCAGAGTGTCAGTGTATCATGCCAGCTCCTGTGAATAGAAAGCAATATACCATCCATTGTATTGTGATAAATGCATAGGAGTCAAAGGCACAACAGCTGCTTCATGTCAGAGAGTAGGGTTATGAAACCTTTTTGGGCCTGCAGCTACACCAGGTTTTTGTAATAAACAATAAGTATGCAAGCACATCATTTATATCTGTATCCGGTTAAAGGTGTCTGATAAAATATGAAGCAATGCTGAATATGACTTTACACTTCTAACTGGCTGGAGTTTCTTCACTCAGAGACCATTATTAAGTGATCTTATAAATGTATAATATACAGCTCCCCTCTGTCTGTTCCCAAGTATTAACGCCTTTTAAAAACCAAATGAGAAACTGGTGGTGGGGAGATTTCTCCTGTTGGCTTCTCCTGTATATTAATGGCCAGAGTAGGAACCCTTTTTTAGTATAAATACAGCATTTGTACAATCTTTTAGGGAGAAAATATGTCACGTGTTCGCAAACTTTTTAAATTTCCGTTTTTTTTGGCATTAAAAAAAAAAAAAAACTTACTGATCCAAAGGTTTGCAACAAGTGGGCTTAATGCTAAAAGTCAGGTCGACATTACATGTTCGGTTCATGGATTACTTTTGCTATTGAAATTCGATCGAGGGTTTAAAAAAAAAAGTCAAGAGGCTACTTTGCCACTTTTAAAAGGGGAAATGGCTTATTGTAAACAATTTGGGACGTTTTTCTAGAACGTGTTGTTGTAAAAAGTTTAATTAAAAAGACTTCTCTGAGTCCGACCGTTAAGCTCTTATCAAAGAAGCATCTTAACAGCCTATCTGATGGATGGTTTCTCTGAAGAAGACACTGCTTGGCATTGAAACGTTAGCACAATAATAAATTAGTCTTCATGTAAAGGTTGGTCTTCTCATCCCCTTAGAGGTGGATTAGCGGGCAAAGGATCAGACAAGGCAGAAGATCATCATTGAAAATAATGCGATGCTCTGCAGATTTGGTCTCCCTTCATTTCATTTTTTCTATGTAATGTGAGAGGCTGGAAGTGCAACAAGATACTCTGTATCACTATACAACACAACCATTTTCATCTGTGCGTGAGACAATACCTCAACACCCCCATCTGTGTTGCCCCAAAGGTGGACAGGCTGATGGGGCTCTCCAAGAGCAGCTCCCCTCTGTGCAGGACCAGCATGATAAGGGTTACCATTTGCTTGTACTTTGTGGAACGTCAACCCCACCCACTGGAATGTTAATGAGCCAAGAAGACAAAGAACTTTGTATTCACAGCTGCATTGAATGTCAACACCCCCAGTGTACATCTGCGTTGCCCCAAAGGCTGACAGCCTTTGGCGCAGTTAATGGGTGTGAGCCATTCGCTGATGTTAAAGCTGCTCTATTTCAATCTGAAACTCACCAGCCCCTTCATCCCTTGTAACCAATTTTCCAACTTTGTCCATGAAATGCCTGGGAATTTACTGAATAACCCTGTTCTTTTAATGTAACTATGTATTTTTTATAACTCTGTGCCCAGGACATACTTAAAAATGAGAGGTAACAATGTATTATTTCCGGGTAAAACATTTTTATAAATAAAAATAAACACCTTCACATCATTGTTGGTTTTTAAAAAAAAAACTTTTAAGGGCAAGAGTTTGCTCTGATTTATAAGGATAATGAAGTTTTGTAAACAGAGCGTGCAAAGATATTGTACTTAAAAATACCATGCCGGTTGATAAAAAAAAAAATGCCAAAGCAATGTCACAATAGATAAGAAATTGTATATAAAAAGGGCTGAAGGAGCGGCTCAGTGAGTAAAGAAACTGACTCTAGCACTGAGTTTGAAGCAGGGGAACCTGGTACAATTCCCGGTGTCGGATCCTTGTGACCTTGGGCAAGTCACTTTATCTCCCTGTGCCTCAGGCACCAAAAACAGATTATAAGCTCCACGGGGCAGGGACTTGTGTCTGCAAAATGTCTCTGTAAAGTGCTACGTAAAACTAGCAGCGCTATACAAGAACATGCTATAATTATTATATTATTAAGTGCATGTTGTGTCCTTTGATCTACTACATATAAACCAATATTATGTGTATACTGTAGTCTGAGAAAGCGTTCCATGCTTTTAGAGAACACATCTAGAAAAGCTTTACTAGAAGAAGAATGTCCTAGTTTCTCTGACATGCACTGTTTACCTTCAGTGAAAGATCGCCCAAATTCTGGGAATGTTAATACAGAAAGCTCTGTTCTTCAAAGGCTTGTTGTAAATCTGCACAAGTTTGTTTTTTTTACGAGCCGTTTAATTTTTGGTCGGCACCATTTGCTAAAACTTAGTGACCTTTCTTGTGCTTTCCACTGGCTTTACCAATCGTATGAATTACAGAACTGGATCTGGGTTCCTTGAAGGTTGTGGTACATTTTACTGTACAAACATTGAAGATATTCATACAGTAGACGTTGCTATACACCAGATTTCAAAACTATATAGGTCCGTTCTTCAATACCCACAACATAAAAATGATCAAGTTTAATAGAGGACCAACATATTGAATCCAAAAGATCAAATATTTGCCTTCATGATCTTGAAGCCTCACAGCACCGTGAGATAACAGATCTTTCCAAATGTAACATTTACCTACAGTAGCACTGGGATGTGAAAAGATGTCAAATTCCTAACCATAAAGCAAACCTTTCTGTCCCTTTATATTCTTCTTCTTGCTTCCCGACATGGAGTGTCATACGTTAGAGATCATTTACCATGGTCTAGTATGTGACCATAGATGTCTCAGTCTACAGAGGGAAGACTCAACAGGCCTTACCGTTAACAGCAATCCTATGAGCTAGTGCCTATGTAAAATGGCAGACGAGATTGATAATTTCTCAAAGTCTCTGTAATCTTAATGCCTTCACAAGCTGCCTCCAGAAGGACACAGAGCCTGGAAACGATAAACATGACACTAATGTGGATAGAAAAAAATGGGAAAATGATCCCAACTTCCGTGCTACAAACACTTGGTGTATCTGAGAAAGTCAGTTAGATTATAAATATTGATGAAGAGATCGCAGAGGTATAACCGGAATCAGAATACCAAAGGGAAATGAAAGTCCATCCAATAAGCCAATGGTGTGAGGAATAATGCGGCAGCCACCTCACCCGATATCATAATGGAGGCAGAAGACAGCGGGGAAAGACAAGATGATCCGACCACCCGAGAGTGGAGCCCCGCAGCAACGGAGCGCCCCTCGACGGGGCGCCTGTGTCATCTCCCGCTCAAACGCTGCCGGTGAGTGGACCGCACTGGCGAAGGAGGAAGAAAAGCTGCTGCAGGGAAGTACTCACGATGCAGGTAGGCAGCTATTGTGATGCCTTGAATCCGGAAGGAGTGAATCAATACCAATAGGGTGAGCAAACATAGAAGGGTAGGAGGCAGAACACAGCAAGAAAAAGTTACGGGCTGGAGGCAAAAATAAAATTGGTTATTTATTCGACATAATAGCCACAAAAATCGGACACAGAGTTCTCCGACGCGTTTCTCGCCGTGGAGGCGCTTTATCAAAGAGTAACTCACATTCTAGTAATCACTGTTTAAATAGCGGTCAATAAACAGGTAACGTCCAAAGGGATCTAATCATGTTAATGATGTCTACACAAGTGTAAGGGAGAGGAAACCTGGAGATGAGAGCACACAATACAAATTGGTAACTACTAGAACAGGAATAATAATTTTTTAAAAATCTAAAACTGCTTTGTATGTGGACATCAGTGTCAGCCACATTAACAAAGTGTCAAACCTTCAAAGCACTTAAACATCAAAAAAGGAACTAAATTGAAACATTAAAAATAAAACATACATTATATAATTTAAATAGTTGCAAAACCAAATTAAAACCAGAAAAAAACATAAGGAATGTGTAGAAATGTTAAATTTAACCCATCATAGAACAAAATGTGGAATATTAGATAATGATATGAAGGTTGGCATCATAAATAAAAAATATATATAAGCCGTATGTTGGTCTAAATCAGGGGTCTCCAAACTTTTCAGTACGAGGGACACATCGTATATTCTACATATTTTCGCGGGCCAAAGAAAATAAATCTTTTTATAATTTTTATATATTTTAAAGATGAATGAATAAGTTTTATTTGGGTCTTTTTGGGGTAATCAGCATGATATGATTCAGAACAAAAGAGAAATGTGATAATTACAAAGAAAGGATGCCGTGCTTACACTGGGAAATTGTATATAATGAGCAAATATATATATATATATATATATATATATATATATATTTCAAGTTGCTGCGGGCCGGATAAACCTTGTGGGGGGCCTGATGTGGCCCCCGGGCCGTAGTTTTGAGACCTCTGGTCTAAATAAATGAATAAACCTGTACAGTATACTGTAACTGCAAGTTAGTAAATGCATAATATTATATAATACAGGGGCGCGCAAACTTTTTTTGCTGCGCCCCCCCTCCCTGCTCTCCTCCTTTGTGCGCCCCCCTACTTACCTCGCACGGCGTCTGGGTCGTGTCACGTCACCCGCAGCGTCATTTGACGTCATGTTACCAAGGCAACCGTGATGTCACATGACCCCGCGGCGTCATTTGACACCACGTTGCCATGGTCACGCGTCCTGAAGCCAGCAGAATCCCGGTAAGTAGAGGTTACAGAGGCATTGCGCGGCCCTCCGGCATTTTATTTAAATGCCTTGGGGAAGAACGCGGGACCTCTGCAACCACCCCCCTTCCCCAAAATAAATCTCGCGCCCGCTGATAGAATACATCCTAGTGAGAATATAATGATTTATAGTTTGAATAAATTATATAACATACCAACATCCATATCAAAATAGATAACCATAAACTGTATAGACTACCATAAATGAGCATATGAGCATCTTATCTTTAAACACATGAATAATTGGACAGCATGAATATGCCAGAATATATATATAAATCGCACAATAAAAAATGCATGCAGAATAAATCAGCCAAAGGCTTAGTAAATCTAGCAGATGATACTCAAGTGCTTTGAAGGTTTGACACTTTGTTTGCTTATACGACTTGTTAATGTGGCTGACACTAATGTCCACATACAAAGCAGTTTTAGATTTTTTTTCTTATTATTCCTGTTCTAGTGGTTACCAATTTGTATTGTGTGCTCTCATCTCCAGGTTTCCGCCCCCTTACACCTGTATAGACATCATTAACATGATTAGATACTTTTGAGCGTTACCTGTTTGTTAACCGCTATTTAAACAGTGATTACTAGAATGTGAGTTACTCTTTGATAAAGCGCCTCCACGGTGAGAAACGCGTCAGAGTACGTGTGTGTGATTTTTTGGGGCTATTATGCCGAATAAATAACCTATTTAATTTTTGCCTCCTGCTCTTAACTTTTTCTTGCTGTGCTCTACCTCCTACCCTTCTATGACACTAATGTGGGCTGTGGGATTAAAGGTTTTCATCTGACCTCTAAAGACTTCATGATACTAAAGTGGGAAGCCACATATAGTATCAGCAACACAACTATTTCCGGTAGGCAGCATTACTCACTTTTACATTTCAGACAGTGAATCCATTGAGAATAGTCTCAAGGCACATGATAGTTTTGAGTGACAAAATAATCTACCAAACCAAAAGACATGCCATGGAAAGCACACTAATGAACATTAGCAGTGTTCGACAAACCTATACATTTGCTCGCCCCGGGCGAGTGGATTTAACCCCCGGGCGAGTAAATATTGGCCCAAGCAGCACACGTTTGGTACTAGGTGGCAGTAGATTTTTTTGTGTGGCGAGTAGATTTTTTGGTGATTTGTCAACCACTGAACATTAGGATATTAGTGACATTTTAGTCTATGTAATGTTGCCAGGTGGAGATGCGATAAAGTATACATAGATCACAAAACATTATTCATTATGGCAGGTGCTCAAAACGGTTGCAAAGGTCAACATACTGTATCACGCACACCCATGGTTTCTGAGCCATGCGTCTTAAATTGGGATGTTTTCATGTATGCACGGGAGAAAGGCTGGGTGTCTGAAATGTTACTTAATATTCAAACTGGGGTTGTTTTAAACTACCAACACGAAGAAACGTTTTCCCATTGCTATACTGTGAATACAAGGGAATTGAAAGAATACATTAATAAAAGCAAACTCATATTACATCTCATAAAGTCTCTAATATTGTGAGACAGCCATTTCAAATACAAATAGCAAAAGGTCACTAAAATAATGTATTTATTTATAAGAAAATGAGAAAGAGAATGTAATATTAACTTGGTGGATCCAGAAGGATATAGGAGGGTATTTAGTAGTAGGACAGGTGCATAAAACCTTAAAACTAAATCATACAAACCTGCAGTACGTGCAGTGCCCTTTCTAATATACGTTCAGTAACCACAGACTAACTGCCCTACAGATAGTATGAGAAGGGGAGAGTGCTTTACAAAGTAAAACACAACAGTAAACTGAAAAACCATCAAATCAAGTATCTACTGTGACAGGAGCTATAATACCGGTTTCTGTCAACAGTAAACCTAGATCACAGCAGAAAAGCGCCAGTCTCTTGTCTAAATGAGGTAATTTGTTGATCTGTTTTTTTTAAGGGTTGGAAGTTTCCAAGATCTTAAAAAGTGAATTAGAACACTCCTGTATTTACTGATAAGATGGGAAGCTGGTGTTTCTCTGGAGGGTCAAGTGTTGTCTAAAAAGTCTAAAAACCCAGTCTGATAACAGAGGAATGCAATGTAAGAGGCCCTAAAGAGTCTCTTGTGAGAGACACAAGATATACAGTAGGCAGCGCCACTGACGGCTGGCTAGAAGTGAGGGGGGGAGGAGGACATATCATGAGAACTGTGGTGGACCACGCACAGTCGGCAAGAGGGGGTGTTGGCTGAGGTTAAAAAAGCCTAATTCGATCTACTTTGTCCCTCTAGCCATTGAAGTAAACATCTCCATTACAGAATCCAATTACCAGGCAAGACGCAAGTAGCTAAGAGGAGGGCACTTAAAATAAGTTTGCAGTCGTGATCTGCTGTGGTGTACTTAAGAGTGACATACCGAGGTCTGTCACTCCGGAAGGACAGGGGGACTAACACATGTGCAAAATGCACACTGGAGAAATACTTGGCTCAAAAGCAAAATATAGAAACATACATGTGTTATAATAAAACCAATAATCGATTTGTATTTATATTACGATTTATATTCTGAAACTTCACATCTAATCCTAAAGTCATAATTTGGGATATGTCTAACGGCTTTCCATGTAATATACAATACAGACTGTTTTGCTAGAGAAAAGTTGGGTAACCATAAATGAGGTAAGAATATTGTAGTGAATCCAAATTTACGATGATTTGGGTTAACCTACAGTACAATGCCTTTCTTGCAAAGACGAAGAATATCTGATGATAATCAAGACTTAAAGACTGCATAAAACACAAAACACACAATATACACATTGTGCATCTGTAAACTTGGGAAAAAAATAGGCATTTACCTAGTATTTGCACTTCCTGGGTGATGCCATACACATCAATCAAGGCCCACAGAGGGCCAGAGACTTTAACCCCGCAGTGAAATAATATGGGCTCATCATCGTTGACACTGTAGAAGACTCTGCCATGTCGGTCAACCCAAAAGGCCAGGATATTGTCCCGCTGAGCAAACCTCTCTGGTAAAGCTTTGGCCCAGTACCCGGGCCGGGTAACCAGATCTGGGCATGCATATTTGGGTATGTCTTCAGACTTCATCTGTGCTGGGTCATGGATGGTGAAACCAAAACGCAAAGCTCCGCTCCATCCATGGTGTACAGATACCAGCTTCAGACGCACCTTCTCATAAAGGTGGATGGGTCGGCTGGTAAAGGTGATCCCGTTGCAAAAGCTGTTGCGCCGGATGGCCTTCCTTCCATGGGTGTCCAGGCGGATATTCTTGCCCTTGGCTTGGCAGTGGAAGCGTGGAGACTCAGTGCGGGAAAGGACCAGTCTCCTCTCCTGACCACAGTGGAGAAATGTGTAGCAAGGTCTATTGGCCACTGGACGACTGTGATGATGGCTTGTGTCTGCATAAAGAAGAACACATGATACAAATTTAATACCAGGATCATATTAAATAAACAAGATGGCTATTCATCTGTGAACATAGCTTGTCTGTTTTAACCTATTATGTACAAAGAGGATAGGAGTTTTTTTTTCCGTTATCAGAACTATGAGTAATAAGGTTTTGTGCACTATGATCATTTTTGATAAATATGGCATAATATAAAGCAGTCTCTCAATAACATGCCAATATAAAGTTTTGCACCTCATAAAAGTCTAACAAACGCTAATTCACTATAATGATGTACTCATTAAAAATTTTTTAAACCTGTGTGTCCATGAAAACCATGTCATAAAACAATATAAATAGCATGGACTGTACTGCGAGAGTCAGGAATAGTCAGTCCTTTAACATATTTCTGTTTATTTGTGGATGACAGGAGCCTTTGCACTGGGTCCCCTCCTCAAGCAGTAAGAGTGTTAACAAAGAGGCAACTTACGCCTCCCACATCCAAAACAGACATGAGAAACCCCGGCTGTCTCTTTCGCATATAGGGTGCACGTTTTGTTAGGAAAACAAAGAAATGGGGAAAAAAACATCCCCCGCCCCGCACGTGAGCGCGCGTTGTTTCCCCACCTGTTCTCGCTACTTTCCTACTTATTTACCTCTGCAGATTTGAACAGGAATGTTGGAACTGGAAATACGCAGAGACCGTTTCCTTTATTATATGTGATTTTGTTTCCAATTACAGGATAAAACTGTGCGGCTGAAATGTAAAAGGACGGCAGGTAATGTACATTCACCCCGCTGGAAATTACATGCTGTTCCCCCAGCCTTTCCTTCCTTCCTCCAGTGCCATAGTATTGGAAAGGTTTAACCCCTTCACCTCTTGCAGCAGCAGTTTTGCACATTAAATGATGACAGTAGCTTTTGAAGCATTGCTCCCGGTGATAAAGACTCGTCAAGAGACGGAACAGTAGCTGTGTGGTTAAAGCTGCAATATGGGTTCATGTTAAAAATATATATTTTTCTAATTACAGGTTCGAAGCAGGGGGTCCCCGGAGCTGAACCCCCGTTAATTTCAGTTTGCAAAGATATTTACCTAAGTAAAGGGTGCTGGTATCTCTGCGGAGTTTAAAGCTCCAGGTGACGCGGGCCAGTAGGAAGCCACACCCGATGACATCATGGCTTCCTATTGGCCCATGTGATGCGGGACATTTAAACGCCACCATTAGATTAAGGATCACAGTTTCTCTGCTTGCTGAGATACCGGCACAGCTACGGAGCCAAGTATCTCTGCAAGCAGGGGGTCCCGGGGCTGAAATTAACGGGATCAGCTCCAGCGACACCCTGCTTCAAACCAGTAATAATAATAATATAATAAAAAAATGTATATAAATTTTAAGAACCCGTATTGCAGCTTTAACATTCAGGTGTCTAAAGTGAGAGGCCTATTGTAACACGTGCCATACAGTATTAATCAGCACTTTTAAAATCCCTATATTTCCTTGTGTATCAGGTAACTTAAATCTGTTTTTTTTTAAAAAAGTAAGGATATTAAAAAATAAACGTAAACAAAGGGCGCATTTTCAATCATAGAAAACAATGGTCCGTGTGCCTACCAGGCTTTCTAAAGGTAAGGGGGGGGGGGGGGGGGGGGAAGTCTAAACGCTATATTCAAAGATTTGCCATTTACAGTCTTTTTAACACAAAACAAGCATTTCATTTCTGAAGCAACCATTGAAAATGGTAGTGAAGATATGATATGGTTTGGTACATTCAGGTTATGATAAACAGTACACGTTGCCAAGTGGGATGACAGTTTTTACAGGGCGAGTTATTCTCTGCTGTCACACGCACTCTTACTTTGGTGCATCCGGCAACTCTACTCGGGGTACAAATTGATGCAGCTTCACAAGGACAGTTGGTGTGGATGGTATATTTAGCTCTACACAGACTTCTGAAATTGGCTCGAGACAGACAGGGGCTGAGGAGGGGGGTGGGGCAGTGTCAGGCTATTTCTGACTACACTCCACAGAGCTCCAATACAATGCAGTTACAGTAAGTGCATAAGGTTTCAAATAAGGTCATGCATTTAGGACGTAGCCAAAAAAATCCCCAGAGTAAAAATACTTCAAGCTGTTTAAAAAAAAAATAAAAAAAAAAAACGGGAAATGCACGTTACACCCCAGCCTTACTTTGTTTTGTGGTTTCGGAATAATTGAAAATAAGACTGTCACACATTATTTTATATCAAAGGGACTATCAATAAGACTAAGCAACTTAAGAAGTAACAAGATATACAACTCTATTGCTATGCGGCAGTCTATCTATCCTTGTTGACAACGCTGTTGAGACATCATGACACCGCAATGTTGCTTACAAAATGTTCAGAGTCCATACGGCATTTAAACACTATAATTGTGATCCAAATCAGTCTTAATAATTTTAGAATAATAAAGTAGGTAACAGATTAACAAATATGAATACAAATCCAAGACTGAATTATTAACACTTGAAGTTAGCTGGCTGCAGTGGCCACAGTATATACCTTCTCTGTTATAAAAAAAAACAATACTGTAAACCTATTTTTTATTTTGTAGAATTTCCTGGTATCTGGGAATTCTGAATTAACTTGTATATGTGATTAAGACCACATTTTAACATATGTTAAATAAATGTAAGAGATAAATTAAATACCGCCATTTTGTTATCATTATACAGATGCAGCGGCCATTATTTGAACAAATCATGGCGCCGTTTTCGTGTGCGCTGCTGTACTCCACGCGGCATTAACGCGGCCAATCACCCCATGCACACGTGTTTATCGCGGTTGCTTTGTTTGAATTTCATGTATTCTGTTTCTTTGGGTGCAATGAAATGAATGAACTGTAATGTGTACAGTACTGTGCTACTGTGTCAGTTTCAGGTGTTTAAAAAACAGAACTCTACAATGCCATTTTCTGCACTCGCGTCTTAAAGCTGCAGTTCAGTCTTTTTTTTTTTTTTTTTAATTATTTTTTTTACTTCATGTGGGTAATCTCTAATTACCTAAAGAACTGTATAGCTGCAGGTCAATTCGTTCTCCATGTATTGATCGGCGAAATTTGGTGACATCATTAGAGAAGGGATATGTTTTTCTTCTGCTTCTGTCACTCAGTGGAAGCTCATGAATATTCATGAGCACTCCTGCACTGACATGTGCTAGAGGGAGGGCAGGGCTGACAAAGGGGTGTGCCAGGACATGAAGGGGCAGTGCCTTAGCAAATGGTTGTTAAAATTGAATACAAGAAAATTGGTCTTTCAAAGTTGTTTTTTTAAAAACAGAAAATGCTAAAAGTATTTTTTCTTACTACAGAACTGATTTATTAAAAAAACACACATGCAGGATATTGACTGAACTGCAGCTTTAAGGTGGTACGGTTGGAAGAAATCACGCGCCATGACATGGGTATTCCAAGGTAAACACCGTGTGAAATGTTTGAATAACGGCCGCTGCATCTGTAGATTGTTTGTTAAAAATGTCTGTTTAAAACATAACACCAATGGTGCTGACCCAAATAGGACCAAAGTAAATTAATGGTAGTGATTGATTTATTGGGTTCAAGTATTTTCAAATCATCTGACTAACAAAACTTTAGGTATTATATGTAGATATCACAGATTACAACAGAGGTTTCCAACTTTTTTTGGTAAAGGAACCCTAATTATATTGTGAAATTCTGCAGAACCCCAACCCTCTCTAATAGTGTTTGAGACGAGAAGCATTGTAAGGAACCCCAACCCTCTCTAATAGCGCCTCCGAGATCTGATGCATTGTAGGAAACCCCAAACCTCTCTAATAGCGCCTCCGAGATCTGATGCAAACCTCTCTAATAGCGCCTCCGAGATCTGATGCATTGTAGGAAACCCCAAACCTCTCTAATAGCGCCTCCGAGATCTGATGCATTGTAGGAAACCCCAAACCTCTCTAATAGCGCCTCCGAGATCTGATGCATTGTAAATTCTTCTGTATTTCATCCAATTTTCAAATGACCTGAAAATTGCCGGGAACCTTTTAGTGATACCTGGGGAACCCACGGGTTGAAAAACACTGAATTACACTATTCAAGATGCAGCCCCACATAGATTGGCAAACTGCAGTAGAGATAAGAAAGTAGAAAAAGTCCATCTTACAATGTTGCCCGTATCATTTTAATGGTTGTACATCTCCCCAGCCTAAAAATCTGCACCGATTAATGAACAAATCTTACAGCTGAAGCAGCTGCAAGCAAATGAATGGGTCACTGTACCCAACCACTTTTTCCCTTTGGTTTGTGACATAATGCAGCCCTAATACTGGAGCTTAGATGATTTCATAATGAAATGTGGTTATAATGAAAAAGGGAGAGCCAAGCCAACTGGAAAATAAATATTACCATGTTACCACCTAAGTGGCACAACATCTTTAATCAGGTCACTGCTCGGCAGGTTTTTCCATCAGTGAAATGGAGAACAATGGAGAACTAACTGCACTGGGTTGCTTTACATCTGCAGAAATTATCTTATTTGTATATTGTCAGATAACATGTTCTGAACGAGTGGAAATTGTGTGTGCTGTCAATGGGTAGACTTGGAAAATCCTTAGATCTGTGCCCTTCAAAAGTCTCTGTGCTACGAGCTGAACTCTGCTCTATTGTGCATTTTGTAGGAAGGCCCATTGTAACCCAGCACGAGAGTAAAGTTGCTTTGTGGAAATGAAGGGGGATGTGACTGTATGTAAGGTGCGTTTTCTTTGATGAGCACCTGCTGCAAGCAGTTTAGAGCCGTGATATCTTTATACCAAGCCAGGTGATGTAGACAGACCGTCACAGATGGGGGTGAGGCACAGGACAGGCCATTCCCCCAGGACAGGCCATTCCCCCAGGACAGGTCGTGTTCAGAGGTGCGGCCGAGTTAAGTTTTTAACATCATTTTTAACCCCATGGTCTTAAATATTCACTTGAGTCCCTACGGAAGGATGGGCCATCAACTATAATATACTGTAGGTTGGTAAACTGTTAAAGCAGCAAAATGTAAAATCTTATATGTTGTTTTGAAAATAAATCAGTTCTATAGTATTAGATAATAGCGACTGTTTTTTCTGTTTTCATTCAACTCTTGATGACATGTGTAATGAGATTTAAAGCATTCTTTGATTTCTATAGCAGATTTTAGCCCACCTCCCCAGCAGTGCAAGATGTTTGCAACACTTTCCTGTTTGGGATAATTTGTTGCCAATGTTCCCAACAGTTTGAGCTATAAACATAGACAATGTTACCTTAGTAATATAAGGATATATTGTAGCTGCTGAGTTACACTGACTGAAGCGGCCATTACGTTAATCACAATATCAGGATTTTTACAGATTTATAACAGGAGCAGCAAACGATTGCCAGCTTAGGTAAGAATGCAGAATTATACATTATCACATGCTTTACATATAACAATAAGAATAACAGAAGAAGAAAAAGTTGTAAAGTAGTATTGCTGCCTTAACCTTTAAGATAAATGCAAAT
Source organism: Ascaphus truei (assembly GCF_040206685.1). NCBI lineage: Eukaryota > Metazoa > Chordata > Amphibia > Anura > Ascaphidae > Ascaphus > Ascaphus truei. The sequence continues at coordinate 140,966,254 of NC_134487.1, forward strand.
GGTAAGGGTACTGCTCATCATGTGCTTCCCTCTGCAAAGCAATCACCTCATTTCCCTCCATAATTAAATAATTAACAGAACTGCACAAAGCGCCAGCAAACGGCATTCATTATACAATCTTTACACCTGCTTATTCAATTTTTCCAGCAATTAAAGAATAAAAATCAGGATAAGAAAACAAGCCCACGCTTGTTCTCCATATCCGCCTCGTGCTTGTACTGCATATGATAACACTTGGCTGATAAGATAAATGCAAGCAGGTTTTATGGCGCTTCCAATTGGGAATAGCATCGTTATTTGAGTAATAATGTAGTAGTTGGTAAGCACTGGGGTAGAGGTCCTAAATTACACCATTGTCCTGTCACAAAGATAGGGTGTCAACTGGGATAAGGGAATCTTTTCTATGACGAGAATACAAAGTAGATCATTTAATGTAGTGATCTATATGTAGTCCCCAAATGAGCGTCAAATTATCTGCTTTGTTCTGCACACTGGCTGCTCAGATCAATTCAACCTTTGAAGAGGCAGTTGTGCAATAAGCATTGAACACCACCCTTAAAACAACAACTGTGCTCCATTTCACAGTGAGGATGACTACAGCTCTACATTTCTATGGCACCCGCCTTTTTTTTTTTTTTTTTTTTTAAAGTACCAGCAAATCATAGTGTCTCTTACGGAGATATATACCGATCTGCTATTCCCATTTCAGGTAGTATCCGCCACAGTATTTCCCAAGCAATGGTAATAGTTATGAGGGATCCACCTGTTAGTATAGCATATAGACAGAAGGGAAAATACCTAGATCTATAAATGATCTACAGCAGGGTATAACCCGCAGTGCAGTCCTCTACCGCCTCAACACAAAGAAAGAATGAATGAATGAAGAATGCAATGACTGCATTTATGCACTTTCCATAGTAACTTTGTATGTGAAGAGTTTGCCATTAAAGTGGAAGCTCCACATAATCATGGACATGTCTCTTTACTTCCCCGTATATTAGCTACTGAAAATCAAGCTTAGTATTTCATACGTCTTCTAAAGAAATTGCCGCAAATGAAAGTCCTTCAGAACCTCATTGTCGCATCTCTCGCCTTTCCCCTACTCAAAAGGATTGGCTCTTATTTAAACCATGCATATTCACATCACTTACACCGCTCATCCTACTATAGCTCATTAAATGAATCAAGTGGTTGAGAAGAATGCCGTTTTAACCTCACCTTTTCAGCCTAGACTTGTTTTTACTGCTTACCAAGCAGATAAAGAATGGCTGTAAATTCAACTGAGTGAAAAAACAGTGCTAGAAAAAAAATGCACAGAAAACTATGAACTTGTGAAATAGAATACAATATAGTATATAAATATAGTATATAAGCAGGTCTAACGGTCCTCACAAAGGATCAGTGTTGGGGCAAGAGAGTCCTATTGGTGACCCTTCAGATAATGCTGCGTTCCTTCTGCTGCCCGATCGCTTGGCTGGACACAAAAAATCCCCCATCCACCACTATGGTATGTATATAAAACTGTTCTCATCCCTCTGTGGTGCAGTGTGGAGAAAGCAGATTGCAAGGTACAGTATCGATGTTTATGTGCCACTAACAGATAAAACAGTAGTTTCTCACATATACTGTAGGTACAAAAAAAAAAAAAATCGCAAGTTTCAAATCTGTAAGTGAAACTATGATCCCTGACACTCAAAGTGTCTTCTCGTTCCAGCAAACACGAGGAGCTGTATACTGTATATTTAAGTGAGAAGCTCCTGTTTTTAGTCGTTTGTGGGGAATTAACATTGATACCACACAATCTGCTTTCTCCTTACTGCTCCCCCGAGGGATAACAACATGGCTGTGAAATCACTCTTGTTTCTAGTCATTGGAAGTCCATATCTCATATGGAGAGCCTTGTTTAGGGGCGTTATTCCACTAGTCCCTGCAACACATTTCTGGGCTGTTGCAGCAAAGGAGTAAACATAACAAGGTTCTACCAAAAAACCCTAAATACTATTCGTTAGGGACCTAGGCTGCAATAGAAAAGAGAGACTACAGTTACTTTTTGGTGGGCCAGAAAATATCACTGTGGCCTCAAGTAATCATGAGGAAAACATTTTTCTTTATGCTATCTACAGTACCCAGCTTCATGGGGAAATGCTTTTTAACTGGAAATGCATTCCGCTGGAAGGGGGCACTCACACACTCGCTGAACTCTGTCACATCAATAACGCAGTAAACAATATCACCATTGCTTGGGAAAAAAAAACAGAGAACATAGCTCCAGGCATAAGTTATGGCTAATCAACTGATTCTTAGTCATCATGGCAGCTGAAACTTAATAAATGGAATACATCTACACATATAACTCAGAGAAATGTATCCCGCAGGCAGAGACTAGAAACAGTTAAATAGGCCCCTTTACTGATTCCCATTACTCAA